>NC_092741.1:122760202-123063232 GCF_047496795.1 Chiloscyllium punctatum | reverse complement strand
GTCAGCATGTATTTATGAAGAGGAAATCATGCTTGACTAATATTCTGGAATTTTTTGAAGATGTAACTCTGAAGATGGACAAGGGAGATCCAGTAGATGCAGTGTACCTGAACTTTCAGAAAGCTTTTGATAAAGTCCCACATAGGAGGTTAGTGAGCAAAATTAGGGCACATGGTATTGGGGGCAAAGTACTAACTTGGGCTGAAAGTTGGTTGGCTAACAGGAAACAAAGAGTTGTGATAAAAGGCTCCATTTCGGAATGGCAGGCAGTGACCAGTGGGGTACCGCAGGGATGAGTACTGGGACCGCAGCTTTTTACAATATATATTAATTAGTAATAACATTAGCAAATTTGCTGATGATACTAAGCTGGTTGGCAGGATGAAATGTGATGAGGATGTTAGGAGATTACAGGGTGACCTGGACAGGTTAGGTGAGTGGTCAGATGCATGGCAGATGCAGTTTAATGTGGATAAATGTATGGTTATCCACTTTGGTGGCAAGAGCAGGAAGGCAGATTACTATCTAAGTGGAATCAATTTAGGTAAAGGGGCAGTATAAAGAAATCTGGATGTTCTTGTACACCAGTCAATGAAGGTAAGCATGCAGGTACAGCAGGTAGTGAAGAAGGCTAATGGCATGCTGGCCTTCATAACAAGAGGGATTGAGTATAGAAGCAAAGAGGTTCTTCTGCAGCTGTACAGGGCCCTGGTGAGACCACACCTGGAGTACTGTGTGCAATTCTGGTCTCCAAATTTGAGGAAAGGCATTCTGGCTATTGAGGGAGTGCAGCGTACGTTCACGAGGTCAATTCCTGGAATGGTGGGACTACCTTATGCTGAAAGACTGGAGCGACTGGGCTTGTATACCCTTGAGTTTAGAAGACTGAGAAGGGATCTGATTGAGACATATAAGATTATTAAAGGATTGGACACTCTGGAGGCAGGAAACATGTTTCCGTTGATGGGTGAGTACTGAACCAGAGAACACAGCTTAAAAATATGGGGTAGACCATTTAGGACAGAGATGAGGAGAAACTTCTTCATCCAGAGAGTAGTAGTTGTGTGGAATGCTCTGCCCCAGAGGGCAGTGGAGGCCCAGTCTCTGGATTCATTTAAGAAAGAGTTGGATAGAGCTCTCAAGGATTGTGGAATCAAGGGTTATGGAGATAAGGCAAGAACAGGATAAGGATGATCAACCATGATCATATTGAATGGTGTTGCAAACTCGAAGGGCAGAATGGCCTACTCCTGCACCTATTGTCTATTGTCTATTGTCTATTATAATTTAAGCCCATCCCCCTACACTATCCTATTATCATCCATGTGCTTATCTAAGGATTGTTTAAATCTCATCAATGTGGCTGAGTTAACTACATTAGCAGGCAGGGCACTCCACGCCCTTACCACTCTCTGAGTAAAGAACCTGCCTCTGACATTGTCTTAAATCTATCACCCTTCAATTTGTAGCTATGCCACTTTGTACAAGCTGATGGCATCATCCTAGGAAAAAGACTTTCACTGTCTACTCTATGTAATCCTTTGATCATCTCGTATGTCTCTATCAAATCCCCTCTTAGCCTTCTTCTTTCCAATGAGAACAGACCCAAGTCGCTCAGCCTTTCCTCATAAGACCTTTCCTCCTGACCAGGCATCATCCTGGTAAATCTCTTCTGCACCTTTTCCAATGTTTCCACATCCTTCCTGTAATGGAGCGACCAGATCGATACACAATATTCCAAGTGCAGCCACAGGAGCATTTTGTATAGTTGCAGCATGATATTACGGCTCTGGAACTCAATCCCTCTATGAATGGAACCTCACAAACCATATACCTTCTTAACAGCACCATCAACCTGGGTAACAACTTTCAGGGATCTATGTACATAGACTAAAAGATGCCTCTGCACATCCACACTAGCAAGAATCCTTCCATTGACCCAGTACTCTGCCTTCCCGTTATTCTTCCCAAAGTGAATCACCTCACATTTAGCTGTATTGAACTCCATTTGCCACCTCTCAGCCCAATTCTGCAGTTTATCCAAGTTCCCCTGCAACCTGCAACATTCTTCCTCACTGTCCACTACTCCACCGACTTTTGTGTCATCTGCAAACTTACTAACCCACTTACCTATGCCTGCATCTGAGTCATTTATAAAAATGACAAACAGCAGTGGTCTCAAAACTGATCCTTGTGACACACGACAATAACCAGACTCCAGGATGAATATTTACCATCAACCACCACTCGCTGCTTTCTTCCAGAAAGCCAGTTTCTAATCCAAACTGCTAAATCATCCTTAATCCCATGCTTCTGAATTTTTTCGGTAAAAACAATAGCTGCAGAGTATTTCTGATGAAGGGCTTTTGCCCGAAACGTTGATTTTCCTGCTCCTCGGATGCTACCTGAACTGCTGTGCTTTTCCAGCACTACTCTAATTCTGAATTTTCTCCAACATCCTACCATGTGAAACCTTATCAAAGGCCTTACTGAAGTCCATGTAAGCCACATCATCTGCCCTACCCTCATTCACATATTTGATTTAGATTTAGATTTATTTACCGTGTGGAAACAGGCCCTTCGGCCCAACAAGTCCACACCGACCCGCCGAAGCGCAACCCACCCATACCCCTACATTTACCCCTTGCCTAACACTACGGGCAATTTAGCATGGCCAATTCACCTGACCTGCACATCTTTGGACTGTGGGAGGAAACCGGAGCACCCGGAGGAAACCCACGCAGACACAGGGAGAACGTGCAAACTCCACACAGTCAGTCATCTGAGGCAGGAATTGAACCGGGGTCTCTGGCGCTGTGAGGCAGCAGTGCTAACCACTGTGCCACCGAGCCACCGTGCCACCGTGCCGCCCACGATGGTCACTTTCTCAAAAAACTCAATGAAGTTTGTGAGACATGACCTGCCCTTGATGAAACCATGTTGACTATCTGCAATCAAGTTGTTGCTTGCTAGATGATTATAAATCCTATCTCTCATAATCCTTTCCAAAACCTTTCCTGCAACATAAGGCTCACTGATCTATAAATACCTGGGTCATCTCTACTGCCCTTCTTGAACAAGGGCACAACATTTGCAATCCTCCAGTCCTTTAGCAATAAGCCTGTAGACAATGACGACTCATAGATAAAAACCAAAAGCTCCAGCAGCTCCTCCCTAGCTTCCCAGAGAATGCTCGAATAAATCCCATCCGGCCCAGGGGACTTGTCAATTTTCACTCCTTCTAGAATTGATAACACCTCCTCCTTACTAACCTCAATCCTTTCTAGTCTATATCTCGCATCTCATTCTTCTCCTCGACAATATTCTCCTTTTCGTGAGGGAAAACCATGAGAAATATTCATTTAGCACCTCTCCAACCTCCACAGGGTCAACACACAACTTCCCACTTCTGTCTTTGACTGGCCCTATTCCTACCTGAGTCACCCTTTTATTCCTCACATTCCTAAAGAAAGCTTTAGGGTTCTCCTTTATTCCTTATTGCTAAAGACTGCTCATGTCTTCTCTTTGTTCTTCTTAACTCTCTCTTTAAATCCTTCCTAGCTAATCTGTAACTCTCCATCACCTCATCTGAACCATCTTGTCTCATTGTCACATAAACCTTCTTCTTCTGCTTAACAAGAGATGCAATTTCTGTAGTAAACCATGGTTCCCTTACCTTATCACTTCCTCCCTGCCTGACAGGGACATACCTATCAAGGACACGCAATATCTGTTCCTTAAACCAGCTCCACATTTCAACTGTCCCTATCCGCTGCACTTTGCTACCCCATTCTATACATCTTAAGTTTTGCCTGATCGCATTATAATTGCCCTCACCCATCGATAACTCTTGCCCTGTGGCATGTACCTATCCTTTCCATCAGTAGATTTAACTTAACCAAATTATGGTCACTTTCTCCAAAGTGCTCACCTACCACTAAATCAAACACTTGGCCTGGTTCATTACCAAGCACCAGATCCAGTGTGGCCTCCCCTCTTGTCAGCCCATCGACATGCTGTGTCAGGAAAACATTCTGCACATATTGGGCAAAAACTGATCCATCCGATGTACTAGATTTATAGCATTTCCAGTCAATGTTGGGGAAGTTAAAGTCCCCCATAATGACCATCCTGTTCTTTTCACTCCTACCCAGAATCGTTTGGCTGATCCTCTACTCCACATCCCTGGAACTCTGCAGAGTCCAATAAAAACCTTCCAGCAGTGTGACCTCTCCTCTCCTGTTTCTAACCTCAGCCCATGCTACCTCAGTAGACTAGTCCTCATCAATACTTCTTTTAGCCACCGCTATACTATCCTTGACTAACAAGGCCACACTACTCCTCTTTTCCCACCTTCCCTGTTCTTAATGAAAGATCTAAACCCTGGAACCTGCGACATCCATTCCTGACCCTGCTCTATCCATGTCTCCAAAATGACCACAACATCGAAGTCCCAGGTATCTATCCATGCTGCAAGATCACCTACCTTATTTCAGATACTTCAGGCGTTGAAGTAAGCACACTTCAAACCAGCTTGCTGTCTGCCAGCACATTCCTGTGATGGTGAAATCTTGTCCATGCCTTCCCTACTCACATCCTCCTGTGCACTGGAACTACACCTCAGGTTCCCATCCCCCTGCTGAGTTAGTTTAAACCCACCCAGATAGCACCAGCAAATTTCCCACCCAGGATAGTAGTACCCCCCTGGTTTAAGTGAAGACCGTCCTTTTTGTCGAGGTCCCACCTTCCCCAGAATGTGTATTCAGTTACTTTAACAGTTTCAGCAATTGAGGAAGTCAAAGAGAATGGCAACTTAGTCTTGATTGGGAAATACCAACAACAGCTCAGAATGGGATAAATATTGCCTAAGCGGCAACTGTAATATAACCAGAGGCAAATGCCAGCAGGTATAAATGTGAAGTCAATCAGATGTGCAAACTACATATTCATGAAGAAGAGGCAATGGTTGCTTGGTTTTGTAAAAATAGGATCAGTTTCCCTTTAACTTCAGATTATTCTCTCTGATCTGGGGGATTACGAGTAAAAACATGAAGAACTTGGAGGGTAAGAAGCAAAAAGGCTTATGGATAATGCTGGAGACATCTCTCCAAAACAGCTATCATCTGACACTTCTCTTGACTCATCTGTAATGTCCCAATCCTCCATTACCACAAATGAGCATATTTTTAGGATTAGTGGTGTCATATATTTGCACTAGAGTTCACCATGTTACTGCAGTACTAGTTATACCTTACTTTGGCAGTAACATTAACTGTGTTAGAACATAGAAAATTACAGTGCAGTACAGGCCCTTCAGCCATTGATGTTGCGCTGACCTGTGGAACCAGTCTGATGCCCATCTGACTTATACTATTCCATTATCATCCATATGTTAATCTAATGACCATTTAGATACCCTTAAAGGTGGTGAGTCTACACCTGAGTGCATTCCACGCCCCTATCACTCTCTGAGTAAAGAAACTACCTCTGACATCTGTTCTATACCTATCACCCCTCAATTTAAAAGCTATGTCCCCTCGTACTAGCCATCGCCATCTGAGGAAAAAGACTCTCACTGTCAACCCTATCTAACCCTCTGATTATTTTATATGTCTCAATTAAGTCACCTCTCAACCTTCTTCTCTCTAGCGAACACAGTCTCAAGACCTCAGTCTTTCCCCATAATACCTTCCCTCTATACCAGGCAACATCCTAGTAAATCGCCTCTGAACCCTTTCCAAAGCTTCCACATCCTTCTGATAATGCAGTGACCAGAACTCTTCGCAATACTCCAAGTGCGGCCGTACCAAAGTTTTGTTCAGCTGCAGCATGACCACATGGCTCCGAAACTCAACCCCTCTACCAATAAAAGCTAACACACCGTATGCCTTCTTGACAACTCTATCAACCTGGGCGGCAACTTTCAGGCATCTATGTACATGGACACCAAGATCTCTCTGCTCATCCAAACTACCAAGAATCTTACCATTAGCTCAATACTATTTATTTCTGTTGCTCCTTCCAAAGTAAACTACCTCACACTTTTTTTGCATTAAACTCCATTTACCACCTCTCAGCCCAGCTCTGCAGCTTATCTATGTCCCTCTGTAATCTGCACTATCAGCATTATCCACAACTCCACCGACTTTAGTGTCATCTGCAAATTTACTAACCCATCCTTCTACATCGTCATCTAGGTAATTTATAAAAATGACAAACAGCAGTGGCCCCAAAACAGATCCTTGCGGTGCACCACTAGTAAGTGAACTCCAGGATAAACATTTCCCATCAGCCACCACCCTCTGTCTTCTTTCAGCTAGTCAATTTCTGATCCAAACCACAAAATCACCCTCAATCCCATGTCTCCATATTTTCTGCAATAGCCTACCATGGGGAACCTTATCAAATGCCTTGCTGAAATCCATATGCACCACATCATGCCTCATCCATCTATTTCGTCACCATCTCAGAGAACTCAATAAGGATTGTGAGACACGATCTACCCTTCACAAACCGTGTTGACTATCCCTAATCAACTTATTCCTCTCTAGATGATTATAAATTTCACCTCTTAAAAACTTTTCCAACACTTTACGCACAACCGAAGTAAGGCTCACTGGTCTATAATTACCAGCACTGCCTCTATTCACCTTCTTGAAGAAGAGGACAACATTTGCTGTCCTCCAGTCTTCTGGCACTATTCCTGTAGACAATGACCGACATAAAGATCAAAGCCAAAGGCTCTGTAATCTCCTCCCTGGATTCCCAGAGAATCCTAGGATAAATCCCATCCAGCCCTGGGGACTTGTCTATTTTCAACTTTCCTAAATTACCAACACCTCCTGCTTGTGAACCTCAATCCCATTTAGTCCAGTAGCCTGTATCTTAGTATTCTCCTCAGCAACATTGTCTTTTTCCAGTGTGAATACTGAAAAAAAATATTTATTGAGCGCTTCCCCGATCTCCTCTGTCTCCACGCACAACTTCCCACTACCATCCTTGATTGGCACTAACCTTTCTCTCGTCATTCTTTTATTCCTGATATGCCTATAGAAAGCTTCAGGGTTTTCCTTGATCCAATCTGCCAAAGACTTCTCGTGTCCCCTCCTGGCTCTTCTTACTTCTCTCGTTAGGTCTTTCCTGGCTAACCTGTAATTCTCAAGCGCCCTAACTGAGTCTTTATGTTTCATCCCAGCATAAGCCTTCTTCTTCCGCTTGTTACTCCAGTAAATGTTGAATCTTGTGTTTGCATGCTCGTGTTACTCTGGGACTTGTGGCAACCTACCTTGACATTAGAGTTAACTGTGTTACTCCAGTACTTGTGATATCCAACATTGATACTTGAGCTTACTGTGTTATGTACAGTGCTGATAATACCTTATAGTGAGTTCAGAATTAACTGTGTCACTCTAATACTAATGGTAGCTTGCATTAACACTGGAATTGATTGTGTTCTTATGGTACTAATTTTACTTACATATTCTAGAGTGAACCAAATAACAGGCTAACCTCGACAGTTATTGTTGAACAATTTAGGATTAATTAATGATTTCATAGGAGGGATAACCTGAAGCTGCAGTAGCCATAATATGATTTAATTTTACATTAGTTTGAGAGAGAGAATAGTAGGTCCAAGACTAGCCATTTTAAACTTAAATGAAGACAAGTACAGATCATAAAATCAGAACTAGAAAGCTTCATACAGTCAAGAATAAGAGATCCTGTTCAGCTTCTGGTAAGATGGCGGTGGAATTGGTTTCTGAGCCCATCTCTGCTTTATCTGCTTTTCCTTTCTTTGCTTTTAACTTTCTTTTCTCTGTTTTGTTGTTATTTTTTCTTTTTCTCTCTTTTATTTTACTTACTTCTTGAGTTCAGTTGCAGACATGGCATCAACGGTGGCCAGTAAGCCCAGTACAGACTCATGATGGTGGCACCGGATAGAGTTTAGTTTCTTCATTGACAGGGCGGTCCGAGCACCGATTCATCATTGCTGCATTGAAGGTGAGTTTGGGTTCCCAGTGGCATCTATGTCCACTGCAAATACATGGAGATAGCGGCGGTGGAGGCAAGTTTGGACCCAGTATGAGTATCGGCAATGGCTGCATCGGTGAGGTGGTCCTGAAGTGGACTCACGGCAGCAGTGGAGTTGGTTTTGGACTGGTGTGGTACCCAACAGCAACAGTGATGTCAAATTGACAAGGTCCAGTGAGGACTCATTGCGGCAAGGACTTCTGTGGAGGTAAGATGGCACCCTAGAGTGGCATCTTTCATTCCAGGATCATTGGCGCAGGGAAGGGCCACTATGCAACACTTTTCACTGTATTTTCTAAGAAACTACATTTGACAATAAATAAATCAGCTTAAGTGAACTGATAAAAGATTAAAGGCTAGGTCTCATAGGGATACAGTGGCAGAAATTAAAGGGAATACATCAGGATACATGCAATGGAAAGACTCAAATGAGAAAGAGAAATTTCAAGCATGGTACCTACCATCCATATTTATCTAAAAAGATTAAGAGTAGTTCTGAAAAAGGGTCATTGAATTTGAAACACTAACTCTGATTTCTCTCCACAGATGATACCAGACCTGCTGCGTTTTTTCCAACAATTTTATAGAGTCATAGAGATGTACAGCATGGAAACAGACCCTTCGGTCCTACCCATCCATGCCAACCAGATATCCCAACCCAATCTAGTCCCACCTGCCAGCACCCAGCCCATATCCCTCCAAACCCTCCCTATTCATATACCAGTCCAAATGCTTCTTAAATGTTGCAATTGTAGCAGCCTCCACCATTTCCTCTGGCAGCTCATTCCATGCATGTACCACCCTCTGTGTGAAAATGTTGCCCTGTAAATTTCTTTTATATTTTTCCCCTCTCACCCTAAACCTATGCCCTCTAGCTCTGGACTCCAGGGAAAAGACTTTGTCTATTTACCTTATCCATGCCCCTCATAATTTTATAAACCTCTATAAGATCACCCCTCAGCCTCCAACACTCCAGGGAAAACAGCCCCAGCCTGTTCGGCCTCTCCCGGTAGCTCAAATCCTCCAACCCTGGCAACATCCTTGTAAATCTTTTCTGAACCCTTTCAAGTTTTTCACAACCTCTTTCCGATAGGAAGGAGACCAGAATTGCACACAATATTCCAACAGTAGCCTAACCAATGTCCTGTACAGCCGTAACATGACCTCCCAACTCCTGTACTCAATACTCTGACCAATAAAGGAAAGCATACCAAATGCCTTCTTCATTATCCTATCTACATGCGACTCTACTTTCAAGGAGCTATGAACCTGTTCTCCAAGGTCTCTTTGTTCAGCAACACTCCCTAGGACCTTACCATAAAGTGTATAAATCCTGCTAAGATTTGCTTTCCCAAAATGCAGCACCTCGTATTTATCTGAATTAAACTCCATCTGCCACTTTTCAGTCCATTGGCCCCTGGTCAAGATCCTATTGTAATCTGAGGTAACCCTCTTCGCTGTCCACTACACCTTCAATTTTGGTGTCATCTGCAAACTTACTAACTGTACCTCTTATGCTCGCATCCAAATCATTTATGTAAATGGCAAAAAGTAGAGGACCCAGCACCAATCCTTGTGGCACTCCACTGGTCACAGGACTCCAGTCTGAAAAACAACCCTCCACCACCACCCTCTGTCTTCTACCTTTGAGCCAGTTCTGTATCCAAATGGCTAGTTCTCCCTGTATTCCGTGAGATCTAACCTTGCTAATCAGTCTCCCATGGGGAACCTTGTCGAACGCCTTACTGAAGTCCAGATAGATCACATCTACTGTTCTGCCCTCATCAATCCTCTTTGTTACTTCCTCAAAAAACTCAATCAAGTTTGTGAGACATGATTTCCTGCGCACAAAGCCATGTTGACTATTCCGAATCAGTCCTTTCCTTTCCAAATACATGTACATCCTGTCCCTCATGATTCCCTCCAACAACTTGCCCACCACCAATGTCAGGCTCACTGGTCTATAGTTCCCTGGTTTGTCCTTACCACCCTTCTTAAACAGTAACACCACGTTTGCCAACCTCCAGTCTTCTGGCACCTCATCTGTGACTATCGATGATACAAATATCTCAGCAAAAGGCCCAGCAATCACTTCTCTAGCTTCCCACAGAGGTCTAGGGTACACCTGATCAGGTCCTGGAGATTTATCTATCTTCACCCATTTCAAGACATCCAGCACTTCCATCTCTGTAATATGGACATTTTTCAAGATGTCACCATCTATTTCCCTACAGTCTATATCTTCCATATCCTTTTCCTCAGTAAATACTGATGCAAAATTTCGTTTTTGTGTGGGTTAAAAGTCGTATCAACCATAAAGAGAAAAACATGTACTATGTATAGATGAGAGCCAGGTGACTTTTTTTTTAAAACCGCAGCAAACAATGACCAGAAGGAAGGAAAATAAGAAGGAAAATAGAATGTGAGAAAAAACTTGATAATAACATACAAACAGATAATATGTTGCCTAAGATATTTTTGCCTAAGATATTTTAAAAATGAAGAGTTAACAGAATACATATGAAAATGAGTCTGGTGAACTTATAATGGAAAAGAAGGAAATGGCAGATAAGTTTAGCTGGCATTCTGCATTGATCATCATTATAGACGCTATAATATGGACCCCAGATGTATCTGCACATCAGGAACTGTGATACTGTCCAAATGTTCGAAAATTCCAGTTAACAAGATGTTGAGTTCTCATGGATTTTATCCAAGGTTTTCAAAGAAATAGCTAGTGTGATAACTATGAGCTTCTTTTAATTTTCCAAAATTCCCAAGATTCAGGGATTGTTCTATTACATTATAACATAACAAGTGTAATGTCTTTAATCTTAAAGGGAGAATAGAAGATTGAATAAAGGGAAAATACTGCACATGCTGGAAATCTGAATCTTAACAAACTTGAAACATTAACTTTGTTTCTCCCTCCACAGATGCTGCCAGACCTGCTGAGTTTCTCCAGCATTCTCTGTTTGTTTAGGGTAAAAGATTGACCAATTGTCAGGGAAACTATCAATGAATTAATCTTCATCTGATTTGCAGGCTGTAATGAGAAGAGTGCAGCAAGAACTGCACTTCTGTGTTGGAACTAAACACCAGCAAGCTCAGTTTCTCTTCTATAAAGTCATCCTCATCACGTTTTTTGCAGCATCTGCCAACAAACTGAACAGTAATCTCTTGGAATTGAGTTAAATTGAGTTAATTTGAGTCCCATGAGATAAATTGATAACCTGAGCTAATCTCTTCAGAAAGTTTCTGTTTACCCACAGAAAGAGCTAAGGTATTAATTCTGTAAAGCACATTCTTAAGCATGATATTCAGAGCTATGTTCTTGGGATCATAGATCATTCGATTTGTAAAAGAAGACTGCAAATATTTCTTGAATTTCAGTTCATAATTAAGTGTTTGTCTTGAATTTCTCATTTCAGGGTTTTGTTTTAAGTGAAATGTTTGTTTATTTCATTTGCTGATTTTGCTCCTCTGTCCTTTTTATTTTTCTCTCTTTACTTCTGTTTCTCTTTATTTTTCATTGTTGTTGTTCCTTTCCTGTCATTTTAAAACTGCTCCTTTAGAAATGAAGTTTTTTAGTGGGAGGTTCCTTCCTTCAGGTGATGTTTACAGAAAGCAAAGAATAATGATTTCATGTGGACATTCCATCCTCCCTTGTCAAGTTTAAGAAACAAAACGTTGAAATTTTGAAACAATATTTGGACACAGATAAGCCTTCTTATTGTACAAAACCATCTCAAAGTTTAATTTTCTTTGCAGCAGAGTGCATGACTGTGACTTTTCCTAAGAGGATCTCTCAGAGAGGCTCATTGAATTAGTAATCACATCAACACCAATTAAAGCCCTCAGGAAGGACAACATAAAGGATCATACCATTGATGCATTACTTGAGGGTGGGTATTCATATAAAGCAATAGCTGAAGGCCAATAAGTGTTGCATGCATTAAGTGCAGCCAAGACTCTCATTATGATCAATACAGTCCACCAATCCTGCAAGTTCTGCTCGAAACGTCGATTCTCCTGTTCCTTGGATGCTGCCTGACCTGCTGCGCTTTTCCAGCAACACATTTTCAGCTCTGATCTCCAGCATCTGCAGTCCTCACTTTCTCCTGTTGCAGGTACAGTTTGGTTCCCCTATCCTAAAGCTGTCCAA
This sequence comes from Chiloscyllium punctatum, assembly GCF_047496795.1. Lineage (NCBI taxonomy): Eukaryota > Metazoa > Chordata > Chondrichthyes > Orectolobiformes > Hemiscylliidae > Chiloscyllium > Chiloscyllium punctatum. Next base: position 123,051,036 of record NC_092741.1, on the reverse strand, counting down.
CCTTCTTGTGATATGCAAACATACAGGCAAGAAATTACAGTAGGCATTCAGTTCTTTCAGCCAGACTCACCATTCAATAAGACCACGGTTTATCTGATCTTAACTTCAACTCTACCTTCTTGCATATCCCTGATAACCTTTCATCTCTTTGGTAATCAGGAATCTATCTACCACTGCCTTAAAAATATTTAATGATTCTATATCCACCTGCTTTATGAGGAAGAAAATTCAAAAGGTTCATAACTGTCTGAGAGAGAGAAATGCTGCCTCATATCACTTATAAATGGGTGCCCCCTTATTTTTAAATTGATGAACCCTAGTTCTAAATTATCCCTCAAGAGGAAGCATTCTTTTGACATCCACCTGGTAAGTCCCCTCAGCATCTTATATGTTTCAATAAGTCACCTCTGACTCCTCTAAACTCAGAAGATACAAACCTAGCCTACGTAGCCTTTTCTGATAAGGCAATTCACTCATTCAGGTATTAGTCCAGTACACCCTCTCTGACCTGCTACCAATGTATTAACATTCTTCCATAACTACGGTGACCTGTACTGATGAAGGGCTTTTGCCCAAAACGTTGACTCTCCTGTTCCTCGCATGCTGCCTGACCTGCTGTGCTTTTCCAGCACCTCACTCAAGCCTTTGATCTCCAGATCTGCCGTCCTCACTTTCTCTGGTCTACACTGTACACAGTAGTCCAAATATGGTTTCACCAATGCCTTGTATAACTGAAGCATGACCTCCACACTCTTGCATTCAATTCACCCCTGCAAATAAAACATCATATTCTATTAACTTTCCTCATTACTGATTACAGAATAACCTGTAATTCATACATCAGGACACTCAGATCTCTCTTCATCTCAGAGCTCTGCAACCTCTCACCATTTAAATAATATACTTTACCTTTATTCTTTCTGCTAGATCTGTAATCCAAGGAACCAGGAAATTTGTTTGCAAAGACTAAACCAGTTCCCAGGATGATTCAGAGATGACCAACAAGATAGTACAGCTGCACAACACTGGCAGCAACTATTGAGATGGTGCACAAACACAGACACACCAATGAAGTTCAGAATTAACTGAGCAAAATCAGATTTTTAAAATTACACAAAAAAACCACAGCTGATGTAAATCCAAAACAAAAACAGAAATTGCTGGAAAAAACTCAGCAGGTCTGGCAGCATCTGTGCAGAGAAATCTGTGTTAACATTTGGGTCCAGTGACACTTCTTCAGAGCTGTTTGCAGCTGGGAAATGGTTAGTATATACGCTGATGGTGAGACGGAGGGAGGAGGGAGGGAAAAAACATCGGGTGGAAATGGAGCCCAGAGAGAGAGAGAAACAGACAAAGGAAAGGTAAAGGTCAGCCTGGGAGAATCAATAGCTGCTTATGGTGACCATTAATGGGCTCTGTGTGGTAGCATACCATGTGATGACCAGGCCTGGTGTGTGGGAGTTGGGGTAAGGACATGGGAAATGGTGCTCAGGCCATAAAATTATTGAACCCCTGAGTCCAGAAGTTTGCATGGTCTCCAAGTGGAAAATGAGATGCTGCTCTTCCAGCTTGTGCTGAGATTCACTGGATCACTGCAACAAGTCTGTGACAGAAATGTTGGCCAGGCTGCGTGGAAGTGTGTTGACATCACAGGCAACCGGATACATACGGTCATTTTTCCAGAGAGAACATAGGTGTTCTGCAAAGTGGTCTCCCGGACTGTGCTTTGTCTCCTCAATGCAGAGGAGTGAATAGAGTTCATAGATTGAGTGCAGTGCAGTAAATCACTGCTTCACCTGGAAGGTATGCCTGGGGCCCTAGATGTGGGGAGATATTGGAAGTGGAGAAAGAATGGACAAGAGGTCCCAGAGAGAACAGTACCTGTGAAAGTTTGACAATGGAAGGGACGATAGTATGTGTCTGATTGTGACATCCCACTGGAGGTGGGAAAATGGTGGCTAAAGATCCTGTAGATGTGGATGCTGGTCGGATGGAGGTGAGGACCACAGGAGCTTATTAATGTTGTGGGAGGGGTAAGAGGGGGAGGGGCAGAAGTGCAGGGTGTGAGAATATATTGTCAAGGTAACTATGGGAGTTGATGGGTTTGTAGTGGATATTGAGGACCAGCCTATCCCTCAATAGAAACAGAGATGTTGATGAAGGAAGAGAAGAATCAGAGATGGACCAGGCGAAGGTGAGACCAGGCTGGAAATTGGAAGCAAAATAGATAAACTTTTCCAATTCTGGACAAGAGAGAGAAGAAGCACCAATGATGTCATCGATGTACCAGAGAGAGAACTGTGGGTGGGGGCCAACCTAGGATAGGAACAAGGAATGTTCCACATATCACCCAAAGAAACAGGCATACCTGGGGCCTATGTGAATACCCATGGCCACACCTATGGCCTGTTAAAACTGAGAGGTGATAAAGGAGAAGTTGCTCTGGGTGAGGCCTGGTGGTGGAGGGTGGTGATGATAGGGACGGCTCAGGCCTTTGCTCCAGGAAAAAATGGAGAGCCCTAAGCCCATGCTGTTGGGGGATGGGCATGTAAAGGTATTGCAAGTCCACGGTGAAGAGGAGGCAGGTGGAGCCTATGAACTGGAAATTATGAAACTGATGTAAATCATCAGAAGAATCGCGGATATAAGGAGAAAGGAAATAGACAAGGAAAGAAAAAAATTGAGTCAAGGTAAGAAGAGATGAGTTCGTGGGGCAGAAGAAGACAGAAAGAATGGGTGTGTCTGGGCAGTCCTGTTTGATGATATTTAAAATAGATAGAAGTGAACTGTATGGGATTCAGGAACTGTAGGCTTAGAGGCTGTGATGGAAGATCACCTTATGAAATTCATGACCATTATGGACAAAACAGCCTGGTGTTCCAGGGTGGGACCAAGGTCCATGGAGAGATAGCAGGAGGTACCTGAGAATTGGCACTTAGCCTCTGCAATGTGGAGGTCAGTATGCCAGCCAACAACAGCAACACCCTATCACCAGGCTTGGTTACAAAGTCATGGTTGGATCTGACAGCACAGAGTGCAATCAGTTCACAGGAAGATAGGTTGAACTGGATGTCAAAAACAAAGAACTTAAGGTGACCAATCTCAGATCAACAGTTGTCAATGAAAATTTGAGAGCAGGTAAAAGGCCAGAGGGAGGGGTCCAGGTGGAGGGAAAATGTTGGAGGTGGGTGAAGAGAACTGTGGAATGTGGAAAGCACTCTTGTTCAAAAGCCAAAGCAATGGAAGAAGAGTTCAACATCATGTCATTCCTAAATGTCATTCCAGGGGGGAATGCAGTGGAATAAAGCTGAGACCTTTCCTGAGTACAGAATATTCAACATCGGAGAACAGAAAGTCAGAAGGGAAAGTAAACAACTGATTTTCAGAACATATTCAAATTTCACAGGGTGTTCAAATTTTCCATATTATTATGATCTTGTTCAGGACCAGTAACTTCTATTTTTAACACAGACAAGGTGTGAGGTCCAGGGGACTTGCAAATCAAATATAGCCAAAATACTCTATTGCTTTGAATAGACAAAAAAACTACACAGCATCAGAACAGTAATATAATTTCCAATAAATGTAAAACATATTTCTAACACCAGAATTAACACGTGTTAAAAATCGGCAATAGTCTGCCCACTCCTCTCCCATTTATCTCTCCACCCCCGAGGCTCCCATCCTCATTCCTAATGAAGGGCTCTGGCCTGAAACGTCAATTCTTCTGCTCCTCAGATGCTGCCTGACCTGCTGTGCTTTTCCAGCAACACACTCTCAACACTAAACTCCAGTATCTGCACACTTCACTGTCTCCTTGTAATTGAATATCCCAGAGTGCAGAGCTAATAACTATTGTGATCAAGACAGATACGACAGATCTCTCACTATTCTTCCCAGTGTGCACAATTCCAGTTTGTCATTGGCAGCTAGGTTCACCTCATCTGGTCCAGTTGCAGAAAGCAAATGCACACACTCGCTCCAAGTTCCACTGAATCATAAGTGGCACACAACTGCTAATAAGACCCCACAATTCAATTACCTCCCTGAGCCCTCACTACACAGAGCTATTCAACCACTCTCGAGCTGCCAGAGCCCTTCCTACACAAATCCCAGGTAGCACCACTCTCGTTAGCAGCAATACCCAACATGGAATCTGCTTCTGTTCTAGCTTGTTTCCTTCTCCAACTAACTGTGATCTTCAAACTCCTTGTCAGGAGGTCCCAAAACTGTCCTGTCTGACTACTTGAAAACTCACAATGTGTCTGGTGTGGCAACCTCTGACTAAAGCTGACGTAAGTTAGCTAGAAAAGGAATTAGTAATTATATTTCGCAGACCTTCACAGATAGATTTGTGGTCTCCATACAGAGTTACCGAATAAGATAATGAAAGGTTCTGTGGGAGTCATTTGAATAAGAAAAGACAGGGGAATTTAATCAGATTTCTGTAGACAAGCAGTTCTAAACACTAAGCATTTTGATAAATAATATCTTTGAAAGGGTAAAGAGGTATTAACTACAGTCCCGAGTTTGTTATTTTGTAAAATGTGGAAGAAAATGTCTGATCCCACAGTATTTCCAACTTGTTGGGTAATTAGAAATTAAAAATGCAAACAACAGACTAATATTAAGGGATGCAATCAAATTCTTTTAGTTCAGATAGCTGTAAGCAATTAAGAAAATTCCTGCACTGTCAACTGGAACAGGAACAGCAAATGGTATAAACAAATAACCATTGTGGGCGGCACGGTGGCACAGTGGTTAGCACTGCTGCCTCACAGCGCCGGAGACCCGGGTTCATTTCCCGCCTCAGGCGACTGACTGTGTGGAGTTTGCACGTTCTCCCCGTGTCTGCGTGGGTTTCCTCCGGGTGCTCCGGTTTCCTCCCACAGTCCAAAGATGTGCAGGTCAGGTGAATTGGCCATGATAAATTGCACCTAGTGTTAGTTAAGGGGTAGATGTAGGGGTATGGGTGGGTTACGCTTCGGCGGGGCGGTGTGGACTTGTTGGGCCGAAGGGCCTGTTTCCACACTGTAAGTAATCTAATCTAATTAAGTGAGTACTATAGCATTATCAGAGGTAGAGGTAACCTTTGTTGTGACTGTGGACAAATAAATAATTGCAACTTCACTACTTAGCAAACAGCAGAGTACAGCGGTACAGAAGATCCTTGCATCCAAAGAACAAGGGAAAAATGACAGAGACAAATTATAAGAGTGGGAGTGAGGTCATATCCTGTTGTACCATATGAATTCAAATAAGTTTGTTTTAACGACTTGATATAGCTGTACAAGTGATTGAATTTCACCTTTACAATGGAATTTGAATTGATGCTGTCTTATTTCGTAAAGGGACCAAATTTAGAACAGAGATAGTAAGGTTTTATACAAGAATTAACCCCCTCTGATTTAAAATAACCTCATAGCATGCAAATAGCTGAGGCCATAAAACATAGCTGCAAGACAGAGAGACAGTGTTTGTTTGATCTCCCAGTGACAAGTGAGAGAGAAGCAGCTCCCAGGACTGAATTAACTTCATATTTAAACATAGAACATAGAACAATACAGCACAGAACAGGCTCTTCGGCCCACAATGTTGTGCCGAACATTTGTCCTAGCTTAAGCACCTATCCATGTACCCATCCAATTGCTGCTTAAAGGTCACCAATGATGCTGACTCTGCCACTCCCACAGGCAGCGCATTCCATGCCCCCACCACTCTCTGGGTAAAGAACCTACCCCCTGACATCCCCTCTATACCTTCCACCCTTCACCTTAAATTTATGTCCCCTTGTAACACTCTGTTGTACCTGGGGAAAAAGTCTCTGACTGTCTACTCTATCTATTCCCCTGATCATCTTATAAACCTCTATCAAGTCACCCCTCATCCTTCGCCGTTCCAATGAGAAAAGGCCTTGCACTCTCAACCTATCCTCATACGACCTATTCTCCATTCCAGGCAACATCCTGGTAAATCTCCTCTGTACCCTCTCCAAAGCTTCCACATCTTTCCTAAAGTGAAGTGACCAGAACTGCACACAGTACTCCAAATGTGGCCTAACCAAGGTCCTGTACAGCTGCAACATCACTTCACGACTCTTGAATTCAATCCATCTGCTAATGAACGCTAATACACCATAGGCCTTCTTAGAAGCTCTATCCACCTGAGTGGGAACTTTCAAAGAGCTATGAACATAGACCCCAAGATCCCTCTGCTTCTCCACCTTACTAAGAACCCTACCGTTAACCCTGTATTCCGCATTCTTATTTGCCCTTCCAAAATGTACAACCTCACACTTGACAGGGTTGAACTCCATCTGCCACTCCTCAGCCCAGCTCTGCATCATATCTAAGTCCCTTTGCAGCCGACAACAGCCCTCCTCACTATCCACAACTCCACCAATCTTCGTATCGTCTGCAAATTTACTGACCCACCCTTCGACTCCCTCTTCCAAGTCATTAATAAACCCAGAACTGATCCCTGCGGAACTCCACTTGTAACTGGGCTCCAGGCTGAATATTTACCATCTACCACCACTCTCTGACTTCGACCGGTTAGCCAGTTCTCTATCCAACTGGCCAAATTTCCCACTATCCCATGCCTCCTGACTTTCCACATAAGCCTACCATGGGGAACCTTATCAAATGCCTTACAAAAATCCATGGACACTACTTCCACTGCTCTACCCTCATCCACATGCTTGTTCACCTCCTCAAAGAATTCAATAAGACTTGTAAGGCAAGACCTACCCCTCACAAATCCGTGCTGGCTGACCCTAATCAAGCAGTGTCTTTCCAGATAGTCATAAATCCTATCCCTCAGTACCCTTTCCATTACTTTGCCTACCACCAAAATAAGACTAACTGGCCTTTAATTCCCGGGGTTATCCCTATTCCCTTTTTTGAACAGGGGCACAACATTCGCCACTCTCCAGTCCCCTGGTACCACCCCCGTTGACAGTGAAGACGAAATGATCATTGCCAACGGCTCTGCAATTTCCTCTCTTGCTTCCCACATAATCCTAGGATATATCCCGTCAGGCCAGGGGGACTTGTCTATCCTCAAGTGTTTCAAAATGCCCAACACATCTTCCTTCCTAGCAAGTATCTCCTCTAGCTTACCAGTCCGTTTCACACTCTCCTCTTCAACAATACTGTCCCTCTCATTTGTAAATACTGAAGAAAAGTACTCATTCAAGACCTCTCCTATCTCTTCCGACTCAATACACAGACTCCCACTACTGTCCTTGATCGGACCTACCCTCATTCTTGTCATTCTCATGTTTCTCACATACGCATAAAAGGCCTTGGGGTTATCCTTGATCCTACCCGCTAAAGATTTTTCATGCCCTCTCTTAGCTCTCCTAATCCCTTTCTTCAGCTCCCTCCTGGCTATCCTGTATCCCTCCAACATGCTGTCTGAATCTTGTTTCCTCAACCTTATGTAAGCCTCCTTCTTCCTCTTTACTAGACATTCAACCTCCCTCGTCAACCAAAGTTCCCTCACACGACCATCTCTTTCCTGCCTGACAGGTACATACATATCAAGGACACGTTGTATCTGTTCCTTGAAAAAGTTCCACATTTCAACGACATCCTTCCCTGACAGCCTATGCTCCCAACCTATGCTCCTCAGATCCTGTCTTGCAGCATCGTATTTACCCTTCCCCCAATTGTAAAACCTACCCTGTTGCACGCACCTACCTCTCCATAACCAAGGTGAAAGTCACAGAATTGTGGTCACCATCACCAAAATGCTCACCCACTAACAAGCCCATCATTTGTCTTGGTTCGTTACCAAGTACCAAATCCAATATGGCCTCCCCTCTGATCGGGCAATCTACATACTGAGTTAGAAAAGCTTCCTGGATACACTGCACAAACATCGCCCCATCAAATCTACTTGATCTAAAGAGCTTCCAATCAATATTTGGGAAGTTGAAATCGCCCATGACTACTACACTGTAACTTCTGCACCTTTCCAAAAGCTGTTTCCTAATCTGTTTCTCCACGTCTCTGCTGCTATTGGGGGGCCTATAGTAAACACCCAACAAGGTGATTGCTCCTTTCCTATTTCTGACTTCAGCCCATACTACCTCCAAAGGCAGATTCCCCTCGAACTGCCTTTCTGCAGCCATTATATGATTTCTAATTAGCAACGCCACACCCCCTCCTTTTTTACCACCCTCCCTAATCTTACTGAAACATCTGTAACCAGGAACCTTCAACAACCATTGTTGTTGTCTGTCTCTCTGTGTCACTCTCCATCTCTGTTTCTCTCTCACACACACACACACAGCCCACCTCTCTGTCTCTCTGTATCACTCTCCGTCTCTGTTTCTCTCTCTGTTTCTCTTTCTCTCTCTGTCTCTCTGTTCTCTCTGTCTCACTATTAAGTTGATAACAATTGATAGAAATTAACATCCTTTCCCATCTTCCGTACTAAGGTTACCAGGGAAGATAAATTGCATAATTTAGAAGAATTCTTAGTGATAAATGAGTATTGAATTTGTTGGCAATTAATGTGATGTTAGTACATAGCATTGGGACTGCTTGTTTCCTAAGAGTTACCTGCCTTAGATTGTCACTTGTTCAACCAGAGAAATTAACACAAAACTTTAACAAAAAAATCTTGGCATCAAAACCAGTCACAGACTTCTCGTTTGCTACCCACATACATGCTGCGGTGTGAAACATATGCATTTGACCACTCTTTTAGCATCTTGCAAATTACCACACAGATTAACTTGGAATATTTAAAATTGGAATCACGAAATTGGACAGAGGCTTATGTGCTCTTGAATTGATTCAGGTCTTTAGCTCTGACCCTAGCAAAGCTCTCAGAGCAAGGTTTCGGTGGCACCAACCAATGCTGTAAGTAGGCAGCTTTTCCCCAGTGATTGCTGCATAACACCAGCTGGTAAATGGGGAAGGGATATCACAGATAATTCTAAAAATCACACAACACTAGGTTATAGTTGTCAACCACCCGATGAAAGAGCAGCGCCCCGAAAGCTAATGCTTCCAAATAAACCTGTTGGACTATAACCTGGTGTTGTGTGATTTTTAACTTTGTACACCCCTGTCCAACACTGGTATTTCCAAATAATGACATATAATTCTCTGTGCGTCAGGACAAACAGGTGATTTGATTTGATTCATGTAACTGAGTACAGTGAAAAGCTTGTATTTTGTGAGCAGCACAGGCAGATCATAGGAAACATGGACATACAGATCATAGAGTGGTTAGACACAGTGAGGCATGCGAGGTTACGGCTACACAGGAGGTGCACAAAACAAGAACAACATTTTCAAGATCAACAATTATTTGAAGTTAGAGACGTCCATTCAGCGGTCTGATAACAACATGGAAGAGGCTGTTCTTGAACCTGTCGGTGAATGTGTTCATGCTTTTGTATCTTCAACCTGATGGAAGAGGTCAGAAGAGACCGGGGTGGGAGCGGTCTTTTATGATATAGACTATTCCATCTCAATATTTAGAGACTGTTTAATATATTAGTGTCTGCAGTATCCAGTTATTAATGTTTGTCAGTTTTATGTTTTCTCACTGATTCATCAGCTTTGGTGGGTCACTGGTTCAGATCAACAAGCTTCAGATTCCCATAACACATTTCATAGCAAATACAATGACAGCTTTATTTTAAAACTTCTGGACAGATATATTTCGTAGAACAAGCTATCAGAAAATGAAAGCAAAACCGTGGGAAAATTGAAAGCATTCAAAAAAATTAAAGCATCCCATCAGAAAGAATTAAGGATCCATTCCATCTGACAACAATCCAAGCAACATTTTCAATAAAATCTCCATGAAAATGTATTATCTCAACTAAAAGAAGTACTGAAGCTGAATTCTCGATATCTAAAATTGAGTTCTAAATCAGGTTTGCATCATTTTAGACAACCTTACAATCAGTGTCCAGGGATATTTTAGCATCTTCTTTAATGGTTCCCTGAATTTCCTCTGGGTAGCTGCATAGATGCATGTATTTGTGCAAGAACTCAAATGCTTCAGCATGCCTCCAGTTTCAGTGGCGAGATATACAGGGGATGCATGATCTCCTCGATAGTAAGTTGTGTTTGTCATTCTTGTAATTACAAAGCTCACATTGGCTGTCAGACACAACAATATAAAACTCCCTGATATCGTGAAGAGTAAAATGATGGATTTCCTTCGGTTCTCCATCTCTGAATCTCTCTGATTCTTACTTTTGTGGCCCCAGAGGGTTCTTCGGGCTCTACTGGTCACTAAAATATGTCTCACTGTCAAAGAATTGAACAAGATAATTAAAGTAAATGTGAACCAAATGCACCAGACACTGTGAAACCAAGAGCATGCCACACCAAAGGGTGAGGAGAAATAGACCAGATTTGCAATGCAGCCCCACTGGAAGTTGTTAATTATTACTTCAGGTTCATATGCAAATAATACAGGAATGTTCTTTATAAAGCACATCATGGAGAATATCATCATAACCACGACAGCAGTTCTCTTGGTGCAGTATACCTTTTTAAACTTTGGGCAGCAGATGATTATATAACGGTCAAAGGTGAAAGAGACAGTGAACCAAACAGATAATTCAAAGGTGATAACTGTCATATATATGATGAACTTACACACAGGAGTGTAAGACAGGAATGAATGTGGAAAGTGGTAACTAAAAATATAATATATCATTACATTGGTGATCATAACCAATAAGTCTCCTGTTGCCATGGCAATCATATAAGTAGAGATACATTCAGAAAGGCTGCAATTTCCTCGGCAGAGTATCACAATCGTCATTAGGTTTGCTGTAGGAAGAGAGAGGAGAGAATGTAAGCACCATTATCCAATTCAAATGTAAGGGGAGCTCCTGGATGGATGAATTTTACTCTATTCCACAGAATTATCAACACAGAGCCACTTGAGACAGAATTATTAGAATATTAGTGTGACTATTAGGTTAGGAAAGCATACAGAAAAGAGTCAGCTGAGTCCCACACTGGTTTTGGCAATTATCGACATGCGGCCATGTCACTGAGGAAACATGCTTCTTTATCAAACAAACTGCAAAATAGCAAGTACATTAACACTGACTCACAACAAGCAGGTTGGAATACTCACTGGGAATGCCAATAACTGCGAGTATTGGGTAGTAAATGTCCTTTATCAGGAGAATGGCTGCTTGCTTCATTTCCTGTTTGCATAGCTGAACTTCATCCAAGGTGACAATCTTTGGCTAGGTTCTGTTGAGACACATAAAGGGAACTCTATATTTATTCACATTTGAGTCATCCAGGGAATCAGTCAGCTTACATCATTAGCATTAGTTCCAGTCATTTAATAAACAGGCTTAATTAATTTGTTTTTCGGTGGAATACTTCAGAATAAGGTATATTGCTTTTAAGCAGTTTGAAGAAAAAACTATAATGAAATATTCTTTACAAGTAGAGATTGGAATCTGAGAGAATTTATGATATGTCTATTCAGAGAGCACAGTTGGACACAACTGTCTTTGTAATCATGATCCTGAAATTCATCTTTCCTAGTTCCTCTGGTCCCAATGATAAAGAAACAGATGACAGCTGAAGGAGTGTTCTTTATAATGAGCAGTCTTAGTAATAAGTTAAAAATGCTGGAGATGCTAAGTAGATCAGATGGTGTCTATGGAAGATGAAAATGCATTCAACTTTCAGACCTCATATCGAGGCTGGAGACATTTAGAGGTTAATAGGTTTTCGACAAGTACCGAGGCAGGAAAAGGGTCAAAAGGAACAAAACAGAAGTTTGTGAAAGGGCAGAAGGCAAGAGAGTGTACCTTCTAAAAGGGATGTTGGTACAATGCGCATGCATGTGTTAATGGTACAGGTGAAGTAAAGAAATAATGATCTGGAGAAGTAAATGGAGAATACTTTCTTGTCAGCAAAATTCCATCCAGAAATGTGGGGCAGAATCTGGTCTTACAGGATGCACTGCCCAAAGCATCAATCACTCTGTGTCTCAATATATCCTGTTCCACCTTTATCTGTCTCTCTCTTTTAGGTTCTGTCCATAATATATTCAGTAACACACTTTCCACATTATTATGTCTCTATTTCACTGCACTCAAAATCCCTTCTCTGATGTTTCTTTGTATCACACACTGGGCAAAACACAGCAGTGAACAGGATAATCTGGGTACCCTTAGCCTCCATGTTGAAATGCTCCATACTCAATCATAATGTTAACCAGGGTGATGAGGAAAAGATGGGGTCAAGGTTGTGATGAGGCAAGGAGATATCATTAAAGACATTCTGTAAAATTTAGCCACGGAGGCAGAGCTTTGGAGAATGATGGAGTGCCATCCTAGTAAAGAGGTCAAAGAGGGCTAGAAGGATCTTCACCCTTAGTCACATGTTCAGAGAGTATTGATGGCAATGCTGCCCTCAGAGACCTTGGTGCTGTGCCTCTCGCAGCACCCAGACCACTAGAATCAGAATAAGGAGATGTGGGAGTGCTCACAGAATAGACATTTTACACAATTTGTTAAAGTTGATCATGTAATGTTTCTTGAAAAATATGGCCCTTGACAAAATTGCAAGGCCTTGGTAGCAATCACTGCCTCACCAATGTTGCCACCCTCTTTCACCACCAATTACTGCTGCGCCAATGCTGCCACCATCCTTCACAATCAATCACTACCTTGCCAATGCTGCCACCATCCTTCACCACCAATCACTGCCTCATCAATGCTGACACCATCCTTTACAACCAATCACTACCTCACCAATGCTGACACCATCGTTCACCACCAATCACTGCCTCACCAATGCTGCCACCATCCTTCACCACCAATCACTGCCCTGCCAATGCTGCCACCATCCTTCACCACCAATTACTGCCTCACCAATGCTGACACCATCCTTCACCACCAATCACTGCCCTGCCAATGCTGCCACCATCCTTCACAAACAATCATTGCCCTGCCAATGCTGCCACCATCCTTCACAGCCAATTACTGCCTCACCAATGCTGACACCATCCTTCACAGCCAATTACTGCCTCGCCAATGCTGCCACCATCCTTCACAGCCAATTACTGCCTCACCAATGCTGACACCATCCTTCACAGCCAATTACTGCCTCGCCAATGCTGCCACCATCCTTCACCACCAATCACTGCCTCACCAATGCTGACACCATCCTTCACAACCAATCACTACCTCACCAATGCTGCCACCATCCTTCACAGCCAATCACTGCCCCGTCAATGCTGCCACCATCCTTCACAGCCAATTACTGCCTCACCAATGCTGCCACCACCCTTCACAGCCAATCACTGCCTTGCCGCTGACCTCTATTATTGCCACATCCATTAACGAGCTCCAAAGGCCAAAGAACCAACAATCACCATTTCATTCTGCTCCCATTATGCAATATCACGTTTGCTATTGATACTCACTATACACGTACGTTTAGAACATAATTAATAAACAATCAGCATCATAGCTACTATATGAAAACCATAAGAAGTCAGAAGACATGAAAAATATGTATTTTATTTAATAGCCCTTTCTGTGTGGATTCAGTTTCATGGAACATGTTAATATTGACCCAGTTTAAGGTTTCCCTGAAAGTCTTCAGTGTTTGGTAATTTTTGATATATTAGTTTATACTCAGTCATTCTTGTAAATGCTGTCACAGTCTGGGTCTCCATGAATAATCACAATAATTGGAAACACTTTATACATTGTCTAAGCAAGTGATTGAGGGCTGATTGTCAGCTGCAGCTTCAATTAAGATATTGCTTCATAGAAACCACAGGAATTTGTGGGATTCAAGTCTTCACCAGACACCTTTACCAGGAAAAAAGCTCACAAACCCAGGTCCCAGTGATGCTGAACAGTGCCCTGAATTTACATCCTTGAACTGGGAATATCTGCATAACAACAGCTGGTAAATGGGGAGGAGATATTACAGCTCAGGATACCCAATATACACTTAATATCCCGATATTAACACATTCCTATTTCTGATTATTCGTGTTTGCAATTCTCTTTTTTTGTTGTTTTTTGGGTCTTTGGCTCAGATCATTTAACTGCCCATATGAACCCAGTGAAAAAGGTAGAAGCTCAGCCTCAGCATGTTTCCATCTCCATTCAGCCTATTAAACATACAATAGTTAATACCCCAATTTGGACCAATTAAAAATTAAGTTTAATTGTCTCTGAAACCATTAAAAATTTACTCACACCAAGGATTGTGACACATCTTTTGGAAACCCTTCTCTAGAGATCTCCATGTTTATTTCTTACAGACAATCCTGTGTCATTGCTGACCCATTTCTCTCATACACAATCCCTGTTGCCTTTCCTCAAACTGCTCTGATTCCTCTCCCAGACAGGGTCCCTCATGCAATCAACTTGGGATCATCTCAAATCATAAAGTTTCCACACCTATTAACTTATTTCTGCAAAAGCCTCAAAATTATGTCTTTACTACAGTTTTGAGCAACTTTATTTTTAAAAAATGTTTTAGTTGTAAAGATTTATTGACTCATTTCCGTCTGTGCTACATTTTGTTTTGAGGAATTGGGCCTGAAATCGATAAACCCAGTGGGACATAAGAAGATGATTTTAACCACATTTTTGAATTTTATCTAAAATATCCTAGCATCCCACCACACTTCTTTTCCAAACATATTCAAACTAATTCTTGCAAAAACATTTATTGAAGTAAGATTAATCGCTTCATCAGATGGGTTTTCTTCAAATCAGTGTCTTCAAATTTGATCCTTCATAATCAGTGAGTAATGAAAGCATAGGATTGTTAAAGTTCACTTGAGACTGTGACTTTAAAAAAGTTATATGATTTACATATGAAAGAACTGAAAGCAACATGTTCATTCTAAAACATGAGAGACTTAACAAACAATCCAGGTCTTTTTCAGTACATAATTTCAGTTACATCACACCGTAAACCTTTGCTATAAATTCTGTGTCTTATGATCTTATACTCCACATCCACCTGATGAAGGAGCAGCGCTCCAAAAGCTAGTGCTTTCAAATAAACCTGTAGGACTATAACCTGATGTTGTGTGATTTTTAACTTTGTACATCCCAGTCTAACACTGGCATCTCCAAATCATGAATACCAAATCCAACAGCAACTTGGAAAAGAATTGGAGTTAGGTCTACTTGTTTCCACCACATGCTGAGAATATTTTCTCCTTCTCTTAGTTATGCAAGTTATCATTGAAGGCTTCAACTGAACACGTCATCCAGACAGTGAATTTCGAATCCTAACCATTTGTCACATGTTACCCCTGGTTCTTTTGTCAACCTGAGTTGAAGCAAACACTTCGTTTTTGATTCATATGTTTTTGAAAGTAACTCATATTTTTTGACATTCAATTTTGACATGTGGTAAAATTCAGGCATCTAAATTGAGGAATTGATAAGTCACACAAAAATAAATGGAATTCATACAAACTTGGTGTTAATTATATTTAAACGCTAATCTACGGTTATCTCCAATGCCAGAGTTAGGAGTCTAAACACTGAATATTCAGCTAAAACAGATCCCTCCACTTTGCAGCCTCCTTCACCTCCACCAGCTTGCAGCCTCCACCCCCACTTTATGCAACCAGCCTCCCTCAGGTCCACATTCCCCCACCAGCCCACACCCCACTCCTGGCACCTTTCCCTGCCACCGCAGAGGTACAAAACCTGCGCCCACACCATTCCCCTTACCTCTGTCCAAGGCCCCAAGGGATCCTTCCACATCTGTCAGAAATTGACCTGTAACTCTACCAATGTCATTGACTGCATCCGTTGCACCCGGTGTGATCTCCTCTACATTGGGGAGACAGGACGCCTTCTTGCGGACCATTTCAGAGAACATCTCTGGGACACCCACACCCACCAACCCCACCACCCTGTGGCTGAACACTTCAACTCCCCCTCCCACTCCATCAAGGACATGCAGGTCCTGGACCTCCTCCACCACCAAACTGTTACCACCTGACGCCTGGAGGAGGAACATGCCTCATATTCCACCTTGGGACCCTGCAGCCACCTGTGATAAATGTGGAT
This sequence comes from Chiloscyllium punctatum, assembly GCF_047496795.1. Classification (NCBI taxonomy): domain Eukaryota; kingdom Metazoa; phylum Chordata; class Chondrichthyes; order Orectolobiformes; family Hemiscylliidae; genus Chiloscyllium; species Chiloscyllium punctatum. The sequence continues at coordinate 123,034,964 of NC_092741.1, read as the reverse complement.
TTCAACAGCTTTGTCAATTCCCCCCCCCCCCCCACCCCCACCCCACCACCCCCCCCCCCCCCCCCCCCCCCGATATTATACCCGTCCCAACTCGGCACAGCCCTCTGGAAACGTCCATCCCTGACCTATCACCCTCTCCCTCACCTTCATCCTCCAATCACTTTACCAGCTACCTTCCCCGCACACTCCACCCTCCCTCCTATTTATCTCTCAGCCCCAACCCACAAACTTCATTCCTGATGGAGGGCTTATGCTCAAAACATCGATTCTCCTGCTCCTCAGATGCTGCCTGACCTGCTGTGTTTTTCCAACACTACATTCTCGAACCTGCTTCTCTCCTTTTTGCTTTCTTTTCTTCTTTTCTTAAGATCACTGTTTCCCTGCATCCCTATGAAACTGCTGGTTTCCCTGTTCACATAGCAGCCTCCTTCAATCCCTACATTCATTGAAACCTCCTCTTCCCCCTTGTGCCCAATCCTCATTTTCAGTCCTCTCCTTAGTCCCTTGCAGCCTCTCTCTTCCCAACTCCTCTTTACCATGCCACCTTGCAGCCACCCCCTTGCCCCAGTCCTGGCCCATCTTTGCCAATGGCATCCCTTGGACCCAGCCATTGGAACTCACTGGACCTGATTCGCAAGCAGCTTCCACATCTCCTGAGGCTCTGACCTGACTGACAGGAACCACTGAGGCCTGGATCCAGCTGACAGCAATTCCCCCAGCAAAGTTCACCACTGACATTTAGTTTTTCAACAGCTCTTCAATCACAGCCTTGTTCTGTCCCACATTGGCTGCTGACAGACTCACTAATGAAACAGCCACCTGCAAAGACAGACAATGAACAGCCCATACCCTGTGAGATTTCATCATGAGTCTCAAAAGAAATGGCAACTGAGATTGCCAAAGTGTTGATTCTCAAATTCTCAAAGAGAAGGTTCCATTAGATCGGAAAATAGTCAGTGTAACTCCTTTATTGAAGAAGGCAATGAGATAGAAGGCAGGAAGCTCAGGGTCATGCCTTTTAACCAAATGGGAGTGTTCCACCACATTAAAACCCAATCTGCTTTTGATTGCCCAGTATAGAAGGTAAGACTTTGTAAACCCTCAACAGTGAATAGGGTGTCCAACATTGAAATAAGCATGAAAAAGTCACTGTTTCACCTAGAGGGAATCTGTAGGGTCTTGATTAGTGGGAAGTAAGGAGCCAAAAGCTGTAAAAGTGTACTATCTCCCAAGCTTTTGTGGGAAGGTGTCACCGGAGTGGATGGAGATGTTGAGCTATTTGAAGAGTCAACAAAGTTACACAGAAGCACTGGGTGCAGACTCGATGTCAATGGGCCAAAAGGTCTCTTCGGTTATGTATGATTCTACGTTCACTGTTCCTTCAGAATACTGAAAGAGGAAAGGGAGAGATGTTTGGAGGTGATATTATGCAAGGTGCAGTGGAAATGGCAGAATACGTTTTGTTTCATTTGAAAGTTGATGTGGAGGAAGGTTAAGAGAGGAAGGTTTTGGATGGGAAGGGATACAATCATAGTGGACGTGCAGGGAAAAGGAACACAAACTGTGGAGGGCTCAATTGGTCACAGAGGACAGCAATCCTCAATTAAATCGGTGGCCTAAGTACAGGAAGTGGCATTATTAAACCAAATGATAAACAGTGTCGAACACAGTCCCTGCAGGAAATGAGGCATGAGGATCTGTTTTCAAGATAGTCATGGGAAAAGCTGAGCTTACGGTCACCATCAGTTGATAATCTATCTAAATGGAGACAGTGAAGCCAATGAAAGGAAGGGAAATAGGAAGGTAGATCATTCCATGCATTCCATTACAACTCGATGTAATCTCCCATCACTTTACAATGGGATGCTGGATGATAAATATTTCTCTGCCTGTCATGTCTGCCTGTGTCACTCACCTTTCTGTCTCCCTCTGCTGTTGCCTTTTGATGTCACAATGCTTATCGACAGCTTTGTACAGTATTTCTTTTTGTAAGCCCTTTACAGCTCACTGCAGTCACTTAATTGTCAGTCTCCTGCCCTCTCCTGGTCTCTTTCAGTATCACTGAATGTACGTACATTTCTCAATCTTCTTCTGCTGATCTTTGTCTGTAGCATTCAGCATAGTCAGTCACACCTCACCAATCTCTGTTTGCTGGCTGTCTCTCAGTATCTCATTTAAGTTTCCCTCTGCTTCCCATTGATGGTGTCCCTCTTTATCACTGTATTCTGCTATACTAATGTCTATCACCTCAAATTGGCATTTCTCTATGTCACTACTTCCATGAAAGTACAGTTATCTCTCTAACAAATAAAATCTAGCCTACTTTCTGTGTCTGATAAACTGTAACCTATCTCATTTTATTCACCTATGATGACAGACTTTAACTTGAAACTAGCTGCATCTCTTCAGGTCGAGGTGCACCTTTGGCTGCAGCAGGTGCAGAAAGTGATAGTAAAAGTTGAGATTGAGAGAGTAAAATACAATAGAAAGGCATAATATGGCAGGGAGCGAATGCAAGATGTTCCTGTGAGACATCCAGCTAGCTATTCAGCCGTAGCAGTCCCATCAGTCAAATCGATAGCACCACACTCACTAACACTCTTCAATCTCCCTTCCTGGATGAAATGATGCACCCAGGAAACATCAGGAGTTAACCAGTGGAGAATGAGAGAACCTGCATCATCTCACTCTACAGGACTACAGTACTGGCCATCACTGGGACATCCGTTACCCAACACTGACACCAAGCCCAGCAACAGAAGTTATGTCATCGAAAATGACACTTCCTAATACTCAACCCTCCTTCTCACATCCCACAATGTCCTCTCACCTACAAGCTGCTAATGATATAAGCATTAGGCATTCGCTTCTTCCGCTATCAGCACTTTATTCTTGTCTTTCACTTTCAGTGGCTCAAGCCCTTCCATAGCTCAGACACAGGCAGAAGAGTAAAAGCATCATGAAAGACAAACTAGCACCATCATTAGGTTTCCTAGTCGTAGCCACCAGCTCAGACACTGACACTGAGCACCATTTGAAGGATAGCATAGATGTGAACTCCATTCATGGTGAGATACTGAGCATCAGTACCTTAAAATCATCGCAAGGGGGCAAGAGTTGAGCAGATGTTAGTCCTGCTGCAGATGGCTCATGTTGGCACATCAATGGTGGTGAACTGCAGAAGAAGACTGATGAACACTCGCAACGAATTGTCTGGTGTATTGATAGGTCAGCCAGAAAGTCGGTACACAACTTATATTCCAATACTTTGACATCGCACAGGGCATTAAACAAAGCTTGGAGCTGATTCTTGCGAGATTGGCAGTTATGGCCAACTCTCTACACTCGGAGACTCAAACATGGCTGGCGTCTAAGCTTCCATTGCAATTCAAGCCACACAACTTCAGACTCCCATCATCCTGGCTGTGGATACCAGAATGCAAAGGTGTTTGTAGGTGTTTGAACTGTGAAAGCAAACATAACGAGTGATGTAATTCATTGATTCTTTCTTTTCCCCTCCTGAACAGTACAAGCTGTTTTGGTTTCTCCAGTTACTTGGTATTTCTCTGAATAAAGTTTGACTGTTAAATTTTACAACCTGTTAAGTCATAAGAACTGCAATGTCATTGGCGGCCACAATGTTGTTCTGTGAAGGAGAAGGATTCTTTAATTTTAGAAAGTAAGGTTTGTCTATAATCAATATTTATTCATGCGTGTAGATGTAATTTATTACATGTGAAGCAATTCTTATGCTATCCCAGATTTGACCACCAAGATTATGTGACTCAGGAAGAGATCACCAAGTTATATTACAATCTGATTAGGGACGAGTAACAAAACATGTACAAAGAGTGCTGAGTTCTTAGTGATATCTGGATTACTGCCAGTAAGTGAGAGTAGGAGTGGGAGGATAGATCAGGTGACTATGTGGTTGAGGAGCTGGTGCATGGGGCAGGCATTCACATTTTTGGAACATTGGGATCTCTTCTGGGGTAGGGGTGACCTGTAAAAGAAGGACAGGTTGCATCTAAATTGGAAGGGGGCTATAACCCTGAGGGGCTGTGGGGGCCGGGGGAGGGGATTTGCTCGTGCTTTAAACTAGCAGGAAGACATGGGGAGCGGTGCAAAGCGATAGTGAGACGAGAGCTAAGTCTGAGTCTGATACAGTTATGAAGAGAATCAAGTCAAATAATCAATACAGGCAAGAGCAAGGCAGAGATTGAGGTGAGACTGATAAATTAAATTGCATTTATTTCAATGCAAGAATCCTGACCGATAAGCCAGATAAACATCAGACATAGAGAGTGGCTCAGGGAAGGGCAACACTGGCAGCTTAATGTTCCCACTGGTAGATGCTGTAGGAAGGATAGGAAGGCAGGATAAGAATGGGACAGGTTGTGTTTTTGATTAAGGATAGCATTAAGGCTGTACTCAGGGAGGATATTCCTGTGAGTACCTCCAACGAGGTTATATGGATGGAACTGAAAAATAAGACATGGATGATAGCCTTATTGGGGTTGTACTATATTATATTTATATCACAGATGGGCACTGGTGAGGTGTCGATAGACTGGAGGTAAAGAAAAGCCAGTGAACTCTTGACCACTGACATCTCTGACGTCAGTGATGGGTAAGCTGTTGATGTAGTTTCTAAGGGACAGGAATTATGTGCATTTGGAAAGGCAATTATAAATTAGGGATAGTCAACATGGCTTTTCATATGGGAAATTGTTTCTCACTAATTTGACAGAGATTTTTGAAGAAATGACAAAGAAGATTGATGAAGGCAGGGCAGTGGACATTATCTATATGGACTTCAGCAAGACATCCAACAAGATTCCACACAGTAGACCTGTTAGCAAGATTTACATCACATGGAATCCATGGAGAGCTAGCCATCTGGATACAAGATTGGTTTGAAGGTAGGCCACAGACTATGGTGGTGGAGGGTAGTTTTTCAGACTGAAGGACTGACCAGCAGAGTGCCACAAGGATCAGTACTGGGTCCATGGCTTTTTGTCATCTATATAAATGATCTGGATGCGCGTATACTCGGTATGGTTAGTAAATTAGCCGATGACACTAAACTTAGTGGTGTAAAAGTGGACAGCAAAGAAGATTACCTCAGAGTACAATGGGACCTTGATCAGATAGACTGAGGAGCAGCAGATGAAGCTTAATTTAGATAAATGTGAGCTGTTGCATTTTGGAAAGGCAAATCAGAGCAGGATTCATACACTTAATGGTAGAATCCTGGAGAGTGTTGCCGAACAAAGAGACCTTGGGGAGCATGTTTATAGTTCCTTGAAAGTGGATTGCAGGAAAACAAAGTGGTGAAGAAAGTATTTAGAATGCTTGCCTTCTTTATCAGTGCATTGAATATAGAAGTTGTGATATCATGTTATGGCTGTACAGGACATTGGTTAGGCCACTTTTGAAGTACTAGTCTTCCTGCTAATAGAAGGATGTTGTCAAACTCCAAAGCATGCAGAAAAGATTTTCACGGATGCTGCTAGAATTGGAGAGTTTAAGCAATAGGGAGAGGCTGAATAGATTGGAGCATCAGAGGCTGAAGGGTGACCTTGTAGATGTTAATAAAATCATGAGGGGCATGGATATGGTGACTAACCGAGGTCTTGTCCCCAGCAGAGGCAAGTCCAAAACTAGACGGCGTAGGTTTAAGATGAGAAGAGAAAGATTTAAAAGGGATCTAAGGCTGGAAAATTTTCATGCAGAGGGTGGTGTATGTATGGAATGAGCTGGTGGAGGACGTGGTGCAGGTGGGTACTATTGTATCATTTAAAAGGAACAAAGAACTAAGAATAATACAGGACAGGAACTGGCTCTTCAGCCCTCCAAGCCCGCACTGACACATTTTGCCCTTCCATATTAGAACTGCCTTCACTTATAGGATCCATATCTGTCCAGTCCCTTCCTATCCATATATTCTTCCAAGTGCTTCTTGAATGCTGCTATTGTGTTTGCTTCGATCCCCTCCTCTGGCAGTGCGTTCCAGACACTCACCACCCTTTGTGTGAAAAACATGCCTCACACATCTCTTTTGAACTGGCCACCTCACACCTTGAACCTGTGTCACCTAGTAATTGACCCTCCACCCTGGTAAAAAGCCTCATACCTTCCACTCTATCCATGCCATTGACAATCTTATGAACTTCTATCAGGTCACCCCTCAACCTCCTATGTTCCAGTGAAAACAAACCCAGTCTATCCAACTTTTCTTCATAGCTAACATCCTGCAAACCAGTCAACATGCTGGTGAACCATTTCTGCACCCTTTCCAAAGCATCTACATCCTTCTGGTATTGTGATGACCAGAACTGTATGCAATATTCCGAGTGTGGCCAAACTAGAGTTGTGTGAAGTTGCAGCATCACTTGTCTATCCTTATATTCAATGCCCCTTCCAATGAAGGCAAAAATGCCACAGCCTTTTTTTCACTATTTTATCTACCTGCATTGCCACCTTCAGTGATCTGTGGACCTGCACACTCAGATCCCTCTGCATATCAACACTACCAAGGGTTCTGCCATTCACTGTATAATTTCCACCTGTATTGATCTTCCAAAATGCATCACCTCACATTTGTCCAGATTAAACCCCATCTGTCATTTTTCTGCCTATTCTTCCAACTGATCTACATCCTGCTGTATCTTCTGACATTCCTCCTCATTTATGCGCAGCTCCACTAATCTTTGTATCATCTGCAATCTTACTGATTAGGCCAGCTATGCTTACTTCCAAATCATTTATGTAGATCATGAACAGCAGAGGTCCCAGCACTGATCCCTCTGGAACACCAAGAGTCACAGCCTGCCATTCCAAAAGCATCCATCCACCGTCTCCTCTGACTCCTATGACTAAGCCAGTTCTATATCCATCTTGCCACCCTGATTCTATGTGACTTCACCTCTTGCACCAGCCTGCCATGAGGGACTTTGTCAAAATCCATGGAGACAATGTCAACTGTTTTTCCCTCATCAATCATCTTCATCACCTTCTCAAAAAACTCAACAATGTTAGTGAGGCACAACCTCACAGAAGCATCTGGATCAGTACATGAAGAGGAAGAGGGATATGGGCCAAATGCTGGCAAATGGGAATAGATTATTTAGGATATCTGATCAGCATAGATGAGTTGGACTAAAGGCACAAGTGAGGACTGCAGATGTTGGAGATTAGAGTCAAGAGTGCGGTATTGGAGAAGCACAACAGGTCAGGCAATATCCGAAGAGCAGGAAAATAGATGTTTCGGGCAAAAGCCCTTCATCAGTTGGACTGAAGGACTTGTTCTGCGCTATACAACTCTATGACTCTCTGAGTCCAGTGACACTTCATCAGAATCGTCAATAATTTGGAAAAAGTGGTATTTATGCCAAAGCTGAACTGGGGGAGGAGGTGAAGGGGAGAGGTGAGTGGATGTGTGAAGACAGAGCATAGAGACAAAAAACTGAACAGAACAGGTAAACAGGTGATAATTGATAGCAGGCCAGAGCAGAATAAAAACTGAATGAGGGATTGTGAGATCTAACAGTGAGAAAATGGGTTAACTGTGTTGAATGCACACAAGTGATTACATGCGAAAGAGGATATGGGAATGGGTGTCTGTGCTGAAATCAGCCCATGTCATAACAGGACTGCATGTGGGATGTAAAAAAAAACAAGGATGGATGAAATCAGACACTGATGTTCCTGAAATCGACCTTCATTGCTCAAGACTGCAGGGTTCGAAGTGAAAATTGAGAGATTATTCTTCAAGCTTGTGCTGAGCCTCAGTGGAATGCCACAGCTAGGCCAAGACAGTAATGCTGGCCAGGGAACATGGTGATGTGCTAAGTGACAGGCAACTGGAAGCTCAGTATGCAGCATAGTTAGCTCTTTGTTTTATTTTAGGGATCAGTAACTTTTATTTGTAAAGTAACAGTGGACCTGCTAAGAAAATAAAGCCACAAGATTCCATTGTTTGAACAAATTCACACTGTGCTATACAAGGTGAGCTTGAATACAATCTACAGTGCACGTACAACTCTTTTCTAATATCCAGAATTGAAATGTGGTACACATGGGTAATATCCTATGATTGAATACACCACATTGAAAATGCTTCCAGGACAGATCCTATCTATATCACAGCAACTATACTCAGATATGAATGACATGATGGGTCATCAAATATCATTAAACTTCACAATGATTCACAATGTTTTTCTTTACTTTTGCCAATTCAGACTTGAAACTTGCTCTCAAGAGCCTTTCTATTGTGAATTTTCACAATGACTGCTCCTGTCATTGACCGATCATCCTTCTGTCCTTAATTCACATTCCCCTTGTCTCTGAATCTACACTCCAGTCCTTACTTACAGGGACAGCTCCAACTTTTCACCTGCAGCTCATTGCATTAAATACCTAGATTTTCTCTGAGTTCCAACATTCTCCATTGCATGAAGCAATTACTGCTTATGGGATTTTTCAATGCCCCCACTCTCAGTGTGCTGAAATGTTAATGTTCTCAGGCTTCTTCTGAGCAATACCTCCTCCCCCATACAGCTTCTCACCAACACAATCTAGAAACTTCCCCTACCACTTTGTCAGCTGCCCTAGATTCCTCCTGAGTCCTGACATCACAGCGTTAGCCAAGTGCTCTTGACTTCTTCCCTGCAGGTCAGCTAAAAATACACACTCCAAAGATGGAGTCTGCCCCTCTTTCTGTCTGACAAAACTGTAACCCTGGAACTGCTTCTCAATGACCTCTGGACTGTCCTTAGTGACCTATTGAAAAGCTTGCAATGAGCCCCTCCACTATTGCATAATAAGGAGACAGAAAGCTGAACCAAACCTGCCTTTTTATCTCTACATTCGCAACACAGTAAAATTAAAATCTTCAAAGACCCTCAAAGTTGACTGTAATGGTTCCTAACCAGATTTTTTGAATAACCAATCTTGGACTCTGCGAGTATTTAACTCTTGACAATGGGCCTTTAGGTTAAACAGAAGTATTAGCAATTTTTTCACCATACTGTAAAGTTAGCAGAGCAAAATTAAATAAGAAAATCATCTAATTTATCAATATTAGTGATGTCTAACATTTTTAAGATGATTCAAAAAATCAATCTTCTGGCATTCAGTTCCTTTAGCTGTTTTGTAATGACAAAAGCCAATTGAATTGCAGGTAAGTCTTGGAAATATCAACAAAAGATCTAGGGAATGGAATAAAACAATACTGCCTTTGTTGTTTGGTCTGTTTTTCTTTTAATAAAAACTGTTGCCAACAATCCAAAGTTCAAACTTTTGAAATATTAAGAACAAAAATAATGAAAAAGTGATAAAATCACTAGCATTTTCAAAATTATACAAAAAGACAATCTTCTGGTGATCCGTACCTTTAGTATTTCCAGTAGAAGCGAAAGTCAAAGAGAATGGTGATGTAGTCTTGGTTGCGAAATATCAACAACAGCTCTAGGGAATAGAATAAATATTTGCCTAAGCAACAACTGCATCATAACCAGAGTTTCTTGAACAGAGGAAAATTCCAAATGGTATAAATGTGATGTCAGCTGGATGTACAACTACATATTCATGAAGAAGAAGACAAGGTTGCGTAGCTGCATAAAAATAGGATCAGTTTCCATTAAACTTCAGATCATTCTCTCTGGTCTGGAGGATTGCGAGCGAAAACATCGAGTTCTTGGAAGTTGTGGATCAGTGAGGCTTATGAATAATGCATGCAGTTCCAACTCATCGGCAATACTTCAAAACAGGGCTCCAGTACACCCATTGCATTTATTCCCAACTATCTCTAGCATTATTTTTACTGGGTGATTCCTGCTGGGAAGCAGGTCATTCAAGAACATGTGATATTTTGTGACAGAAAATAGCATTCCAGGAAAATACATGGAACTTGGAAAACACAAAGTTTAAAACAAAAGGAAACCACACATTGAAGGCATCACATTAGAATTCATGAATCATAAGCTGAGTTATTGTCATGAATAAGAAGGTTATCACTTCGAAATTCACAAATGTAGACCAAATATAATCACACACCTCTGGGATTATTTCAGAAATCAACTTAAAATAGCCAAAGGAGGATAGTTCAGCCTCAGCAAAGTGGGAGCTGAAATGGAATTCCAGTCTATCCAACAAAGTCTGGATTGATTCTGTTCATTTTTCAACAATCTTTCAATGATTTCAGGGAGATTTCAGCACCTTCTTAAACTCTTCCCTAAAATTCCTCTGGGTAGCTGCATAAATACATGTGTTTATGCAGGAATTCAACTACTTTATCATCATTCCAGACTCAGTGGTGATATACGCAGAGATTGTCTGGTCTCCTCGATAGTAAGTTGTATTTGTTAGTTTTAATGTTACGAAGCTCACATTTGCTGTCAGCCACAACAATATAAAACTGCCCGATATCGTGAAGAGTAAAATGATGGATTTCCTTCAGTTCTCCATCTCTGAATCTCTCTCATTCTCATGTGTGTGACCCCGGAGAGCTCTACGGGCTCTAGTGGCCACTAGAACATATCTCACTGTCAAAGAATTTCAGAAGCGTTTAAGAAGAATGGGAGCCAAACACGTCAAAAGCTATGAAACCAGATGTACATCACACCAAATATTGAGGGAAAAATGCCAAATATCCCCAACAACCCCACCGCATTTTGCTAAATACATGCTCATGTTCATATGCAAACCAGCAGGAATATTCTTTATAAATATCAGTCCAGAGAACATAGTGATAACCATAGATATGGTTCGCTTTGTGCAGTATTTTGCTTGAAATCTCTAGTGGCAGATAATTTGCCACCTGCAAGTTCCCCTCCAAGCCACTCACCATCTTGACTTGGAAATACACCACTGTTTCTTCACAGTCATTGGGTCAAAACCCTGGAATTCCCTCCCTACCAGCATTGTAGGTCAACCCACAGCAAGTGGATTGCAGCGATTCAAGAAGGCAGCTCACCACCACGGTCTCAAGTGCAAATAGGGGTGGACTATCAATGCTGGCCAGCCAGCAATGCCCAAGCCCCACAAATGAAATTTTTTAAAAATTAAATTATAAAACAGTCAAATGTGAAAGTGACAATGAACCAAATGATCAAATCAAGGCTGACAACATTCATGTACAAAATGAGACAGGAATGAATGCGGTAAGTGATAACTCAAAATATAATACGCCATTATATTGATGATCAAGACCAGTAGATTTGTTGTTGTCATGGCTACCAAATTTTAATGTAGAGAGAAATACACTTGGAAAGGCAACATTTTCCTTGGGATAGAATTACAATTGTTGTTAGGTTCACTGTGAGAAAGAGAAAGGAGAAATTATAAGTACCACAATCTGAAAGATTTTATTGTAAATAGACGACAATAAACATTTAAATAATCAATTCATAATGTTCAACAAAAATACATTCCATTGAAAATCAAAACCTCAATAAAATCTGATGGCTGACACAAGAAGTTAAGGACAGTTATCTAATTAATTCATTAGATGTGAGTATTTCTAACAAAGCCAGCACATATTCTGCATTTCAAATTGACCAGAGAACATTTCAGAGTTCATCATCTTGCTATGGATGTATGTTAAATTCAGACCAGACCTGATAATGACAAAGGATGTCATTTTCTAAGGGCAATAATTGCATTTTGATTTTATTTTTATAAAAATAATGACATAGGATACACCATCACTTTTTGGTTAGCATTTTGTTTCAATACAGATATTTATTGAATTCAAATTTCAAAATGTGCCATGGTGGGATCGACACCCATGTCCCCGGAACAATAGCATGGTGTTTTGGATTTCTAAACTAATGATATTGCTAGTAATTCCATTAAAAGCATGAGGTTGTGTTAAGCTTGCAATGCATTAAAGCATAATGGAGAATTGGGGATGGACATAGCCTTCAAAAGGAAATCAGAATAAAAAGAATAGTTAAACTGTATGTTAATTCCTGAGTACAAATTATTGTGGAAAAGAGCAAATGGCAGAGATATTGAACAACATTTTAGTGCTTGTCTTTACGGTAAATGTTTTTCACAAAAAATAAGGAGTAACCTAGTGCCGATAAAGAGTAAGAAAATTGCACAAATTAATATCAGCTAGAGAACTATAAGGAAGCAAAGTTAGGGCTCACTCTGTGAAGGGTAATCTGGTATGTACAGCATCGCTATTAGGCTAGTTTTTCTTAATCCCAGATATTTATTGAGTTCAAATTTCCCCATCTGGGGAAGAGGAAGTAAGAATAAATGGAGCATTTTTATACAGGCAGATGAGTGCTACAGGAATCTGTGCCTTGGTGTTAGCAATTTATAGACAATTAAAAGTGCCAGAAAGTAATGTATCTGAGTCTGTTGACAATACTAAACTGGATGGAAATATAATCTGCAAGGAGAACTCAGAGAAGCTGCAGAGAGAGAGAAAGACAAGTTAATTTAGCAGCCAACAACATGGAAGTTGGAGTATTAAGTGGGGATGTTTGTGTTTATTGACTTTGGTCATAAGAATGAAAATTCTGAGTACTTGTTTAAAAGGTATGAAATTTATAATTTTTCAGAGAGCTGTGTGTACATGTACAGGAAACACAAAAAGTGAAATAATGTTGATACTGGAAAGACAGAGTAAATTTGGCCAATATCCCCTAAAGTTTAGAAGAATGAGAGATTGTCTCATGAAACAATCAAGGTTCTGAAGGGATTTGATAGATACTGAAAGGTATTCCCACTGACTGAGCAATCTAGAATACACGAACACAGTTTCAAATATGGGACAATGATTTAGGAAGCAGCTGAAAACATTCTTCACAAAAGGATTGACAATCTATGGAAGTTTTTATTCCATACATTTGTCAATGTTCTATCACTGGCTGAGAGGGATAGATCTTTGGCTTCTCAGACAATCCAGGGATGGAGGGAATGTGGGGAAAGTGGAATTAAATCCCAAGATCAGTCACGATCCTGAAATAGCTGAATAGTCACAAAGAACACTATATTTTATTCTATGGTAGGATTTCAAGACTAGGGGATACATTTTTAAGGTGAGGGAAGGGAGATTTCAAAAAGTCATGAGGGGCAATTTTTTTCCACGGAGGGTGGCTCTCATGTGGAATGAACTTCCTGTGGAAGTGGCAGAAGTGGGTCCAATTGCAACATTTAAAAGATATTTGAATAAGTACATGAATAGGAAATGTTTGAAGGGATATAGGCTAGGAGCAGGCAGGTGGGACTGCTTTAGTTTGGGATTATGTTAGCATGAATTGTTGGCCTGAAGAGTCTGTTTCGACTCTGAGACTTTTTATATGGAGTACAGGTTGAGAGCATTTTACCCAATTTCATGCAAATGTCACTATAGCAATATGAGAAAACTTACTGTTGAAGCCATCATGTGGGAAATCTACCCACACATTCATATTCCTATGTTGGCACTAAATGACTGGATGGTGCAAAGCTCCCAGCATGTACCAAACTGTGCTGCTATCTGTGCCATAATGTTTAGACTGATTCTAATCTAAAAATGAATTAACAGACTCTTACATGGATTCATGCAGTTTTTGATCAAAGTACAAAGTAACTCTGCAAGTACAAATTCACCCCACAAACTTTTATATGTATGTGTGTATGTGTGTGTGTATGGGGGGGGGGAGGTGGAGAGTGAGTGTTGTGAGTGTCTGTGAGAGAGAGTGTATTTGTGTAAAGTTGTTTAAGTCTGAGAGGGTGCATGTGTGATTGCGTATGTAGGAGTGTGTATGTGTGTGTGTGTGTGTGTGTGTAGGGGTGCCTCTGTGTGTGTGTGTGTTGGGGGGGTGTTGTGAGTGTCTGTGAGAGAGAGTGTATATGCGCGTGTGAGTGTAAAGGGGTCTAAGTCTGTGAGAGGGTGAGTGTGTGTGTGTAGGAGTGCCTGTGTGTGTGTGTGTGTGTGTGGTGCAATGGGGTCACCTGTAGTGTGACATGAACCCAAGGTCCCAGCTGAGGCCACCTTGTGGGTACCAAACTTAACTATCACATCTCGCAAACTCCTCAATCATCTCATGCACCAACTCTACAGCAGATGCCACAACCTTGAAACTAAGATGGAGTCCACAATCACAGACCGCGCTCAGGAAACCGCAGCACAATTATGCGACGTTGCCAAACAGGCAAGGTGACAAAACTACACCAAGTACATGTACACTAAGAACAAAAATATAGAAAAACTTGGCATTTTCATGAGCAGTAGCGAAGCTCACCTTGGCACCACTGTCGATAACGTTATCACTGCGGGGAAGTCAATTGTCAACTTATCGGATCATACCCTTCAACCGGAAGAGATTGAAGTCCTGAGTTGAGGTCTTAATTTCTGCCCCACCACCAAACTGGACCCCAAGGTTCTTGCAGCAGACACGGATGAGTTCATCAGACAAATGAGACTCCAGGAATTCTTTCAAGGTGCCAGCAGTGATTCCAATGAGCCCACCGAGGAACCAGAACAGTTATCACAGGGATCTGTAGAGAAGCGACCAAAGAAGGAGTCAATTTGGACCCCACCGGAGGGCCGTTCAACCCGTCAGGAAATATATAAATGCCAGGTTCATCAGTCGCACCCACCAGGTAGAGCAAAACATCATCCGTTCACAACGCAACGCCATCCATACTCTCAAAACCAATCACAACATTGTCATCAAACCAGCAGATAAAGGAGGAGCCATCATCATTCAGAATAGAACAGATTATTGCAAGGAAGTGTACTGACAACTGAACAACCAGGAACATTACAGGCAACTACCGGCCGATCTGACCAAAGAACACACCCATGAACTAAAAACATTGATCAAGACTTTGGATCCAGACCTTCAGAGTTCTCTACGCGTCATTATCCCATGTGCTTCTCATGTAGGTGACTTCTAATGCCTTCCAAAGATACACAAAGCCAATGCACCAGGGGTCCCATCGTATCAGACAATGGGAAACTGTGTGAGAACCTCTCTGGCTATGTCGAAGGCATCTTGAAACCCATTGTACAGGGGATCCCCAGCTTCTGTTGCAACACTACGGATTTCTTACAGAAACTCAGCACCCACGGACCAGTCAAATCGGAAACAGTCCTCGTCACAATGGACGTTTCAGCACTCTACACCAGCATCCCCCACAAAGACGGCATCATGGCAACACCTCAGTACTCAACACCAACAACTGCCAATCTCCGAACACCGTACTACAACTCATCCGCTTTTTCCTCAATCACAACGTCTTCAACTTTGACAACAGGTTCTTCATCCAGACACACGGAACAGCCATGGGGACCAAATTTGCACCCCAATATGCCAACATTTTCATACACAATTTTGAACAAGACTTCTTCTCTATGCAGGACCTCCAACCAACATTATACACCAGGTACATTGACAACATTTTCTTTCTCTGGATACATGGCGAGGAGTCATTGATAAAATGACACAGTGATATCAATGAGTTTCATCCCACCATCAAACTCACCATGGACCAATCTCTACTATCTGTCTCATCCTTGGACACATACATCTTCATCAAGGATGGACACCTCAGCACCACACCCTACCGCAAACCGGAGGATAACCTCACAGAGCTACGCTTCCCCAGCTTCCACCCAAAACATATTAAAACAACCATCCCCTATGGACAAGCTCTACGTATACACAGGATCTTTTCAGATGAGGAGGGACATGATGGGCATCTGGAAGTACTTAGGGGTGCCTTTATAAAAATGGGGTACGATGTGCAACTCATTGATGACCAGTTCCGACATGCCACAGCAAGGAATGGCAATGACCTCCTCAGGAGATATACACGAGCTGCAACCGACAGCATACCCTTCGTTGTCCAGTGCTTCCCAGGAGCCAAAAACCTATGCCATGTTCTTCACAGCCTACAACACATTATCAATGAGGATTAGCACCTCGTCAAGACTTTCCCCTCACCTCCACTGCTTGCCTTTTAAACAACCACCAAACCTCAAACAGATCATTTTTCATACCAAATTGCCCAACTTTCAAGACAACTCCATACAACCCTGTCACAGTAGGCGCTGCAAGACGTGTCAGACTGTGGACATAGATGCCACCATTACACATGGGAACACCTCCCACCATGTACATGGCAGGTACTCATGTGACTCAGCCAACGTTGTCTATCTCATACACTGCAGGATGCCCTGAGGCATGGCACATTAGGGAAACCGAACAGAGGCTACGACAACGAATGAATGGGCACCGCACAACAATCAGCAGACAGGAGTGTTCCCTCCCAGTCAAAGAACACTTCAGTGGTCTGGGGCATTCAACCTCGGACCTTCGGGTGACCATCCTCCAAGGCGGACTTCGGGACAGGCAACAGTGAAAAGTGGCCAAGCAGAGACTGATAGCTAAGTTTGGTACCCATAGGGAGGGCCTCAACCGGGACCTTGGGTTCATGTCACATTACAGGTGACCACCATTGCACTATACACACACACAGATACTCCTACACACACAGACACTCACACACACACACACTCACACTCTCACAGACACTCACAACCCTTCACCCTATTCACACACACACACTCCCACACTCACACATGTACCCTCTCACAGATGTAGACCCCTTTAGACTCACACACACATATACACTCTCTCTCACAGACACTCACTCTAACTGATGAGAGATTTAATAAACAATCAAGGTATTTTTCAATGTATAATTTCAGTTACATCACACTGTAAACTTTTGCTATAAATTCTGTGTCTTACAATTGTGTACTCCACAACCACCTGATGAAGGAGCAGTGTTCCAAAAGCTAGTGCTTCCAATTAAACCTGTTGGACTATAACCTGGTGTTGTGTGATTTTTAACTTGGTACACCCCAGTCCAACACCTGCAACTCCATGTATCACATTATTGAACAAGGAGGTAGAACAGGGAAAATATTTACACTGATTCACAAGGAGCAGAATACAACAATTCACCAGGGACACCAATAATGGAGAGAATCAGGTAGTAACTGTTTCACAAGCAGAATAATTGAAGGTTGCTCCATTCTGATTAGTCTCCAAGCTGAAAGTGTGTGACTCATGCGTGGCTGATACATGGGCAGGGAATTCTCTCTTTAATCATACATCAATCCTCCAGTGAATCAGGCAGGTTACGTCATTAGTGACATTAGCCACACTGATTTAACAAACAGACTCAACTATTTTTGTGTTTGTATAGCTTTTCAGAAGAAAAATGCTTGAAAATGTGATTCAGCAATTTCACAGTACACCTAAAATGAAACAATGCTATCATTTGGAATCTGTCAGTATTGTGATGGTACTATGTCTATTCATACAGGATTTCTGGAGACAGGTTTCCCAGTAGTTGTCATCCTGACTCTGCTATGACTCATTTATAATGTCCTATTCCTCCACTATCACTATGAGCATACTCTACCAGTATTAGTGGTATCATATATTTGCACTACAGTTCACTGTGTGACAGCATTACTAGTTATACCTTACTTGGCAGTAATAATAACTCCAGTACAAGTTGTGTCTTGCATTGGGATAACCACGTTCCTCTGGTACTAGTAGCAACCTACATCGACACTAGAGTTAACTGTGTTACCCCAATACTAATGATATCCTACATTGATATTGGAGCTAAGCATGTTACTTACAGTGTTAATTACTCCAGTATGAATGGTACCTTCCATTAAAACTAGAATTAATTGTGTTATTATAGTTCTAATTTTATTTACACATTCTGGATTCAAACAAAGAACAGGTCTAATCAGAAATGTTATTATACAACAAATTAGGATTGATTAACTAATACATTTGTAAGGCAGATGACCTGAAGCAGCGGTGGCCATAATATGGTTGAATTTTACATTAGCTTGAGAGAGAGAATAGTGGGTTCATGACTAACATTTTAAACTTACATGCGGATACTTAGATATCATACTTAGACCTGTGAGTAAAGGAGTTGGGACGTAAAGTTTAGGTTGTACAGGACTTTGGTGAGGACTCATCTGGAGTACTGTATCTAGTTCTAGTCTCACTGTTAAAGAAAGGATATTATTAAGCTGGAGAGGGTTCAGAACAGCTTGAAGAATGTTGCCAAGAATAGAAGGGTTGAGTTATAAGAAAAGGCTGGATAGGCTGTGACTTATTTCACTGAGGATATTAGATTAAGAGATGACCTTATAGGGGTTTATATAATCATGACAAGTATAGTTTAAATGAATGGCAGGTATCTTTTCCATAGCTTGGGGAACTTCAAAACGAAGGGGCATATTTTAAACGCGGAGCAGAAAGATTTAAGAAAAACATTAGGGACCTTTTTTTTACATAGAAAGTGCTTCATGTGTGGAATGAACTTCCAGAGGAAGTGATGGATGGATACAGTTACAATGTTTAAAAAACATTTGAATAAGTACATGAATAATAAAGGTTTGGAGGGGTATGTGCCAAGCACAGGCAGGTAAGACTAATTTAGCTCAGGAAGCCTAGTAGGCATGGACTGGTGGTTCAAAGGGTCTGTTTCCGTACTGTATTACTCTATGACTCTAAGATTCTCGCTAGATCGAATGCTATGGCCAGCTCAGTACACTTGGGGACTCAACCATGGCTGGTGCATAACCGTCCATTGCAATACAAGCCAAACAAGTTCTGACTCCTGCCATCCTGGCTGTGGATTGTCAGCGCGTGAGCTATGAAACTGTGAAAACAAACACAAGTGATGTCACTCATCAATTCATTTTTTTTCCCTCTTTCACCATCCAAACTGTCTCAAGTTAATTGGCATTTCTCTGCATAAAGTTTAGCTTCAAAATCTTACACCCTGTTATGTCATCAGAACTGGAATTTCCTTGGGGGCTACAATATTATTATGTTAAGGAGAAGGGATTCTTTAATTTTAGAAAATAAGGTTTGTCTATAGACAATATTCATTCAGCTACATACGTATGATTTGTTACATGTGAAGCAATTGGCATACTATGCCTGAGCTGCCCACCAGCATGATGTTACCCAAGTTATATGACAACCTGATTAGGGACCAGTAACAAAAACAGGAATTGCTGGAGAGACTCAGCAGATCCGGCAGCATGTGTAGGAAGTAAGCAGACTTAACATTTCAAGTCCAGTGACACTCCATCAGAACTGTTAGTAGCTCAGGAAAAGTGGCAATTCTGCTGAAGCTGATATGGGGTAATGGGGAGAGGTGAGCAGATATGTGGAGACAGAGCTCAGAGAGAGAGAGATACAAACAGGGGAGATAAACAAGGAGAAAATAGATAGCAGTCCAAGGCAGAAGAAAAGCTGAATAAGTTATAATAAGAGCAAAGAGTGAGAAAGTGGGTTCGCTGTGTGATAATGGGTGACTGTGATAAAAACAGCCCATGTCATAACAGAACCAGGTTCGGGATGGAAAGAAATTACCATGGAAAGATGGAATCAAACACTAAAGTTATTCAATTTAACATTAAATCCTTGACGCTGCAGGATCTCAAAGCAAAAAAATGAGAGATTGTTCTTTGGGCTTTTGCTGAGCTTCACTGGAATACAACAGCAAGCCCGAGATAGTACTGCTGGTCAGGGAACATGGTGATGTGTTGAAGTGGCAGGCAACTGGAAGCTCAGGATCAGTATTCATCATCCTCAGATATTTGTTTTATTTTAGGGAGCAGTAACCTTTATTTGGAAAGTAAACAGTGGACCTGTTGAGTGAATAAAGCCACAAGATTCCATGATTTGAATAAATGTAACTCTTTATTATAGAAGGTGAACACAAACGCAATCTACTGTCCACGTACAACTCAT
This sequence comes from Chiloscyllium punctatum, assembly GCF_047496795.1. NCBI lineage: Eukaryota > Metazoa > Chordata > Chondrichthyes > Orectolobiformes > Hemiscylliidae > Chiloscyllium > Chiloscyllium punctatum. The sequence goes on along the minus strand of NC_092741.1, from coordinate 123,015,147 downwards.
TTCTAACATCTAAAACTGAAATGTGATGCGCATGGATAATATCCTGTGATTAGACAAGCCACAGAGCACATCATGTAGAAAATGCTTCTGGGACAGATCCCATGGATAGTTCAAAACTCTACTGAGACGTGAATGACAAGGTGGACCATCAAAAATGATTAAACTTCACAAGGAAGCACAGTGTCTTTTTATTTTTGCCAATCCAGCCTTGAAACTTGTTCTCAAAACCTTTCTGTTATGGACTGTCATAATGACTGTCCTTGTCATAGACCAACCATCCTTCTGTCCTGGGTTTACGTTCTCCTTGTCACTGAACGTACAGTCCAGTCCTTACTCACAGGGACAGCTCCAGCTTTTCACCTGCAGCTCAGTGCATCGAATATTGGTTTCTCCCTGATCTTTAATCTTCTCCACTGGATGAAGCAAACACTGTTTATGGGTTTCTTCAATGCCCCTTCTCTCAGTGTGCTGAAATGTTAATGTTCTCAGGATTCTTCTGAGCAATGCCACCTCCCCCACACAGCTTCCCACCAACACAATCCAGAAACTCCCCCCTCCCACTTTCTCAGCTGCTCTAGACTCCTCCGGAGGCCTGTCCTCACAGGGTTAGCCAAGTGCCTTTGACTTCTTCCCTGCAGGACAGCTGAAAACACACACTCCAAAAGAAGAAGTCTGCCACTCTTTCTGTCCAACTAAACTGTGACCCTGACATTAATCTCAGTGACCCCTGAATTTAGTGACCCATTGAAAACCTTGCAATGAGCCCCTCCACTATTGCATGACATGGGGACAGAGAACAGAACCAAACCAGAGTCGAGAGTGTGGTGCTGGAAAAACACAGCAGGTCAAGCAGCATCCGAGAATCGACACTTTTGGCATAAGCTCTTCCCTGAAGACTGTAGCACCACAGTCTTGACTCTGATCTCCAGCATCTGCAGTCCTCACTTTCTCCTGGCAGAACCAAACCAGGCTTTCTATCTCTGCATTCACAACACAGTGAAACTAAAATCTTCCAAACCTTCAAAATTGATTGGAATGGTTCCTACCCAGACTTTTTGAATAACCAATCACAGACTCTGCAAGTAATCAATTCTTGACACCATGGCTATAACTTAAACAAAAGTCTTAGCAATTTGTTCACCATACTGTAATGTTAGCAGAGCAAAATTAAACAGCAAAGTCATGTGATCGGTCTATGTTAGAGGGCTCTAACATTTTAAGATGATACAAAAAGTTAATCTTCTGGCATACAGTTCCAGAATCAGAATTCCTACAGTGTGGAAACAGGCCTTTTGGCCCAACAAGTCCATTCAACCCTCTGATGAGTAAACCACCCAGACCCATTCCCCTACCCTATTACTCTACATTTACCACTGACTAATGCACCTAACCTACATATCCCTAAACACTATGGGAATTTAGCATGACCAATTCATACTAACCTGCACTTATTTGGATCATGGGAGGAAACCAGAGCACTCGGAGGAAACCCACACAGACACGGGGAGAATGTACAAACTCCACACAGACAGTCACTCGAGGCTGGAATCAAACCCAGGACCCTGGCACTGTGAGGCAGCAGTGCTAACCACTGAGCCACCATGTCACCCAGGTATTGGCCATCACTAACAACGAATGTCTGCTATCTGTTTAATCATAATGCTCTTCCCCAGTGATGAAACATCTGCAGAACATTTTGATCAGGAACCAACATGCAATTAACTTCCAGGCCTAAGCTCAAAAATACAGTAAAGTTGTTTGGTCTGTCATTAGGAAAGTTAAAAGAATGGCAACTTGGTCTTGCTTCGGAAATGTCAACAACATGTCTCAGAAATGGGATAAATATTTAAACAATACGGTTTTTGTCTTCAGAGTCGAGAATGTGGTGCTGCAAAAGCACAGCAGATCAGGCAGCATCCGAGGAGTAGAATAAGCTCCATTCTCAGTAAAGATTGACAGACAAATAAACACTCTCAAGGGAAAATTAAAAGAATAAAACTGACTGGATAACTGAAATGGTTTTCACAATTCATTGTTTGACTGGATTAGATGATGGCTTCTTGGTTGATTTTCTGATGATGTTAATCAAGGTCATATTTATAGTTTTCTCCGACAAAGACATTAATACTTATCTGTAAGTTATCTCGTCTGAGCTTCCACGAGATGCACATGAGAGATTAGACAGGGAGCTTTCAAATCTTCATACCGTGGTATCAACAGCCAAATTGTTTCTTTTGTTGAAAACACAGACCAAAGCCCAATTTCAATTTTGACCATTCCCTAAAATAAAACAAAGATGACTGTTAAAGAGTCACTAGACTCGAAATGTTTGATTTGCTTTCTTTCTATAGAAGATGCCAGATCTGCTGAGATTCACCAGCAATTTCTGGCCACTCCCTGAAAGAATGACTGTCTTTTTCACAAGGTCCCAGTTGCCATTCAACATCTGTCAACTACTTGAGCATAAGATCTTTTCCGACTTGCTGGAACCAATTCTTAAGTACTTACCTCACTAATAACCAATGTCTGCTATCTATTTAACTATAATGCTCTTCCCCCCGTGATGAAGCATCTGCAGAACATTTTGATCAGGACCCAACATGCAAATAACTTCCAGCTCTGGCCTCACAACCACAGTAAAGTTGTTTGGTCTGTTCTAATTTTAACACAAAATGTTGCCTGCAGTCCAAAAGTTAAGTTCAGTTCACAATTCCCAGTTTACAGCTTCAAACCAAAATTGATCAGTATATAAAAAATAAGAAAAATGCTAAAGCAGCAAGGGCTCTAACATTTTCAAGATGATACAAAAAGTCAATCTGCTGGCATTCACTTTCTATAACAGTTTCATTTGTTGGGAGAATCAAAGAGAAAAACAAATTAGTATTGTTTGGGAAGTATTAACAATAGGTGTAGGGAACAGGAGAAATATTAGCTATGCAATAATTGCATCATAACCAGAGTTCCTTGTACAGAGGCAAATGCCAAAATGTGTAAGTATGATTTTAGCTGTATGTGCAAACTTCATTTTCATGAAAAAGAGTCCAAGGTTGCATGGTTGCATAAAAATAGGATCAGTTTTGATTTAACTTCAGATCATTCTCTCTGGTTTGGGGGAGTGCAGGTGAAAATACGGAGGTCTCAGAATGCAGGAATGATAAAGGCTTATGAATAAGGCATGCTATTCCATTCGTCAGGTATACTTCAAGTTGTGCTCCAGTAGATCTAGTACATTAATCCCCAACTAGGTTTACCATTTTATTTAACAATATTTTTCCAAGTGGGAAGCTAGTCACTCAAGGACTTGGAATGTTTTGTGATGCCGAAGAGCATTCTTTGAAGAAAGATGGAGCTTGGAAACCACAAGATTTAAGAGAAACAGGAACAACACATTGAGGCGTCACATTAGAATTCCATGAATCATAAATTGAGTTATTAGACCATAAGACCATAAGACATAGGAGTGGAAGTAAAGCCATTTGGCCCATCGAGTCCACTCCGCCACTTAATCATTTCAACTCCACTTACCCGCATTCTCCCGATAACCTTGTGGCATCAAAAATTCCTTGTGACATCAAAAATTTATCAATCTCTGCCTTGACGACATTTAGCGTCCTGGCCTCCACTGCACTCCGCGGCAATGAATTCCACAGGCCCACCACTCTCTGGCTGAAGAAATGTCTCCACATTTCTGTTCTGAAATGACCCCCTCTAATTCTAAGGCTGTGTCCACGGGTCCTAGTCTCCCCATCTAACGGAAACAATTTCTTAGCGTCCACCCTTTCCAAGCCATGTATTATCTTGTAAGTTGCTATTAGATCTCCCCTTAACCTTCTAAACTCCAATCAGTACAATCCCAAGATCCTCAGCCGTTCCTCGTATGTTAGACCTACCATTCCAGGGATCATCCGTGTGAATCTCCGCTGGACATGCTCCAGTGCCAGTATGTCCCTCCTGAGGTGTGGGGACCAAAACTGGACACAGTACTCCAAATGGGGCCTAACCAGAGCTTTATAAAGGCTCAGTAGCACATCGCTGCTTTTATATTCTAACCCTCTTGAGATAAATGACAACATTGCATTCGCTTTCTTAATCACAGATTCAACCTGCATGTTTACCTTTAGAGAATCCTTGACTAGCACTCCCAGATCCCTTTGTACTTTGGCTTTATGAATTTCTCACTGTTTAGAAAGTAGTCTATGCTTGTATTCTTTTTTCCAAAGTGCAAGACCTCGCATTTACTCACATTGAACTTCATCAGCCACTTCCTGGACCACTCTCCCAAACTGTCTAGATCCTTCTGCAGCCTCCCCACTTCCTCAGTACTACCTGCCTGTCCACCTAACTTTGTATCATCGGCAAACTTTGCTAGAATGCCCCCAGTCCCTTCATCTAGATCATTAATATATAACGTGAACAGCTGAGGCCCCAACACTGAACCCTGTGGGACACCGCTTGTCACCGACTGCCATTCCGAAAAAGAACCTCTTATCCCAACTCTCTGCCTTCTGTCAGACAGCCAATCCTCAATCCATGCCAGTAGCTCACCTCGAACACTATGGGCTCTCACCTTACTCAGCAGCCTCCCGTGTGGCACCTTATCAAAGGCCTTTTGGAAGTCTAGATAGACCACATCCACTGGGTTTCCCTGGTCTAACCTACTTGTCACCTCTTCAAAGAATTCTAACAGGTTTGTCAGGCACGACCTCCCCTTACTAAATCCATGTTGACTTGTTCTAATCCTACCCTGCTCTTCCAAGAATTTAGAAACTTCATCCTTAACGATGGATTCTAGAATTTTACCAACAACCGAGCTTAGGCTAATTGGCCTATAATTTTCCATCTTTTGTCTTGATCCTTTCTTGAACAATGGGGTTACAACAGCGGTCTACCAATCATCTGGGACTTTCCCTGACTCCAGTGACTTTGAAAGATCTCAACCAATGACTCCACTATTTCCTCAGCCACCTCCCTCAGAACTCTAGGATGTAGCCCATCGGGGCCAGGAGATTTGTCAATTTTAAGACCTTTTAGCTTTTCTAGCACTATCTCTTTGGTAATGGCAACCATACTCAACTCAGTCCCCAACTCCCTTTAATTGTTGGGATATTACTCATGTCTTCCACTGTGAAGACTGATGCAAAGTACTTATTAAGTTCTCCAGCTATTTCCTTATCTCCCATCACTAGCCTTCCAGCATCAGTTTGAAGTGGCCCAATGTCTACTTTTGCCTGTCATTTGTTTCTTATGTATTGAAAGAAACTTTTACTATCACTTCTAATATTACTGGCTAGCCTACCTTCATATTTGATCCCCTCCTTCCTTGTTTCTCTCTTTGTTTTCCTCTGTTTGTTTTGTAGCCTTCCCAATCTTCTGATTTCCCAGTGCTCTTGGCCACTTTATAGGATCTCTCTTTTTCTTTGATACATTTCCTGACTTCCTTTGTCAGCCATGTCTGTCTAATCCCTCCCCAGATAATATTTCTTTTCTTGGGGATGAACCACTGTACTGTGTCCTCAATTATACCCACAAACTCCCGCCATTTTTGCTCTACTATCTTCCTTGCTAGGCTCTGCTTCCAGTCAATTTTCATCAGTTCCTCTTTCATGCCCTCACAATTACCTTTATTTAACTGTAACACCATTACATCCGATTTTGCCTTCTCTCTTTCAAACTGCAGACTGAACTCTACCATATTATGATCGCTGCTTCCTAAGTGTTCCCTTACTTTAAGATCTGTAATAAAGTCTGGTTCATTACATAGCACTAGGTCCAGAATAGCCTGCTCCCTTGTGGGCTCCATGACAAGCTGCTCCAAAAAGCCAAGCTGTAAGCATTCCAAGAATTCCCTTTCTTTGGATCTACTGGCAACATTATTTACCCAGTCCACCTGAATATTGAAGTCCCCCATGATCACCGTGACCTTGCCTTTCTGACATGCCTTCTCTATTTCCCAGTACATGTTGCGCCTCTGGTCCTGACCACTGTTAGGAGGTCTGTACATAACTCCCATTATGGTTTTTTTGCCTTTGTGGTTCCTCAATTCTACCCACACAGACTCCACAACATCCGACCCTATGTCATTCAGTGCCATGGATTTAATTTTGTTCTTAACTAACAAGGCCACCCCATCCCCTCTGCCCACCTCCCTAGCTTTTTGATAAGTTGTAAATCCTTGGATGTTAACTGCCAGTCCTGAACTCCCTGCAACCACATCATAATCATTCACAATGATCTGTGCCGTTAGTTCATCTACTTTGTTACAAATACTTCGAGCATTCAGGTAAAGTGCCTTAATGCTAACATTCTTATCATTAGACATATTGGAAGTCATAAGATGTCCTAAGTTATCCTTCCTTTTTGTTGCATTCCTAATCTGCCTCAAGGTTAAATCCACCCGCAGACATGCTATCCTCCTGCTTATCTTTCCATTTAACTCCATACTCCCTGTCACTTTCACTTTCCCTTCCCCCCAACTCAGACGTTTAAAGTCCTACTGACCACCCTATTTATCCTCTTCGCTAGAACATTGGTACCAGATCGGTTTAGGTGGAGACCGTCCCAACGGTACAGATCGTCTTGGTTCCAAAACTGAAGCCAATGCCCCATGAAGTGGAATCCCTCTTTCCCACATCAATCCCTTAGCCACATGTTTACTTCCCTAACATTCTTATCCCTATGCCAATTGGCACGTGGCTCGGGCAGTAATCCGGAGATTATGACCCTTGAGGACCTGTACTTCAATTTCCTTCCTAGTGCTTGATAATCCCCAAACATGTTCTCCACCATAGCTTTGCCTATGTTGTCTAATCCTAACGTGGACCACAACAACTGGATCCTCCCCCTCCCGCTCCAATATCCTTTCAAGCCGGTCAGAGATGTCTCGCACCCTGGCACCGGGCAGGCAAAACACCATGCGAGATTCCCAATCCGACTTGCATAGGATACTATCTGTCCCCCTAATTATAGAATCCCCTATAACAAGTACTAGTCTTTTTGCTCCCCCCTCTTGAATGACCTTCTGCACCATGGTGCCATGGTCAGTTGGCTCATCCTGTCCAGAGCTCTTTTCCTCATCTGTATAGGGAGCAAGAATCTCATACCTATAGGACAAGGTCAAGGGCTGAGGCTCCTGCACTCCTGAACTCAAGTTCCCCCTACCTGCCTCATTTACGGTTACACTCTGATGTGCCTGATCACTAACTGAATGTGAATTACTTAATCTCCCAGGTGTGACTGCCTCCTGAAACAAAGCGTCCAGGTAACTCTCCCCCTCCCCGATGTGCCGCAGTGTTTGAAGGTCAGATTCCAGATCATCAACTCTGAGCCGGAGTTCTCCCAGCAACCAACACTTGCTGCAGATGTGGTCACTGCCATTCACAACGGGATCAGCCAGCTCCCACATCATACAGTTACAGCACATCACCTGCCCAGCCATCTCTGCTTAGTTAACTACTTTATTACTTTGTATAGGTTTGAGTTAAAATACTTTCTGATACCTCTCTGCTATCGTCTTTTTCTAAAAACCAATTAATAGATAAGCCATAAAAAGTAAATTTTTAACCATTTTCCGATAAAGAAATAGAAAATCCTTACCTTAACAAACCAGAGTCCTATTTTTGGTTAGAGGAGGGGGGGTGGTGGTGGGAGACACAACACGTGTAGTGTCTCGGGTTCAGCCACTGCCCAGATATATTACCGGCAGTTCCCTGGTCATCGCTCCTGCTTTTCCTACTTATTAACTAGGTTAGAGGAGGAGGGCAGGTGGGAGACACTACAGTAGTAGAGTCTCGGGTTTAGCCACCTTGCTGATATATATGGTCACTGCTTTCCTTCCCGGCTGCCCCTCTGGTCCACGTCACTTCCTCCACTGCTCCCGCTTCTTCTCCGCTGCTGCTCGCACTTAAAATGGCCTTTGGCATCGAAGGGTGAGTATTTATACTAACTGCTTACCTTCCCGGCTACCCCTCTGGTCCCCGTCACTTCCTCCGCTGCTCCCACTCCTTCTGTGAAAGAGAAAAACACCACTGCCTGCTACCGGTAAGCAATTTTAATAAAAACTGCCTTACCTTATCTGCAGTCTTCCGAGTTCATCCTACCTCCGCTGCTGCTCGCACTTATTGTCACTATTATGAAGGTTACCACATAGGAATCCATAACTAAAGACTAAATATAATCACACACCTCTGGTGTGTGTTGCAGAAGCTAACTTAAGATGGCCAAAGGAGGAATGTTCACCCTCAGCAAATTAGGAGCTGAAACAGAATTCTAGTCTCAAGCAAGGTTTAGATTGATTTTATTTATTTTTCAACAATTTTCCAATCAGTGCCCAGGGAAGTTTCAGCACCTTGTTAAACTCTTCCCTGAAATTTCTCTGAGTAGCTGCATAAATACATGTGTTTGTGCAGGAATTCAAATATTTTATCATCGCTCCAGACTCAGTGGCGATGTACGCAGGGGATGTACGGTCTCCTCGATAGTATGTTATATTTGTTAGTCTTGTCATTATAAAACTCACATTTGCTGTCAGCCACAACAATATAAAACTGCCCGATATCGTGAAGAGTAAAATGATGGATTTTCTTCGGTTCTCCATCTCTGAATCTCTCTCATTCACACGTGTGTGACCCCGGAGTGCTCTACGGGTTCTAGTGGCTACTAGAATACATCTGACTGTCAAAGAAATTGATAAAATGATTAAGATGAATGGGAGCCAAACACGGCAAATGCTGTGAAACCAGGTTGACACTGCACCAAATGTTGAGGAAAAAAATGCCAAACTTCCCCCACAGCCCCATCACATTTTGTTAATTATGTGTTCATGTTTATATGCAAACCAAACAGGAATGTTCTTTATAAAGATCAGGGTAGAGAACATTGTTATAACAATAGATGCTGTTCTATAGGTGCAGTACTTTGCTTTCAACCTCTGGTAGCAAATAATTATAAAACGGTCAAATGTGAAAGAGACAGTGAACCAAACGGTCAAATCAAGGCTGACAATGGCCATGTACAAAATGAAAATGCACACAGGAGTGTGAGACAGGAATGAAAGTGGAAAATGATACTCAAAATATAATACGCCATTATATTGTTGGACAAGACCATTAGATTTGCTGTTGCCATGGCCACCATGTAGAGGGAGATACACTTGGAAAGACCACACTTTCCTTGGCAGAGAATTACAATTGTTACTAGGTTCACTGTAAGAAAGAGAAAGGAGAGATTATAAGTACCATTATCTGAAAGATATTGCAATAAATCAACAATAAGGTATATTTAAAGTATCAATTCAAAACATTCAATAAGAATACATTCCACTGGAAATCAAAAACTCAGTCAGTAAGATATATCCATGGCATACCCAGGAAGTTAAGAGCAATTATTTAACCATTCATGAGATGTGTGTATTTCTAACTAGGCCAGCAAGTATTCCCCATTTTATATTGGCCAGAGAACATTTCAGAGTTCACCACTCTGCTGTGGGTGTAGTGCCAAATGTAGATTAGACCAAATAATCATGCAAGATTTTGCTATCAAAGAGAAACTAATTAAATAGATTATTTTTTATAAGGAACAGCATTGGTGAGATGGTTATTATTAGGTTAGGCTCTTTTAATTCCAGATGTTTATTGAATTCAAATTTTCCCATCTGCCATGGTGGAATCGAGACCCATGTCCCAGAAAAGTAGCCAGTGGTTATGGATTTCAAATTTCATGATAGTGCCTCGGTACCATCAGCTCCACTAAACGTAGCATGAGGTAATGTTAATGTTGCAATGTATTAAAGCACAATAGAAGATTGGGAATCTTTTAAAATTAGCAGAGCCTATCAAAAGCTGAAAAAAATGAAAAAAAATGGAATATGAGATAAACTGGCCATGAATATAGCACTGGATTAGTGGTGCTGGAAGAGCACAGCAGTTCAGGCAGCATCCAACGAGCAGCGAAATCAACGTTTCGGGCAAAAGCCCTTCATCAGTAACAGCTGGTCATAGCCTTCAAAGGGAAATCAAAAGTAGGAGAGTAACTAAATTGTATGTTAGTCTGTTAGTAAAAAAAAAAGTGCAAATCATTATGGATATCAGCAAATGGCAGAGATATTGAACAACATTTGTGCCAGTTGTTACATTAAATGTTTCATTCTGAAAATAAAAAGTAACCTAGTGCCTGTTGAGACTAAGGCAACATAACAAATTAATATCAGGTGGAGAACCATAAAGAAGTAAATTAGGGCTTATTGAGTCATGGGTAATATTTTAACATGGATAGAGAAATGGGTATAAGCAGGAAAGGATAGAAGGTATGAATGGAGCATTTTTACATTGGCAGATCATGACAAGTTGAGTGCGACAAGAATCAGTGTCTTGGCTTTGGATATTTTCAGACTATATTCAGAAGAGTCAGAGGGTGATGCATCTAAGTCTGTTTACAATACAAAGCTGGTGGAAACCTCAGCTACAAGGAGAACTCAGAGAAGCTGCATATGACCAGTTAATTGATTAGCCAATGACATGGCACTTGGATTATTAACCAGGAAAGATTGACATTACTCACTTTAGTCATAAGAGTAGAACTGCTTAATATTTGTTTAAAAAGCATGAAAATTGTAACTTTTCTGAGACATTTGTGTGCACTTGTACAAGAAAAACAAAAAGTTAGCAAAAGTGAAATACTGTGGATAATGGAAAGGTGGAGTAAATTTGGCCAATATATCCTGAGAGATTGTTTCATGAAACATTCAGCGCTTGATAGACCGATACTAAAGGTATTCCCATTGACTGGCAGTCTAGAATATATGAACACAGCCTCAGTTATGGGGGAGAAACATTTAGGAAGCAGATGAAAAATGTATTAATCAAAGGATTAACAATCTTTGGAAGGTTTTACTTCATAAGATTGTGGATGTTCTATCACTGGCTGAGAGAGATAGATCTTTGGTTTCTCAGGTAATCTAGGGATGTAGGGAATGGTGGGAAAATAGAATTGAAGCCCAAGATCAGTTATAATCTCTTTGAATGGCTGAACATGTTCAAAAGGCAATGTAGTGTTTTCCTGCTCCTATCTCTTGTCATCTTATGAACCTAATTTAAATATATATGGTGATATAGGTTGAAAGCATTTCACATGATTTCATGCAAATATCAACAAAGTAATGTGAGACAAAATTATTCTTGAAGCCATCATGTAGAAAATCTGCCCACACATTCATATTACATCCCTATCTTGGCACTAAATAACAGGATGGCCCAGAACTCCTCGCATTCACTGAATTAAACTAAAGCCCTTGCACACTAACTTGCACATTTACATTATCAGATTAAAGAAACAGAAAATAACAGCAAGAGATTCATGAGTTGATTCCAACAACTATCAAAGGTATGACAGTCCCACAAAAAATACATTACATTATTGAACAAGCCGATAGGACAGGGAGAATATTTATTTCTGGATTAGTGGTGCAGGAAGAGCACAGCAGTTCAGGCAGCATTCAACGAGCAGCGAAATCGACGTTTCGGGCAAAAGCCCTTCATCAGGAATAAAGGCAGTGAGCCTGAAGCATGGAGAGATAAGCTAGAGGAGGGTGGGGGTGGGGAGAGAGTAGCATAGAGTACAATGGGTGAGTGGGGGAGGAGATGAAGGTGATAGGTCAGGGAGGGGAGGGTGGAGTGGATAGGTGGAAAAAGGAGCTAGGCAGGTCGGACAAGTCCGGACAAGTCAAGGGTACAGTGCTGAATTGGAAGTTTGAAACTAGGATGAGGTGGGGGAAGGGGAAATGAGGAAGCTGTTGAAGACCACCCTGGGGTTGAAGTGTTCTGAGGGGGAAGATGAGGCGTTCTTCCTCCAGGCGTCTGGTGGTGAGGGAGCGGCGGTGAAGGAGGCCCAGGACCTCCATGTCCTCGGCAGAGTGGGAGGGGGAGTTGAAATGTTGGGCCACAGGGCGGTTTGGTCGATTGGTGCGGGTGTCTCGGAGATGTTCCCTAAAGCGCTCTGCTAGGAGGCGCCCAGTCTCCCCAATGTAGAGGAGACCACATCGGGAGCAACGGATACAATAAATGATATTAGTGGATGTGCAGGTAAAACTTTGATGGATGTGGAAGGCTCCTTTAGGGCATTGGATAGAGGTGAGGGAGGAGGTGTTGGCACAGGTTTTACAGTTCCTGTGGTCGCAGGGGCAAGTGCCAGGATTGAAGGGTGGGTCGTAGGGGGGTGTGGACCTGACCAGGTAGTCACGGAGGGAACGGTCTTTGCGGAAGGCGGAAAGGGGTGGGGAGGGAATATATATCCCTGGTGGTGGGGTCTTTTTGGACGTGGCGGAAATGTCGGCGGATGATTTGGTTTATGCAAAGGTTTGTAGGGTGGAAGGTGAGCACCAGGGGCGTTCTGTCCTTGTTACTGCGAAGGTTTCTAGAGTGGAACGCCCCTGGTGCTCACCTTCCACCCTACAAATCTTCGCATAAACCAAATCATCTGCTGACATTTCTGCCACCTCCAAAAAGATCCCACCACCAGAGATATATATTCCCTCCCCACCCCTTTCCGCCTTCTGCAAAGACCGTTCCCTCCGTGACTACCTGGTCAGGTCCACACCCCCCTACGACCCACCCTCCCATTCTGGCACTTTCCCCTGCGACCACAGGAACTGTAAAACCTGTGCCCAAACCTCCTCCCTCACCTCTATCCAAGGCCCTAAAGGAGCCTTCCGCATCCATCAAAGTTTTACTTGCACATCCACTAGTATCATTTATTGTATCCGTTGCTCCCGATGTGGCCTCCTCTACATTGGGGAGACTGGGCGCCTCCTAGCAGAGCGCTTTAGGGAACATCTCCGAGACACCCGCACCAATTGACCAAACCGCTCTGTGGCCCAACATTTCAACTCCCCCTCCCACTCTGCCGAGGACATGGAGGTCCTGGGCCTCCTTCACCGCCGCTCCCTCACCACCAGACGCCTGGAGAAAGAACGCCTCATCTTCCCCCTCGGAACACTTCAACCCCAGGGCATCAATGTGGACTTCAACAGCTTCCTCATTTCCCCTTCCCCCACCTCATCCTAGTTTCAAACTTCCAGCTCAGCACTGTACCCTTGACTTGTCCGGACTTGTCCTACCTGCCTATCTCCTTTTCCACCTGTCCGCTCCACCCTCCCCTCCCTGACCTATCACCTTCATCTCCTCCCCCACTCACCCATTGTACTCTATGCTACTTTCTCCCCACCCCCACCATCCTCTAGCTTATCTCTCCACGCTTCAGGCTCACTGCCTTTATTCCTGATGAAGGGCTTTTGCCCGAAACGTCGATTTCGCTGCTCGTTGGATGCTGCCTGAACTGCTGTGCTCTTCCAGCACCACTAATCCAGAATTTGGTTTCCAGCATCTGCAGTTATTGTTTTTACCAGGGAGAATATTTATACTGATTCACAACAAGCAGATTACAGCAACTCACCAGGGACACCAATAACTGAGAGAATCGGGTAGTAACTCTCTTTTACAAGCAGAATTACTGGAGGCTGCTTCATTCTGAATAGTGTCCAAGCTGAAAGTGTGGGACTGGTGCATGGCTGATACATGGGCAGGGAATTCTCTATTTATTCATTCATCAATCCTCCAGTGAGTCAAACAGGCTACCTCATCAGTGACATTAGCTGTGTGATTTAAAAAATAACCTCAAAATCCTTTTTCTGTTTGTCTAGCATTTCAGTAGAAAAAGTGTTTGCAAATGTTATTTAGCAATTCGACAGAACACTTACAATGAAATAATTTTTCATAAATATAGTCGAGAATTTGACAGTATCTCTATTCATGCCAGATTGCTGGAGACAGATTCCACGTCATTGTTATCCTGACTGTGCTTTTGGACTCATCTGTAATATCCCATTCCTCCACCACCACAAGTGAGCACATTATGAGTGGTATCATATATTTGCACTAGAGTTCACTATTTTACTGCAGTGCTAGTTATACCTTACTTTGGCAGCAACATTAACTGTGTTTCTTCTGTACAAGTTGTATCTTGCATTGGCATGACAGTGTTGCTAGTTCTAGTCACAACCTACCCTTGACACTAGAGTTAACTGTGTTACTCCAGTACTAGTGATATCCGACTTTATTACTAGAGTTGACCGTGTTACTTCCATTTAAATTATACCATGCAGTAATATGAGATTTAACCATGTAACGCCGGTACTAATGGTACCTTGCATTTACATTAGAATTAATTGTGTTATTATGGTATTAATTTTACTTACACATTCTGAATTAAACCAGACATGCTATTGTATAACAAATTAGAATTACTTAGTAACTTCATGTGAGGGATGACCTGAAGCAGCAGGGAATAAAGCAGAATGTACAGAATATAAAAATTCCAATGAGAAAGGCAAATCTCAAGCACAGGACCCACCATCCATACTTAACTAAAGATGTTGAAAGTCGTTCTGAAGATGGGTTGCTGGGCCTGAATCATTAGCTCTGAGTTTGCTCCACAGGTGCTGCAAAACCCTGCTGTGTTCATCGAGCAATTTTTGTTTTTGTTTGTGAGTTAAAAGTAATATCAACTGCATAGAAAAAAAAACAACCTGCATAGATGGGTGGTAGGTCAAAACACTTTATAAAATACAACAAAGAATGACTAACAGGAAGGAAAACAAGAAGGAAAATTAACATCTGAGAGAAAGCTAGTTAATAATATACAAACACATAAAAACTTTACACAGATATTTCTTAAAAGAGAGTGAATATGTCGTGAAAATTAAATCGACTTGACTCAACTGTTAGCAAGAGCAAAGAAAGGAGCTTTAGTTAAATTCTGCAGAATTTGACCCAATACATTCAGCCAGATCCCTCAATGCAAGGGGTACCTGAGCATAATTCAAGTACTTGTCTTATACTGTTTCTTAACATGCTCTCAAGGGCAAAGACTGGGAAAACTCAAGTTGTTATTCTCTCATCCCCTAGTCTTGGACATAACAGTTCTTCAGCTTTCGCTGAATTCGACTGTTGCAAGGTCAAGTTGAATGTTTGCAAAGTTCACAAGCTGGCTGCAAACCTCAGCTAAATATTGTTTACAAAGTTCAACACAGCATTGAAATTTAGAAAAGCACTCTCTTTCAAATTTCACAGTAAATGTAGAATTTCTTAATTTTCCATTACAGAATAAAATACATGTTGATCCAATAGAAAATGAATCTCGTTCAGTAATAATGGGAAAAAAAGGAGATAGCAGATGAATTCAGTTGGTATTTTGCATTGGTCATCAGTATAGATGCTCTAATATAGATTCCAGAAGTAACTAGAAATCAGGAAATGTGGTGCTGTGCAAATTGTTGGAGCTTCAAGCTAACAAGTCCTTGGGTTCTGATAGACATCAACCATCGATCTTCAAAGAAATAGCTAGTTGATAGATATAAGCTGCTATCAAATGGTATTTCTTGATTCTAAAGCAAGATTAGAAGATTGAATAAAGGCAAAATACTGCAGATGTTGGAAATCTGGATCATCAGATGAAGAAGTCATATCCAACTTATAAAGTTAAGTTTGTTTCTCTCTGCAGATTCTGCCAGATCTGCTGAGTTTCTCCAGCATTCCGTGCTTATTTAGGATAAAACATTGACTGGCAGACTGAGAGAGAATGTATAAAGTGGTCTTTGTCTGATTAGCAGGTTGTAATGAATAGAGGCCAGCGAGGACTACACCTCAACGTTGGGACTATATGCCAGTGAATTTAGATCCTCTTTTGTAAAGTCACCCTCATGTCCTTTTTTGCAGCATCTGCCAACACATTGAACAATAGTCTCTTGGAGCTGTTGTCCCATGAGATAAACTCTGCAATTTTGAAATTAATTTTGAAGCTAATCTTTTCATAATTTTTATGTTTGTCCACAAAAAGATCTGATGCATTAATTCTGTAAAGCCCACCCTTCGGCATGATTTTCAGAGCTATACTCTTGGAATAATTTATCATTTTATATGTAAAATAAGACTGAAATATGGTGGTTGAATAATTATTTCAGCAAAGGTTCCAAAAGTTCATACTTAAGTGCTTGTTTTCCATTTCTCATTTGAGGTGTTTCTTTTAAAGTAGAATGTAGCGTTTGTTTATTTCTTTTACTGGTTTTGCTTCTCTGTCCTTTCTGTCTTTATTTTTCACTGTTCCTAGTCTTAGCCACTTTAAAACTGTTCCTTTAAGAAATGGAGTCTTTTAGCAGCAGGTTCCTTCCTCCAAGTGATGTGCACATTAAGCAAGGATTAACAATTTCAGATGGACTTTCCATACTCCCTTGTCAATTTTAAGAAACAAAATGGTGAAAGTTGGAACCTAGATGTTTTGGCACATATAAGCCTCCTTACTGTACAAAACCATCTCAAAGTTTTACTTTTGCTGTATTTCCTTTGCAGCAGAGTGCATGAGTGTGATGTTTCCTAAGAGGATCTCTCAGAGAGGCTCATTGAATTAGTAATCACATCAACGCCAAATAAAGCCCTTTGGAAGGCCAACATAAAGGATCATACCATTAATGCATTGCCTGAGGGTGGATACTCATATAAAGCAATAGTTGAAGGCCAATAATTATTGCATGTGTTAAGAGCAGCCAAGGTGGTCTCATTATGGTCAATACAGTGCGCCAATCCTGCAAGTTCTATAACAGGTACAGCTTGTTACCCCTACCCTAAAACTGTTCAACCTTCTCTTGATCTACTAACATATGAACAAGGAGCAACAGCAGGTCACTTGTCCCTTTGAGCCTGCCCCGCCATTCAATAAGGCCATGGCTTATCTGATTTTAACATCAACTCTAGATTCCTGCATATCCCTGATAAATCTTTCATCCTCTTGGTAATCAAAAATCTACTCACATTTGCCTTAACAATATTTAACGATTCTGCATTTATCTGCTTTTTGAGGAAAAGAACTCAAAATGGCTTGAGAGAAAATGCTTCTTTATCTCAGTTTTAAATGGACACCCCCTTATGATCCCGAGTTCTACATTCTCTCTCAAGAGGAAGCATCCTTTCAACATCCACCTGGACAAGCCCCCCCCCCCCCCCCAACATCTTGTATGTTTCAATTAAGTCTCCTCTGAGTCTTCCAAACTCCAAGTTACAGATCTTGCCTGCCTCGCCTTTCCTGATATTACTGATAACCCACTCATTCTAGATATTAGTCCAGTACATCCTCTCTTACCTGCTTCTCATGCATTAACATCCTTCCATGTATTCGGTGACCTGTGCTGTACACAGTACCCCAAATGTGATCTCACCAATGTCTTGTATAACTGAAGCATAACCTCCACACTCTTGCATTCAATTCCCTCCTGCCAATAAAACAGGTCGGGTACGTTTTGGCATCACCCTTTTGGTGCCAATCATTTGGCTCTAAACTGTTTTGGCGTTCATTACTTTGGCGTTGAGCTGTTTTGGCGCCAATTCAGAATTTTAAAAAAAGTCTTGTTTGGTTAAAGAAGAGAGGACGACTAACAATCCGATGTAATTTTCTCAACTAGCAAGAGTTGATAGTCAAAGCTGTAATGACCCGCTGTAGATTCAAATCTCGTTTTGTAATCATTTTCTCATTTAACAATTGTTAATAGTCATCTACTGCCTTGATGATACTTAAGCCCTTCTGTCTTCAAATTGGAAAGCTGTAATACAATTTTCTTTCTATTTTCTTGTAGACCCCATACCAGAAATGGCTGCAAACATTCTAAGCAAGAGAGACAAACCAAAATTTTCATACGATCGTTATCTATATGTGTTTGATAAATGTAGTAAAATGTAGAAATTTATTTTTATAATTAATAGGTTAAAAATAATGAATAAAAAAGAAATAGATTTATTTCTTACAATGCAATAAAAACAAATTTATTACAGGCTCTACAAGACTTTTTTTTATTCTGAATTGGCGCCAAAACAGCTCAGCGCCAAAGTAATGAGCGCCAAAACAGTGTAGAGCTAAAACAGCAGGGCCAAATGATTGGCACCAAAAGGGCGGCGCCAAATAGTCCCATTCCGCAATAAAACATCATATTCTATTAACTTTCCTCATTACTAATTCAGTCTAACCTGTGATTCATGCACTGGGACACCCAGACTTCTCTTCATCTCAGAGCTCTGCAACCTCTCACCGTTTAGATAATATGCTTCTTTATTCTTTCTGCCATTTCTATAATCCACGTGGAACTAGGAAATTTGGTTGCAAAGACAAAACGAGTTCTCAGAACAATTCAGAGGTGACAAACAAGTTAGTACAGCTGCACAACTCTGGCAGCCAGTATTGAGAAGATGCGTAAACACCAACACATCAATGAGGTTCAGAGTCAAACAAGCAAAAGCATGTTTTTGAAACATGCAAAAAAACGGTGGATGTTGTAAATCAGAAAATCCCAGCAGATCTGGCAGCTTCTTTGGAGAGAAATCAGAGTTAATGTTTCAGGGCCAGTGACCCTTCCCCAGAACTGATTGTAGCTAGGAAAAGGTGGGTAGATATACTGATGGTGGGATAGGGGGAGGAGGGAGAGAGAAAATGACAGGTGAAGATGGAACCCAGAGAGAGAGAGAGAAAAACAGTTCGACAGACAAAGTAATCCTCAGACTGGGAGAATGAACAGCTGTTAATGGGGAACATTCATAGCTGGTCACAAGTTGTAGCAGCTCAAGTGATGACCAGACCTGGTGTGTGATGTTGGGGTAAGGGCATAGGAGAAGATGCTCAGGCTATAAAATGATTGAGCTTGATATAGAGTCTGTAAGGTTGCAGGGTCCCCAAGTGTAAAATGAGATGCTGCTCTTCCAGCTTGTGTTGAGTTTCACCGGAGCACTGCAACAAGCCCGAGACAGAGATGTCGGCCAAGGAACATGGTGGTGTGTTGAAGTGACAGGCAACTGGAAGTTCAGAGGCATTTTTGCAGACAGAATGTAGGTTTTCTGCAAAGCAGTCACCCAGTCAGCGCTTCAATTTCCCCAGTTTGGAGGGACAAATAAAGTAGACAGGATTGATTGAAGTGCAGGCAAATCATTGATTCACCTGGTAGGTGTGTCTGGGATCTTGGATAGTGAGGATGGAGGAAGAAAATGGGCAGATTTTGCACCTTTTGTGATTTCATGGGAAGGAGCCCTGGGGATATGGGGAGATGTTGGGAGTGGACAAGGGTGTCGCAGAGGGAACAGTTTCTGTGGAAGGCCGACAAGGGAGGGGAGAGTAATATGTGTCTGATTGTGACATCCTGCTGGAGGTGGAGGAAATGGTGGCTAGAAATCTTATGGCTGTGGATGCTGGTTTGATGGTGGTTAAGATCAGGGGAATGTTGTGGGAGAGAAGGGGAGGGGCAGAAGTGTGGAAGATGAGTCAGACACAACTGGGGGTCCCATCGACCACAGTGGTAGACAATCCTCAGGTGGGGAAGGATGTGGACATTTCTGCAGCCCCCTCGTGGAAGCTGAAGTCATTGGAACAGATGCAGCAGTGACCAGGTGAGTGAGGATAAAGTGTTTGTCGGAAGCAGGATGTGAGGATATATTTTCAAGGTAACTGGGGGAGTTGGTAGATGTACATTGGATATTGAGAGTGAGCCTATCCTCAGGAATGGAAACAGAGATGTTGAGGAAGTGAAGGAAGGAAGGAAGATGGACCAGTTGAAGGTGAGAGCAGGGTGGGAATTGGAAATGAAATGGATAAACTTTTCCAATTCTGGATGAGAGAGAGAGAAAAAAACAAAGCACCAATGATGTCATGGATGCACCAGAGAAAGAGCTGTGGGTGGGGGGCAACCTAGGATAGGAACAAGGAATGTTCCACATATCACCCAAAGAAACAGGCATACCTGGGGCCCATGTGAATACCCATGGCCACACCTATGGCCTGTTAAAACTGAGAGGTGATAAAGGAGAAGTCGCTCAGGGTGAGGCCTGGCGGTGGAGGGTGGTGATGATGGTTCAGGCCTTTGTTCCAGGAAGAAATGGAGAGCCCTAAGCCCATGCTGTTGGGGGATGGGCATGTAAAGGTATTGTGTGTCCATGATGAAGAGGAGGCAGGTGGAGCCCATGAACTGGAAATTATCAAACTAATGTAAAGCATCAGAAGGATCGTGGATATAAGCGGAAAGGAGCTGGACAAGAGCAGAAAACAATCGAGTCGAGGTAGGAAGTGACGAGTTCTATGGGGCGGAAGCAGACAGAAACAATGGGTCTGC
The DNA here is from genome assembly GCF_047496795.1 of Chiloscyllium punctatum. Lineage (NCBI taxonomy): Eukaryota > Metazoa > Chordata > Chondrichthyes > Orectolobiformes > Hemiscylliidae > Chiloscyllium > Chiloscyllium punctatum. The sequence goes on along the minus strand of NC_092741.1, from coordinate 122,994,962 downwards.
TTGGGCATTTCTGTTTGATCACTATTAGAAAGAGGTAGAAGTGAACTGCATGGGGTTTGGGGACTATGTGCTTGGAGGCTGTGGGGGGAGATCACCATATGAAAGTCATGACCATTGTGGACAAAATAGCCTGGTTTTCCATGATGGAATCATGGTCCAGGGAGAGATAGCAGGAGGTATCCGAGAGATAGAACTTAGGCTCCATAATGCGGAGGTTACAACACCAGACAACAACAGCACTACCCTTATCGGCAGGCTTAATTACAAAGTCAGGGTCGGATCTGAGAGCAAGGAGTGCAGTCAGTTCAGAGGGAAATACATTGGAATAGGTGGAGGAGGGCAGAGAAATTATGGTGACCAATGTTATGACAACAGTTCTCAATGAAATCTTTTTGCAGGTAAAAGGCCAGAGGGAGGAGTCCAGATGGAGGGACAGTGTTGGAGTTGAGTGAAAAGGTCTGTGGGATGGGAAGAGGATTTCTGCCCAAAGAAATGGGTACAGAGGTGAAGGCAATGGAAGAAGAGTTCAACATCATGTCATACCTGAAATTCATTGATGGGAAGGTTCAGTGAGATGGAGCAAAGACCTTTGCTAAATACAGAGCATTTAGCATCAGAGAGCAGAAGGTCAAAAAGGAAAGTAAACACTTAATTTTCAGAAGCTGATCGAGTTTCACAAGGTGTTCAAGTTTTCCATATTGTTATGATGTTGCTAGTGCTATCATTAGACTGGACCCCTTTAAAATATAAAGGTAGATGTGAGGTGCTGTGTTGCAGATGCAATACAACTCATCAAACACTCAATGTTGAGCAAAACACAATTTGTTTATATACTATAATAAAACTGGAAGGTTCATTTCCAGACATTTCATCACCCTACTTGGTAACATCTTCGATGGGTCTCCAGGCAAAGCACTGCTGCTGATTCCTGCTTTCTATTTATATGCTTGGGTTTCTTTGGGTTGGTAATGTCATTTCCTGTGGTGATGTCATTTCCTGTTCTTTTTCTCAGGGGGTTGTAGATGGGGGGCTAACTCAATGTGTTTGTTGACAGAGTTCTGGTTGGAATGCCATGCTTCTAGGATTTCTCGTGCTTTGTCCCAGTCGAAGTGGTATCCTTCCTTACCTGTATGCAAAGATATATACAGGTAAGGAAGAGTATGGGACAAGCCAAACAGAGACACGCATGAGAATTCCTAGAAGTATGGTATCCCAACCAGCACTATATCAACAAACACTTTGAGTTAGACTCCATCTACCACACCCTGAGAAAAAGAACAAGAAATGATATCACAACAGGAAATGACATCACCACAGGAACTGACATCACCAACTCAAAGAAACCCAAACATATAAAGAGAAAGCAGGAATCAGCAGCAGTGCTTTGTCTGGAAGCACACTGAAGATGTTACCAAGTAGGGCAATGAAACGTCTAGAAAAGAACCTTCTAGCTCAGCGAGCAAACCTACATCCAGTACCTCAATCTTCTCAGAACTATAGTTAAAATACAAACAAAAGAAAGAGAAAGTTATGATAACCTAACTATTGATAAACCTAACCAAATAATAGGTACAGTAACTTTTCCTAATTAACTGTTCCAATATAGTAACATCCTATCAGCACAACCCTTGGCAAAAAGGCAAATTCAGACACAGATTCTCATACGCAGTTCTCCAATCCAGGAGGAAAACAAAATCAATAGAAGATTCAGAGGAAGTAGCAGGGAGGGGACATTCACTGACAAACTGACTCTTTTGAGATCTCAAAGGCCTCTGCATAAATCTAAACCTAAAAACTAAAAAAAAAACCTTGGTCCGTGAGAGCTGGCCCCACCCAGGGTGCTTCCATTGTTCCAACTTAAAAAAAAATCCCAAGGCCTCACAAATTCTTTACTTTCTTAGAGACCGCTCCACACCTCAGCCTTCCAACCTCTCTTCAAAAGAAACCAGGACAAAATAGCTTATTAAAGTGACAGCATTGTCATACCTCCCCCTTACAAAAGATAGTTTCATTTTTAAAACTCTTAGACCTACTCTACTAGTAATACTACAATAAATATTCATTACATTGACTATGAGCATGCAAATAATCACTTCTACAATCAATTTCAGTCCATTTACTCTCACCACCAAATTCCTCCATCTTTTTTCATTTAAGTCTCATGACAATGCATGAGCAATAATGCTTTTTCAACTTGCCACATGTACAATTTTCAAATTGAATGTTTGCAATAATAAGTTTCAGCTAGGCAGTCTGGAATTTTTGCCCTTAAATTTCTCCAAAAACGTAAATAGGTTATGATCAGTCTATAAAATTGCCTCAGACACATTACTGACAGAATAAGTGCAGAAATGTTATAATGGGCAACACCAAGCTTATAGTTCCCTTCACAGTTGTGGAATATTTCTCTTGATGATTACTCAGTTTTTTTGGGAAAATATTCAATAGTTCTTTCTATCCTCTCATCATCTTCTTTCAAGAGCACAGCACCAAAACCCACATCTCTCACTAATACTGGGGCAGTGGTTTACAGAGCTTTCAGGTTGTTAAATGTCTCTGACAGTCTGCTGTCCACCAAAAGTTTTTGCATTTCTTCAATAAGTCAGTCAGTGGAGCAATTGCACTGAATAAATTTGGTACAACCATCCAATAAAACCCATTCAATCCCAGGAATTGTAATATTGCTCTCTTTGTCAAGGGTATGGGAAACTCCCCAATAATTTTTGTTTTTGCATTCTATGGGGCCACCTGTCCATGTCCAATAACATGGCCTAGGAATGTAACTTGGGCTTTTGTCATTTCACTCTTAGCCAGGTTTACCACTGAGCCTGCCTCCCAAGTCGATCGAACAATTCCAATAGATGCTCCAAATGTTCCTTCTATGTGTGATGAAAACTCACCAGGTCATCAATGTACACTATACAATTGGGTAATCCAGAAATGACCTTATTGGTTAGTCTTTGAAATGTGGCTGTTGTTTTATTTCATGCCAAATAGCATGACTTTAAATTGATATAGTTCATTCAGTGTCACAAAAGCTGAAATTGTCTTCATTCTTTTGGATAAAGGTACCTGTGAGTATTCTCTGACTAAGTCCAACTTATAATATAAGTTGATTGTCCTACCCTCTCAATACACTCTTCCAAATATGGAATAGGATATGAATCAAACATTATAATATTGACTTTGCAATAGCCCATACATAATCATTGGGTACCATTTGGTTTTGGTACCATTACTACAGGTAAACTCTAGCCACTGCAATTCACTTTGATTATGTTATCTTTGAGCATGTGTTCAATCTCTTTTTGAACCTGTGCCAACTTTAGATGGTTAAGTCTGTAAAGATGTTGTTTAATTGGAACAGCATTTCCTATATCAACATCTTGCATAATTATAATAGTACTTCCCAGTATATTCCCGTATATTTCCCCATGTGATAGTAAAAGCTCTTTCAGATCATTTCCATTTTCCTCTGGAAGGAAACTCAATAACGTATCCCAATCTTTGAGGATGTTGTCATTGTCCAAGTTAACTTGAGGAATGTCTAATTCAGAGTTCTCTGAATATGGTTCTTGAATCTGTGTTGTAACCAGTAACACATTCTCATTTTGCTTTTCTTCCTTATCAAAATTTTGAGCACATTTGTGTAACACATAGTGTGAGATTTCTTTCTAATTGGTGTTCTTTTCAAATAATTCACCACATTCAATCTCCTTTTGATTTAATAAGGTCCACGAAACTTTGCTTTTGACGGTTCACCTATCACTGAAAGTAACACGAACACATCAACTCCACCGGCAAAATTGTGAATTTTTGACTTCTTGACTGTTTCTTGTTTTATCACAGGCTGCACTATTTTAAAATGCTGCCTAGCCAACTCACCCACTATTTATTCTTAGCCTAAAATTTTACACATAGTCTAAATATGTAGTCTTTGAATTCTGATTCAACAATTTCTCCTAGTTAATTTCAGTGGTCCTTTCACCTCATGCCCAAAGACTAATGCAGATGGACTGAACTTGATAGATTCATTTGGTGCACCCATTATAGCAAAAAGTACAAATAGAATTCCTGCATCCCAATCTTCCAGAATGTCTTGACTGTAAGTCTTCAACATGGTCTATGAAGTTTGATTCCACCATGTTAATGTCTGTGGTTCTGGATGGTACTCTACAGATTTAAATTGTTTTATTCCTAAGCTATCCATAACTTCCCTAAGTAATTTTGATGTAAAGTTTGACCTTAGATCAGATTGTACCACTCTGGGTAGTTCGTACCTAGTGAAAAATTTGAATAATCTATAATCCTTTTAAGCTGTAATATTGCATAATGGAGTGTCCTCTGGAAATCTAGTGGACACATCCATTATGGTCAACAAATATTGATTCCCAATTTTTGTTTTAATTAGGGGTACTATGGAATTGATTAACACTCTTGTTGAAGGTTACTCAGTTACAGGATTGGGTATTAAATGTGATGATTTTATCACTACCTGAGGTTTTTCAATTACCTGACATTTATGACATATCTGGCAAAATACAACAACATCATTTTGCAGTCCAGGCCAATACAAATGTTTTTACACTTTGGCTTGAGTTTTTCTTACCCCTAAATGACCTCCTACTAGTAATTCGTGTGCAGCTGTAACACTTCATTTCTATAATACAATTTGATGAACTTCTGCCAGTTTTTTATCTGCCTGTAGATGTGATGGTCTCCATTTCCTCATCAAGACATCATTTTTTAAGATAGTAACATTCTAGAATACAGTCAGATTCTTCTTCTGTGTATATTTTTGGTAAAATTGCTAATTTTCCCTGTCCCGGTTACAGTGAAAAGCAAGGGGTTCTTTTCCTGCTGCTAGACTGCTTGTAAGATTATCTATTTTATTGAATTTGCCTTTTTGCCAAGGGTGTGTTTATAGGATGTTACTATATTGGAACCGTTACATTTTAGTAGCTAACTAATCTTATTCTGTTATATTTTCCAATGGAGTTACAGCTAAACTAATTATTTTATTTTTCTTTTATTGTATTTTAACTAGAGTGTGTGAATAAAATATGTTTTGCTGATAGTTTGATCAATCAAACTGCATCTACTTTTAAAATAAAAAAAGTTAGAGACTATTTTCTTAGTGTATTTTGAGGGGGTCTGGTCTAGTCCATAACAGTAAATACAGCATGAGATGGAAGGGATTCGTAAATCGAATATTGCCAAACTATTCATTGTTTTGAACAAACAGAAATCTTCATAATATCAGAACAGAGATACAATTTCCAAGAAATGTACAACATATTTCAAGCACTCACAATTAACATGTGGCAAAAATCAGCAATAGACTGTAATTGAATATCCCAGAGTGCACAGCTAATAACTATTGTGATCAAGACAGATACCACAGATCCCTCAGTATTCTTCCCAGATCTTAATAATACAGTGTGCACAATTCTAGTTTGTTACTCGAAGCTAGTCTGGTCCAGCTGCAGAAAGCAAAGGTATAGACTCGCTCAAAGTTCCAATGAATTATAAACGGCACTCAACTGCTAATAAGACCCCACAATTCAATTACCTCCCTGAGCCCTCACTACGCAGAGCTATTCAACCACTCTCGAGCTGCCAGAGCCCTTCCTACACAAATCCCATGTAGCACCACTCTCGTTAGCAGCACAATTGACATCAGCACTACCCAACATGGAATCTGCTTCTGTTCTTGCCTGTTTCCTTCTCCAATTAATTATGACCTTTAAATTCTTTCTCAGAAGCTCCCAAAACTGTCCTGTGTAACCAATTGAAAATCTTGCACGACTGATAAGCAGTTTAATAAACAACACCCTTGAAAGAGTAAAGAGGCATTAACCACATTTCCAAGATTGGTATTTAGTAAAATGCACAATGAAAAGACTGATCCCACAATATTTTGAACTCTTTTCGGTACTTGTAAATTAAAATTATCAACAACAAACTAATACTAAGGGGTTTAATTGAATTCCTTTAAGCAGATAGCTATAAGCAATAAAGAAAATTCCTGCTCTGTCAACCAGGACAGAAACAGAAAATGGTGCACTCAGATAACTTCTAAATGAGTCCCACAGCACAGAAGGAGGTAGAGAAAGAGTGCAAAACAGAGTCATTGTGACTATGGAGAAATAAACAATTACAACTTTATACCTTATCAAACAGCAGAGTACAGCTGTAGACAATTTGAGCAGATCCTTGCAACCAAAGATCAAGGGAAAGGTGGCAGAGACAAATTATAAGAGAAGAGTGGGAGTGAGGTCATGTCCTGTTGCACCTAGTGAATTCAAATAAATTTGTTTTAATGACTTGGTAAAGCTGCACAAGTGATTGAATTTCACCTTTATCAATGGAATTTGAATCAATACTGTCGTATTTAATAAAAGGGTGCAGTTTAGAATAGAGACAGTAAGGTTTATCCAAGAATTAATCTTGCAGTTTAAAACCAATTTGCAGAGGTTGTAAATTGCTGCTCCAAGACAGAGAATGCATGTTTGTTTGTACCATGGAATGTATGTTTGTTTGATCTTCCAGGGTCAAGTGAGAGAGAAGCTGCTCCCAATTTGTCAACCTTGTCATAGAACTAAACTAACTTTATATTTGGATTGATCTTAAAGACTTTACAACAATTGGTAGAAATTAATCTCCGTTCTAATCTTCTATACTAAGGTTAATAGAGAATATAAATTGCAAAATTTAGCAGAGTGCTTAATGATAACTAAGTATTCAATTTATTGGCAATTAATATGAAGCTGCTGGCAAATGTTGGGAAGGAGTTTAACTGTCAGTGTTGGAATGTGATCGAATGAGATGCATTGTAAGATGCCAAAAACAGATGATAAAAGGTATCAGGCAATCGTCATGAGATTATGATAGGACCTAGGGCAGTCCATAGAGTTTTCCATCATTGATCACATATTTATAAGATTTAATGTATATATTAGTGGGATGTTGCTAACAATGATGGCAATGTGGCGTGTAATTATTGTACCATGGAATGTATAAAATGCTGTAATTGGGTGGGGATAACAAAGTGGCCGGCAGGGGGCCCTCACTCACTCGGCAGTCATAAGGAATAAAGATGTATTGGTTCGATTAAACATAGGATTCAAGATTCCTTTTTGATATGTCTCCCTCCAACAAAGCCTCTCCCCATTACCAGGGGGAATTGAATGTTTGTACGCAGAATAGGGACTATTTGTTCCTTTAAAGTTACCAACCATAGCTTGCTGGTTTCTTCAGACAACCAAAAGAAATTAGCATAAAACTTTAACAAAAATTCTTTCCAGCAAAACCAGTCAGAGAATTTTCTTTTGCTAACCGAGTACATGCTGCAGGGTGAAGAATGTATATTTGATGCTATTTTGGCATTTTGCAGAGAGAGAGAGAGAGAGAGAGGGGGATGGGGGGGAGAGTGGGGGGGGGGGGGAGACGGGGGGGGGGGGGTGGGTGGAGAGAGAGAGATGGGCAACTTAAATTGGTAAATAAATCATTGGAGTTGCTGTATCTGGAGGGAAACTGGCATGCTCCTGAAATGTTTCATGTATTTATCTTTGCCCCTGTGATTGCCACATAACACCAGCTGGTAAATGGGAAGGGATATCAAAGATTATTTGCTATGCACCAGGCCAAACAGATGGATTGCTTTATCTCAATATCTCAGGCAGTTTTTAATATGTAAGTCTCAGCAATATCCAGTTATTAATCTTGTTCTCCCATTGACTCACCAGCTTTGGTGGGTCACTGGTTCAGATAAACAAGCTTCAGATTCCCATAACATATTTCATAGCAAAAAAATGAAAGCCTCATTTTAAAAATCTTGACAGTTCTCAAATATATTTAATTAAACAAGATATCAGAAATTGAAATCAAAACAGTGGGAAAATTGAAAGTGCTCAAAAAGATAAAACATCCCATTACAAGAAATTAGCGATCCATTCTTTCTGACAACAATCCAAGCAACATTTTCATCAAATCTCCATGAAAAGACATCAAATCCACTGCAGTCATAAGCAACTGAATCTTAAATGGACTTACTTCTCGTTAAGCTTGAATGATTTGTTGTGATAGTTAGCATGAAGAACCCCATGAACAAAGACCAAAAGTGATCACATATCAAGTAATTGTTTCAGTAAGTATGTAAATTTGGCCAAAAGAATCTCAACTAAAAAAGGTACTGAAGCTGAATGCTTGATATCCAAAATTGAGTTCTTCATCAATTTTGTGTCATTTTAGAAAATCATACAATCACTGCCCAGGGATATTTTAGCATCTTCTTTACTTCTTCCCTGAATTTCCTCTGGGTAGCTGCATAGATGCATGTACGAGTGCAAAAACTCAAATGCTTCAGCATGCCTCCAGTTTCAGTGGCGAGATATACAGGGGATGCATGATCTCCTCGATAGTAAGTTGTGTTTGTCACTCTTGTAATTACAAAGCTCACATTGGCTGTCAGACACAACAATATAAAACTCCCTGATATCGTGAAGAGTAAAATGATGGATTTCCTTCAGTTCTCCATCTCTGAATCACTCTGATTCTTACTTTTGTGGCCCCGGAAGGTTCTTCAGGCTCTACTGGTCACTAAAATATCTTTCACTTTCAAAGAATTGAACAAGATAATTAAAGTAAATGTGAACCAAATGCACCAGACACTATGAAACCAAGAGTATGCCACACCAAAGGGTGAGGACAAATAGACCAGATTTGCAATGCAGCCCCACTGGAAGTTGGGAATTATTACTTCATATGCAAATAATACAGGAATGTTCTTTAAAAAGCTCATCATAGAAAATATCATCATAACCATGGCCGTCGGTCTCTTGGTGGTATATATCCTTTTAAACTTTGAGCAGCAGATAATTATAAAAGGTCAAAGGTGAAAGTGATAGTGAACCAAACAGATAATTCAAAGGTGATACCTGTCATGTATATGATGAACTTGTACGCAAGACTGTGAAACAGGAATGAATGTGGGAAGTGATAACTGAAAACATAATATATTATTACATTGATAATAATGTCCAGTAGATCTCCTGCTGCCATGGCAATCGTGTATGTAGAGATACATTCAGAAAGGCTGCAATTTCTTTGGCAGAGAATCTCAATCGTCATTAGGGTTGCTGTAAGGAAGAAGGAGAAAAGAATGCAAGCAGCCTGGTTAATGTTAGCCATTGAGTTTGGAGCAGTTCAACATGGAGGCTAGTGGTATCCAGATTATCCTGTTTACAGCTGTGTTGTGCACAATGTGTAATACAAAGAAACATCAGACAAGGAATTTTGAGTACAGTGATCTGGGAAAATTAACAAACACTAAATCACAACTAATCGTGGAGGAACCATCGGGCAAAGTTCACAGCACAGAATCAGATAAATTAATTGTTGTTTTAAGTCTGTCCAAGAGAAAGGCTGTAGTAGTGAGTATAGTGGATTCTTTCTTGATTATATGTTTTTGGAGATAAGTCTCTTGATTAAACTTAAAATATAAGCCATAGCTATTAATTTAACCTGGGGCAGTGTTTGTAGATGAATAAGGTGTTATTTTCTGGGTCTGTAGATTGTGAAGGAGCAAAAATGGCCTTTGCAGTGATACGTACTTCTTGTCAGATGTGGGAGTTTAAAGAGAGTTTAAGATTTACTGCGGATTATATCTGCCATAAATGCTGTTGGATGCGAATCTTATCAGATCGAGTGAATCGGTTGGAGAGACAGATAGAAGCGATGACGAATTTGCAACAGCAACAGTATGTGATGGATGGCAGTTATAGGAAGGGGGGGAAAGTCTTAGATACAGTCACATAGATGGGTTAACTCCAGGAATGGTAAGAGAGATAGGCAGTTAGTGCAGGAGTCTTTTGTGGATATACCCATTTCAAACAGGTATGCTGTTTTGGAAAATGTAGGGGGTGATGGATTCTCAGGGAAACGTAGCACAAACAGCCAAGTTTCCGGTATTGAGATTGACTCTAATGCAACGAGGGGTACGTCGGCTTCCAAGAGATCAATTGTGTTAGGGGATTCTGTAGTCCGAGGTACAGACAGACGTTTCTGTGGCCAACAGAGAAAAAGCAGAATGGTGTGTTGTTTCCCAGGTGCCAGGATCAATGATGTCTCAGAGGATGCAGAATGATCTCACAGGGGAGAGGGGCCAACAAGAGGTCACTGTCCACATTGGAAGCAATGACATTGGAAGGGAAAAGGTTGAGACTCTGAAGAGAGATTACGGAGAGTTAGCCAGAAATTTAAAAAGGACGTCCTCAAGGGTAGTAATATCTGGATTACCCCCAGTGCTACGAGCTAGAGAGGGCAGGAATAAGAGGATAGAGCAGATGAATGCATGGCTGAGGAGCTGGGGTATGGGAGAAGGATTCACATTTTTGGATCATTGTAATCTCTTCTGGGGTAGAAGTGACCTGTACAAGAAGGACGGATTGCATCTAAATTGGAAGGCGACTAATAAACTGGCACAGAAATTTGCTAGAACTGCTTGGGAGGATTTAAACTAGTAAGGTGGGGGAGTGGGACCCAGGGAGATAGTGAGGAAAGAGATCAATCTGAGACGGGTACAGTTGAGAACACAAGTGAGTCAAACAGTCAGGGACAAGGTAGGACTAATAAATTAAATTGCATTTATTTCAATGAAGGGGGCTAACAGGGAAGGCAGATGAACTCAGGGCATGGTTAGGAACATGGGACTGGGATATCATAGCAATTACAGAAACATGGCTCAGGGATGGGCAGGACTGGCAGCTTAATGTTCCAGGATACAAATGCTACAGGAAGGATAGAAAAGGAGGCAAGAGAGGAGGGGGAGTGGCATTTTTGATAAGGGATAGCATTACAGCTGTGCTGAGGGAGGATATTCCTGGAAATACATCCAGGGAAGTTATTCGGGTGGAACTAAGAAATAAGGAAGGGATGATCACCTTATTGGGATTGTATTATAGCCCCCCAATAGTAAGAGGGAAATTGAGAAACAAACTTGAAGGAGATCTCAGCTATCTGTAAGAAGAATAGGGTAGTTATGGTAGTGGATTTTAACTTTCCAAACATCGACTGGGACTATCATAGTGTTAAGGGTTTAGAGGAATAGTGTTAAGAGGAATTTCTTAAGTGTGTACAAGACAATTTTCGGATTCAGTATGCGGATGTACCGACTAGAGAAGGTGCAAATGTTGACCTACTCTTGGGAAATAAGGCAGGGAGGCGACTGAGGTGTCAGTGGGGCAGCACTTTGGGGCCAGTGACCATAATTCTATTCATTTTAAAATAGTGATGGAAAAGGATAGACCAGATCTAAAAGATGAAGTTCTAAATTGAAGAAAGGCCAATTTTGACGGTATTAGGCAAGAACTTTCGAAAGCTGATCGGAAGCAGATGTTTACAGGGGCAAAGGGACGGCTGGAAAATGGGAAGCCTTCAGAAATGAGATAACAAGAATCCAGAGAAAGTATATTCCTGTTAGGGTGAAAGGGGAGACTAGTAGGTAGAGGAAATGCTGGATGACTGAAGAAATTGAGGGTTTGGTTAAGAAAAAGAAGGAAGCATATGTCAGGTATAGACAGGATAGATCGAGTGAATCCTTAGAAGAATATAAAGAAAGTAGGAGTATACTGAAGAGGGAAATCAGGAGGGCAAAAAGGGGACATGAGATAACGTTGGCAAATAGAATTAAGGAGAATCCAAAGGGTTTTTACAAATATATTAGGGACAAAAGGGTAACAAGGAAGAGAATAGGGCCCTTCAAAGATCAGCAAGGTGGCCTTTGTGTGGAGCCACAGAAAATGGGGAGATAGTAAATGAATATTTTGCATCAGTATTTACTGTGGAAAAGGATATGGAAGATATAGACTATAGGGAAATAGATGGTGACACCTTGCAAAATGTCCAGATTACAGAGGAGGAAGTGCTGGATGTCTTGAAACGGATAAATCCCCAGGACCTGATCAGGTGTACCCGAGAACTCTGTGGGAAGCTAGAGAAGCGATTGCTGGGCGTCTTGCTGAGATATTTGTATCATCGATAGTCACAGGTGAGGTGACGGAAGACTGGAGGTTGGCAAACGTGGTGCCACTGTTTAAGAAGGGCGGTAAAGACAAGCCAGGGAACTATAGACCGGTGAGCCTGACCTCGGTGGTTGGCAAGTTGTTGAAGGGAATCCTGAGGGACAGAATGTACATGTATTTGGAAAGGCAAGGACTGATTCGGGATAGTCAACATGGCTTTGTGCATGGGAAATCATGTCTCACAAACTTGACTGAGTTTTTGAAGAAGTAACAAAGAAGATTGATGAGGGCAGAGCAGTAGATGTGATCTATATGGACTTCAGTAAGGCATTCGGCAAGGTTCCCCATGGGAGACTGATTATCAAGGTTAGATCTCATGGAATACAGGGAGAATTAGCCATTTGGATACAGAACTGGCTCAAAGGTAGAAGACAGAGGGTGGCGGTGGAGCATTGTTTTTCAGACTGGAGACCTATGACCAGTGGAGTGCCACAAGGATCGGTGCTGGGCCCTCTACCTTTTGTCATTTACATAAATGATTTGGATGCGAGCATAAGGGGTACAGTTAGTAAGTTTGCAGATGACACCAAAATTGGAGGTGTAGTGGACAGCGAAGAGGGTTACCTCAGATTACAACAGGATCTGGACCAGATGGGCCAATGGGCTGAGAAGTGGCAGATGGAGTTTAATTCAGATAAATGCGAGGTGCTGCATTTTGGGAAAGCAAATCTTAGCAGGACTTATACACTTAATGGTAAGGTCCTAGGGAGTGTTGTTGAACAAAGAGACTTTGGAGTGCAGGTTCATAGCTCCTTGACATTGGAATCGCACGTAGATAGGATAGTGAAGAAGGCATTTGGTATGTTTTCCTTTATTGGTCAGAGTATTGAGTACAGGAGTTGGGAGGTCATGTTGCAGCTGTACAGGACATTGGTTAGGCCACTGTTGGAATACTGCGTGCAATTCTGGTCTCCTTCCTGTCGGAAAGATGTTGTGAAACTTGAAAGGGATCAGAAGAGATTTACAAGGATGTTGCCAGGATTGGAGGATTTGAGCTCTAGGGAGAGGCTGAACAGGCTGGGGCTGTTTTCCCTGTAGAGTCGGAGGCTGAGGGGTGACCTTATAGAGGTTTACAAAATTATGAGGGGCATGGATGGGATAAATAGACAAAGTCTTTTGCCTGGGGTCGGGGAGTCCAGTTTTAGGGTAAGATAGGAAAGATATAAAAGAGACCTATGGGGCAACTTTTTCAAGCAGAGGGTGGTACGTGTATGGAATGAGCTGCCAGAGGATGTGGTGGAGGCTGATACAATTGCAACATTTAAGAGGCATTTGAATGGATGTATGAATAGGAAGGGTTTGGAGGGATATGGGCCGGGTGCTGGCAGGTGGGACTAGATTGGGTTGGGATGTCTGGTCGGCATGGATGGGTTGGACCAAAGGGTCTGTTTCCATGCTGTACATCTCTATGACTCTAAAACAGAGACATAATAAAGTGGAAAGTATGTAATTGAATATAGTATGGATAGACACCAAAAGAGAGAGACAGATAAAGGTGGAACAGGATATACTGCATAGACCCTTCCAGAGAGAAATAGAGTGATCGATACTTGGGCAGTGCATCCTTTAAGACCAGCCACTGCCCACATTTCTGGATGGCAATTTTTGCTGACAGTACAATATTCTCCATTTAGCCCTCTATTCTTTTACTTCACCGAAACAATTAACATATGCTTGTACATTGTTCCATCATCCTTTTTGCAGTTTGCTCTCTCCTGCCTTCTGCCCTGCTGAAAACTTCTCTTTTGTTCCTTTCCACACTTTCCCTGCTACTGCACTTGTTTAAGACATATTAACCTCTAAATGTCTCCAGCTTTGATATGAGGTCTGAACGTTAAACGCATTTTTCACATTCTATACATAGCATCTGATCTGCTTAGTATCTCCAGCATAGTCATAGAGGCCAAGAGACGTATAGCACAGAAACAGATCCTTCGGTCCAACTCATCCATGCTGACCAGATATAGAATATTAATCTAGTCCCATTTGCCAGAATTTGGCCTATATCCCTCTCAATTCTTCCTATTCATGTACCCATCCAGATATCTTTTAAGTTTTTAACTTTTATTACTAAGGCCGGTCATATAAAGAGCACTTCTTCAGCTATCATCTGCTTCTTATCTTAGAGACCAGAGGAATTCGGGAAGATAAATTAATGATAGTTACAAAGAGACCTGTTTCCAACTGTGCTTCTGAATAGATATATCACCAATTCTACCAGATTCCAATCTCTACATGGAAATAATATTTCATTATAGCTTTTTCCTTCAAGCTGCCTAATAACAATACGTCTTATTCTGAAGCATCCTACAAAAAAATAAATTAAGTCTGCTTGTTAAATGACTTGAGCTAAATGTGAATGATGTAACCTGACTGACTCCCTGGAGGACTGAAGTGTGAATAAATATAGAGTTCTCAGGTGTGTCTCAACAGAACCTAATGAAGATTTTCACCTTGGATTGAATTCATCCATTCTCACAGAAAATGAAGCAAGCAGCTATTCTCCTGATAAAAGAGATTTACTACCCAATACTCACAGTTATTGGTGTTCCAACTGAGTTATTGCAATCCACTTTTTGTAAATCTGTGTTAATGTATTTGCTGTTCTTCCAGTTTGTTTGATGAAGTAGCATGTTTCCTTGGTGATGTAGTCATATGTTGAAAGTTGCAAAAATCTGGTCAAGAACCACCTGACCAGATACTCCATTCTTACCTAGCCCAACAATTTTACTAATATTTCCAGATAATGGTTGCAATGCTAATCCTATTTCAAATGGCTCTGAGTTGATAATCACGTGGATAAAGTAAAATACTGCCATCCAGGATATCTACTGATATTTATATTAGAAGGTTCTATTTACATTCTCTCCTTCTCTTCCTTACAGCAAATCTAATGACGATTGTGATTCTCTGCAGAGGCAATTGCAGCCTTTCTGAATGTATCTATACATACATGGTTGTATAGATGGAGTCAAGATTGTAATGAGGAAAGGAGGTATCATTCAAGATGTTCTGTCAATTTTATCCATGGAGGAAGAGCTTTGGAGAATGATGAAGTGTCATCTCGGTAAAGAGATCATCACCATCGACAAAAGCAGCACCACTCACAAGGCCTTGGCCATGACCACTGCCTTGCCAATGCTGCCACTATCCTTCACAACCAATCACTGCCTCGCCACTGACCTCATATCCATGACCAAGCTCCAAAGACCAAAGAACGGAAAGAAAGAAAGAGAAAGGCAAAAATAGAAGAAAGAAAGAAAACACCAGTCAGAGCAAATGAGCTCTGGTGAGGACCCATACTCCACCACCATCAGATGGTGCCTTGTGTGGCAACATTGTACACTTTTCACTGTATTCATGTCCTCTTGTGAGGACATGTGACAATCAAATCTAAATCTAAATCTAAATCTAAAATCTATGAAATTTTGACGCGACTCCATAGGCATTTCACAATCATCCTATTGCAGATTTTAGAATGTGTGTTAGAAAGTCAAAACCTTCATCACTCTCCAAATGCTCAGCCTCCACCCTTGAAGAATCCTTCACTTTTGATTTGATCTCACCAGGAAAGAACATAGATCAGTTTCTCTTTGCACTAGCTGCAATCCATGTTGTATCAACTCCATTCATTCACTGATCACGCAGTGCAGATTTCACAAACATGGATGACGAAGTTCAACATGACAATTTAAATGTGCTTTTCAACATTTTCTCCAAACACAACCAGGAACTTATTCTTCAGTCCAAAAAGAATCATAGAGCTCAATGACTGTGAGTGGAGTAAGTGTGGAAATATGTTGAGGGAAATTATCCAGAGAGAGGCATTAGATCTTCACAAGGCTACTCCTCTGGTTGGGAATAAGCCATCATCTTCAATTAGACAGAAACTCTGGCAGCAGCTTCTTAATTAGCTGTTTCTGGTAAAATCCCCTCCCTCCCCACCCCCATCCCCATTCCTTGATGCCGAAATATGGACTAGAATTTGTGAGAAGCACAACGGCTCCCAAATCTGCAACTTCTCGATCACTTACAAATCACGTTTCTCTGTTGCAGAGAAAGGATGAGGAGAGATGAGGATGTAGCCTTGAGTTCTGTTGACTTCCACACATTCAGTGGGTGGGCAACTGCATCCCCAGCTTTAGGAACACTGCAAGAGACATTTAATTCGAGACAGAGAGAGAAAAAACATCAAATCAAATTTTCCCGAACAAAGAAGGCAAGAGAAAGGCTGCATTTATTTCTCCCTTAAACAAAAAAGGCAGGAGAAACCTCTGCTGTCTTGGGGGAATGGGGTGGGGGGAGGAGGGGAGTTATACCTTAGCAGGCTACTAGGGAAGGGAAGTCACAATAAGAAAACAAAATACAAACAAAGTTGGGTGGGTGGGGTTGGGAGTTGCATGCAGTGGGATTTTACTCCCTTTTCTCCCAACCCGGCCACCCCAGCATCCCGTTCCCTCCTCCTCCTCCTTCTCCTCCCCCCATCCCTCCCTTACCCAGCCACACACCCATCACGACCCATCTTCCCAATCCTGTTCACACCACTCAGAGGCAACAGGTGCCACTCTTCTCCACGCTGGGCCTGATCTCTCACCATCCGCATCTTCTTACCTCAATCACATCCTGTTTCCTCGCAGGTTGAACGATGGGGAGAAAGAAGGTGGAAGGAAGCACTGATAAACTATGTCCTTTCTTTTAAAAAAAAACATTACTGAATGCAACAAGGAAGGATATATGAATGAGATCTGGTCAAAGAGGAGATAAGAAGGAGATGGAGCTCCCTCAGGAAGGTGATATGGATGAAGGGAATGGGGTGAAAGGGAATTTGGTTAAGGGAGGCAGGAAGAGGATCAAGAGGGCAGCTTGGTGGGGAAGGGGTCAAGAGAGAGATGGTAGAAACATTAGAGAGTGAGGCAGCAATGGGATACAACAAAAGGAGTAGTGGAAGCGGGGGAAGTTGGTCAAGGTGAGGTGTAAGGACCCAGGGCTTAACCTGTGGGGAGAGAGAGTTGGGGGGATGGGGAAGTGGTAGTGCTCAGATTGTGCTTCTCTCCAACAGCAGTGGGCATGGGGTGGGTCAGGTAACAGAGAGAGAGAGAGAGAGAGAGAGAGAGAGAAGGGCTTCCCTGGTCTCTCTCCTCACTCCCTGTGGATAGGGAATTTGGGGGGGTTTCAGGGGGATTATATAGGGATGTTGGGGGAGAGTTCCAGGAGGGCAGTGGTGGTGTGGTCGGGTGAGAGGTGGGGGGCAGTGTTAGAGAGAGTGAAAGGAAGTGGAGGGAAGCAAGGCTCAGTCCTGGTTGTGTTCAGATACTGGAATCTCTCTCTAGCTATCTATTTATCTATATCTTTCTGGCCACTTGTGGGGTGATTCTCTCTCTCTCTCTCTCTCTCTCTCTCTCTCTTTCTCTCTCTGTCTGTCTCAGTTTCTGTCTCTTCCCCTCCTCCATCTCCACGGACTGATGATATAGCGATTTTATTTAACTTTGAGAGGCTTATTTCAATGCCTGTATGGTTATTGTTATCAACCTGTTCAGATGTGTTGTGATACACATCTGAAGAAAGTGGGTCATGAACCTGGATCTGCTGGCTCACTTTGCCACAAAAGCTTCAAATGAATGCCTTTAATTCTGTTAGTCTAATAAGATGCCAATTTGTACGAATACATTATCTTTGTAGGAAACCACTTTATGCTGTTGCACTGGGTAACACGCTAATCAGCATCCCACCTTACAACCTCAGCCAATGCCTACCTGTTCATCTGTAGCTGGGCTTACCAATCCAGCATTGGACTGTTTGGTCACCACAGAACTCACAACGTTAAATCCAAGCAACTGCCTAACAAAGAAGATACAAATCACTCATATTACAAAGTAGCCAGCAGCTACAGCAGATTGTATTAGAAATAAAACTTCAATTATGTTGTAATCAAAGAATAATTAGCTAATGATTAATAAAATCAAATTTACTCTGCTATTGAAAATAGCATAAAAGCAAAAGATGTGCGAGATTATGCACTTTGACATGTTGAAGGATCAAATAATCAGAGAAAATATATGAATGAATCCTACAGTGATCCAAATCAAGGGAGTCCATAAAATATAGAGGCAAACAATGGTTGAAAAATACCATCCCATTCCCAAACAATGCTTTGAAATTGATAAGAACAGGAAACAGGAACAGGCATAGATGATGTAACAACAGATATCGAAAAGGAGTGAGAGAAACAAGATTAGAAAATGGCAACAGATTGATGATTAAATATATACCAATTGTGCATTCCAAGTGATTGATACATTCATTATTTGCTAAACTACCTAAAACACCTAAGGCAATAGAGTTCAAGCATTTTAGAATTGTAAGCTTATAGCTTATCACATTTAGGTGATCATCAGAACATTCAAACATAACAATGAGGAACAGGGGTAGGCAATTCAGTTCCTTCTGACAGCTCTGCCAATCAACATGATTGTGGCTGATCTCATCTTGACCTCAACTCTACTTTCCTGCTTGCTCTCCATAACCCTTCAATCTGTTCCAAATTAAAAATCTGTCAAGCTCTGCCTTAAAATTACTCAATGTCCCAACATGAACACACTCTGGGGTAGTGAATTCCACAGATTTGTGACCCTTTGAGGGAAGTAATTTCTCCTTATCTCTGTTTTAAATCTGCTATCCCTTATCCTAAAACAATGTCCACTCATTCTGGATTGCCCCACATGAAGAAATATCCTCTCTACATATAAGAAGTAAATAATAACATATTTGAAGCAGGAATTAGTGTATCAGTCTAAAGTTAGACCTGGACTAGGAACGAGTCAGGAAATATTTAACATAAAAGAAACAGATTAGAGATAAACAAGGACATTTACATATGACAATATAAAACACTTCATTGTAAGGCAATAAACATGTTGATGAAGTGTTGCATTGACAGCAAAAAACAAGCATGAGTTTAAAATAGAACAACCAGATATGTTTCCAGTGAATAAAAGAGCTTGCCAAGGCTGTGAGCTATGTGCTGTCACCAAAATTATTTAATTTATACACTGAAAAAATATTCAGAGAAGTAAATATACTTCCAGGATTAAAATTGGAGTCAACAATATAACAAACTTGCTGACGGGGAACTCCTTGCCAAATCAAAAGACACCCATCAAAATATTGTCGATTGGAGTTTTAGGATATGATTTGAGTAATGACAATAAAAATAATGGTGGTTGGAAGGAATACATTGGAAGAAATTAGAGAGAAGGTTGAAGTGAATGGTGTCACAATGGAAGAAGTACGTACATTTGTATTTTTAGGACAAAATTTGGTAGATTAGATTGGCAACATTAGAAAAAAGATGGGGAGAGTCATCAGTAACTTTATGAAGATAAGCAGGTGCTAACAACAAGATAACACACACTTGCAACAAGGAAGACCTCAGGATTCTATCAACCTTCTATTCACTTTCCTGTCTGCCTCAAAAACTTAAGTGAGGTTCTATGGACAAAAGTGTTGAAAGTGAAGTAAAGAAAAATCATCTTTGAAATGTGGATGCTAAGACAAATGTCAAAAATTCCATATATAAACCATCAGACAATTGAAGAGAAAATTGAAATTGCAGAAGTATAAAGAGCTCTTAAAACTGATGCTCAGAAAACAAAATATCAGTGTTTTAGCGAAATAATCAGATCTGAAAAGCTAGAGATCTCTTCCAGAAGGCAAAGTGCAGGGCAGCAGGAAGAGGGTCAACCTCGATCCAAATTTATAAAATATTTCCTACAACAGGGAGACCAGAATTCAACACAATATTCCAAAAGTAGCCTAACCAACATCATGTACAGCTACAACATGACATCTCAATTCTTAAACTAAATACACTGACCAATAAAGGCAAGCATACCAAATGCCTTCCTCACGACCTGCAATTCCACCTTCAAGCAGCTATGAACCTTCACCCCAAGGTCTCTTTGTTTGGCAACACTGCCCAGCACCCTACGAATAAGTATGTATACATCCTGCCCTGATTTGCCTTATCAAACTGCAACATCTTTCATTTATCTAAATTAAACTCAATCTGCCACTCCTCAACCATTGACCCATCTGATCAAGGTCCTGTTGTACTCTGAGGTAACCTTCTCCATCATCCACTACACCACCAATTTTGGTGTCATCTGCAAACTTCCTAACCATATCCCCTATAATTCACATCAAAATCATTTATATAAATAACTAAAAGCAGTGGACCTAGCACCGATCCTTGTGGCATAACACTGGTCACAGGCTTCCAGTCTGAAAAACAACGCCCCAACACCACCATCCACCTCCTACCTTCAAGTCAATTTTGTATCCAATAGGCTCACTTACCCTGGATTTCATGTGATCTAACCTTGCTAACCTGTGTACCATGCACACTGTCAAACACTTTGCTGAAGTCTTTTTAATAACTCAGTAGTTTTAAAAGTGCTGCACAAAGCAGGCTATTGAAATGAACAAGGCAAGACCCACCCATGGTCTTATCATGTTGAACTGTCCTCGGGTCTTAAAGGCACAGACACATTAATGACTAGACACTTGTTCATCTTAAGATAAGGTAAACAGTCTGAAACATGATTATCTGAATGTTTGAGCTAATATAAAATTTGAACAGATCCAATAACATTTACTATTCACATATTATTAACAAAATAGATCCTAATAACTTGTAATTAAGGGGGTTGGGGGTCAAACATAGGATTGGATATAAAAAAAGGAGGTTCCATTTCTTTGAGACCCTCACTAATCCCATAACTGTTTGACAGGATTTCCAGTCTCAAGCTAGTTTAACTAACCTTTTGGAGACAGTCTCAAGCAGGGATGGGAGCAGGCTAATCTGGACCTAGTGCTTTGCAATGAACCAGACTTTATAAAAGATCTTAAAGTAAGGGAACACTTAGGAAGCAGCGATCATAATATGGTAGAGTTCAGTCTGGAGTTTGAAAGAGAGAAGGCAAAATCGGATGTAATGGTGTTACAGTTAAATAAAGGTAATTATGAGGGCATGAGAGAGGAACTGACAAAAATAGACTGGAAGCAGAGGCTTGCGGGAAAGTAGAGCAAAAATGGCAGGAGTTTGTAGGTATAATTGAGGACACTGTACAGAGGTTCATCCCCAGGAAAAGAAAGATTATCCAGGGAGGGATTAGACAGCCATGGCTGACAAAGGAAGTCAGGAAATGTATTAAAGAAAAAGAGAGATCTTATAAAGTGGCCAAGAGCACTGGGAAATCAGAAGATTGGGAAGGCTACAAAAACAAACAGAGGATAACAAAGAGAGTAATAAGAAAGGAGAGGATCAAATATGAAGGTAGGCTAGCCAGTAATATTAGAAATGATAGTAAAAGTTTCTTTCAATACATAAGAAACAAACGACAGACAAATGTAGACATTGGGCCACTTCAAACTGATGCTGGAAGGCTAGTGGTGGGAGATAAGGAAATAGCAGGAGAACTTAATAAGTACTTTATGTCAGTTTTCACAGTGGAAGACATGAGTAATATTCCAACAAATAAAGGGAGTCAGGAGGCTGAGTTGAGTATGGTTGTCATTACAAAAGAGATAGTGCTAGAAAAGCTAAAACATCTTAAAATTGATAAATCTCCTGGCCTCGATGGGATACATCCTAGAGTTCTGAGAGAGGTGGCTGAGGAAATAGCGGAGGCATTGGTTGAGATCTTTCAAGAGTCACTGGAGTCACGGAAAGTCTCGGATGATTGGAAGATCGTGGTTGTAACCCCATTGTTTAAGAAAGGATCAAGACAAAAAATGGAAAATTATAGGCCAATTAGCCTAAGCTCGGTTGTTGGTAAAATTCTAGAATCCATCATTAAGGATGAGGTTTCTAAATTCTTAGAAGAGCAGAGTCTGATTAGAACAAGTCAATATGGATTTAGTAAAGGGAGGTCATGCCTGACAAACCTGTTGATATTCTTTGAAGAGGTGACAAGTAGGTTAGACCAGGGAAACCCAGTGGATATGGTCTATCTAGACTTCCAAAAGGCCTTTGATAAGGTGCCACACAGGAGGTTGCTGAGCAAGGTGAGGGCCCATGGTGTTCGAGATGAGCTACTGGGATGGATTGAGGATTGGCTGTCTGACAGAAGGCAGAGAGTTGGGATAAAAGGTTCTCTTTCAGAATGGCAGCCGGTGACGAGCGGTGTCCCGCAGGGTTCAGTGTTGGGGCCACAGCTATTCACATTATATATTAATGATCTGAATGAAGGGACTGGGGGCATTCTAGCGAAGTTTGCCGATGATACAAAGGTAGGTGGACAGGCAGGTAGTACTGAGGAAGTGGGGAGGCTGCAGAGGGATCTAGACAGTTTGGAAGAGTGGTCCAGGAAATGGCTGATGGAATTCAATGTGAACAAATGCGAGGTCTTGCACATTGGCAAAAAGAATAAAAGCACAGACTACTTTCTAAATGGTGAGAAAATTCGTAAAGCCAAAGTACAAAGGGATCTGGGAGTGCTAGTCGAGGATTCTCTAAAGGTCAACATGCAGGTTGAGTCTGTGATTAAGAAAGCGAATGCAATGTTGTCACTTATCTCAAGAGGGTTGGAATATAAAAGCACCATTGTGTACTGAGACTTTGTAAAGCTCTGGTTAGGCCCCATTTGGAGTACTGTGTCCAGTTTTGGTCCCCACACCTCAGGAAGGACATACTGGCACTAGAACGTGTCCAGCGGATATTCACACGGATGATCCCTAGAATGGTAGGTCTAACATATGAGGAACGGCTGAGGATCCTGGGATTGTATTCATTGGAGTTTAGAAGATTAAGGGGAGACTTAATAGAGACGTACAAGATAATACATGGCTTGGAAAGGGTGGATGCTAGGAAATTGTTTCCGTTAGGTGAGGAGACTAGGACCCGTGGACACAGCCTTAGAATTAGAGGGGGTCAATTCAGAACAGAAATGCGGAGACATTTCTTCAGCCAGAGAGTGGTGGGCCTGTGGAATTCATTGCTGCAGAGTGCAGTGGAGGCCGGGACGCTAAATGTCTTCAAAGCAGAGATTGATAGATTCTTGTTGTCTCGGGGAATTAAGAGCTACGGGGAGAATGCGGGTAGGTGGAGTTGAAGTGCCCATCAGCCATGATTGAATGTCCGAGTGGACACGATGGGCCGAATGGCCTTACTTCCACTCCTATGTCTTATGGTCTTATGGTCTTAATATAATTCTCTGTCAGCAAGCTGGTTGGCTGTTAGCACAATAACCCTATGTGCTTGATCTCAGTGACAAAAGATTGCTTGCGAAGAGTTGGCATCTGGATTGGCCATCCATTTTAAAGTCAGTTCCATCTCTTTGATAAGTATACCCTTGTCTTTCCTTTTGTTATTTAATTGATTTTTTAGTGGTAAGTGTATAATCTTACTTTGCTAAACTTTAATAAACCTTGAGATTATTCATAAACTCAGAGTCTTAGTCTTGCCTGATGGTTCATTTCTCTGTTACATCTGAAACTCTTGCAACACTTTTGAAGGAGTAAATTTAACCTCATTTTGGCCACACGCAACTAAACTAAATCAGTTTAAATTATCTAAACACTCTTTTTAAAATATACTCTGTCTTTATGCAACACAGTGGCTCAGTGGTTAATACTGCTACCTCACAGCTCCAGTGAATCCTGGGTCGATTCCACCTTCAGTTGACTCTGTGGGGAGTTTGCACATTCTCCCCATGTCTGCGTAGGTTTCCTCCCACAGTCCAAAGATGTCCAGGTTAGGTGGATTGGCCATCCTAAATTGTCCTGTACTGTTCAGGGATGTGCACGCTCCATGGTTTAACCATGGGTAATGCAAGGATAGGGGAATGTGCTGCTCTTCAGAGGGTCAGTGTGAATTCAATGGGCTGTAAGACATCCTTCCAAACTGCAGGGTTTCTATGATTCTATTCATGCAACACATTCGAAGACAGCTCTCTTGTTGTCATCATCCTGATTTGCTCTTGATTCATTCCTAGTGCTCCAATTCCTCCAAAATGAGTGGTGGAATGTATGATGAACTATTTTTAAAAGTGCCAGAATTTCAGTCCAGTGGCAGAGTTTATTCCACCAGCACGAGTGATCTAACACTAAACTAGTCCTTTTTTGTCCTAAAAGCTGTTCTCTGGCTCAAGGATACTCTGTTCTTGATTTTTTTCTAGAGGGGTAATAAACCAGGCCGGGCTCCGATCAGTCTGGTTTGGCGCAGAGATAAAAAGGATTTTGAGAGGCCTTTTGTTTATATGTCAACAGATGAGACTTCAGGCCAAAGTAGTCATGTTTTAGAAGTGACCTGTATAATGAAAGGGCAGTGGTCAGCTCTCTAGCTGAGCAGCTTAGTTCAGTCCTGAACTGGTGAGGAATTCAACAGGGAACTATGTGGAAACTTTCTCTCTCTCTCTCTCTGCCCTTCAACTTCAACCTGTAAGCATGTGTTCCATTTATACTGGATTTGAAAGGGAGTTTGTTTATTGGGGCTGTTGTATATATTCAGAACAGCATAATTAATTCTCGTTTGGATAGACTGAGCTCTGTAGGGGTTCTTTAGTCTTTTTTTAATGTTTCATTTTGTAATTTTGTGAATAAATTTTTGTCTGTTTTAAACCTGGTAGTCACCCTCATGATTTTTCATGATGCCAACTGTTCGCAAGCAATCTTTTGTCACTGAGATCAAGCACCCAGATAATTTTCGCTGTACAATTACTGAAACCTATTGCAAAATCATGGTCTGGGGCTGCCTGCTTAAGAATGTTTTGAGTGGTCTGGCCTAATCCATAATAGACTGGGGGCTCTTTGTGGGATTTTAAACAGCGAGTGGAAGGTGCTAGTGTATTTATTTCGGGTTCTGGTCTGGTTGGGTAGACAAAGCTTGGGATAGTAATGGCTCTTTCAGTCACCAAAAGTTTTCTGGATGTGGATGCAGTGATTTTGGAAGTTTTGCAAAAGGTGAGTGAGACCAAGTTGCAGGAATTAGCAGAGAAGCTAGAATTGGAACTGCCTGCGTCTGTGAGGAAAGGAGAGATAATTACAGCAGTAGCTCAGAATTTAAACTTGCCGGGGAAACTATCAGAATCTATAGCGATGGCAAGAATTCGATTGCAAATGAAGCAGCTTGAGCTGGAGGCGAAGATAAAGAAAGGGCAGCAGAAATGAAATTGTTTGAGTTATGATTAAAAGCAGAAGAGAGGGAAAAAGAGAGAACAGCAGAACAGAGAGAAAAAGAGTGAGCAGCAGAAGAGAGGGAAAAAGAGAGAGCTTTTGAAGTTCAAATGGAAAGTCAGCTTAAAAGGCTGGAGATAAAAGCTAAGGTCAGGCTCAGTGAGGAAGGGAGTAAGGATGAGTAAGCCCCTGGTAGTCAGAAGCCCAGTGAAAAACTGTTTAAGTATGTTCAAGCATTGCCTAAATTTGATGAGATGGATGTGGAAGCCTTTTTCATCTCATTTGAAAATGTGGCTTAACCAATGCAGTGGCCAGTGGCAATTTGGGTTTTGTTGATCCAAACAAAACTTGTAAGTAATGCTAGTGAGGTTTTTCGCATCACTATCAGAGGAGGTATCTGTGGAGTATGAGGAGATGACAAAAGCCATTTTAAGTGCAGATGAGCTTGTATCTGAAGCCTATAGACAACGTTTCAGGAATCTAAGGAGGGATCCTGGTCAAACCTATACTGAGTTTGAAAGGAGCAAACAGAGTAATTTCGATAGATGGAGAAGAGCTTTAAAAATCGAGCAAACCTATGATGCCCTTAGAGAGGTAATTATTTTGGCAGAATTTAAAAATTCACAGCCTGAAGTAGTGCAAACTCATGTGGAAGAGCAGAGAGTTAAAACATCAAGGTTAGCAGCTCAAGTGGCTAATGGTTATGAGCTGGTCCATAAAACTCGGTTTGGCTTCCAGAATTGGAACAAAAGAGAAATCCTCACGTGGAAAGGGAAAGATAGATCTCAGTGAAGATCAAAAGGATAACTTACCACAGGGTGAAAAAGAAACCCTTCAGGGGGACAAAGTAGTTAAAAGGCTCCTGTGTTTTTATTGTAATAAAGTGGGCTACACGAAATCACAGTGTTGTTGGGCCAGGAGAAAACCAGATATAGGAAAACCAGACAAGCCTGGAAGTTTTGTTGGACTAGTAACAAAAAGCACAAGGGAAGTTAGACAACTGCCTCAAAGTGTACAAGATGATCAGAAGTTGACTAAGGAGTAAGTGCCAGATCTGCTTAAAAAATGTACATGCAAGGGTAAAGTGTATTCACATAGGCCAGGAGAAATAGGTACGGAGGTTACAATATTAAGGGACACAGAATCCTCTTGGTCTGTAATGCTGAAGAATGAGGAGATATGCACTCCTGATGGTCTATTGCCAGAAAAGGTACTGGTAACAAGAAATCATGGTGACACAAAAAGTACTCAATTAAAGTGAGGCTAGAGAGTCCAGAGAAGAGTGGAGAATTTGTGGTAGGGGTACTGGGCAAACTCTCACCTCTAGGAATACAATTTGTACCGGCAAATGATGTAACTGATTCACTGGTAGGTATGCTGCCTATTCTAGTTGAAACAGTGGAGACTACTCCAGTACTCTACTCCAGTGGAGACACAGGGAACTGAAGACATGAAGAATATTTATCCAGGAATTTTCTCAGATCGTGTGATCACAAGATCACAGCTGAAGCAGGAGGGATGAAAAGGCATCAATAAGGAAGCTGACATAGCTTTATCAGAAAATTTCTTCTATCAGATAAGTGGAACAGAGAAGGAGCAAATAGGTAATTATGCAAATATCTTTAGCTGTGCTAAGCTGATTGAATTACAGCAAAAAGGTGAAAATTTAAAACAGTTATATCAAAAGGCATTTACAGAGAAGGAAAGTGAATGCATTCCTGTGTGTTATTACTTAACAAATGATGTCTTAATGAGGAAATGGAGACCATCACACATTCCAGTAGATGAGAAATGGGCAGAAATTCATCAAATTGTTTTGCCAGTAGGGATTAGAAAGGAGGTGCTGCGAATGGTGCATGAGCAACCACTTGGAGGTCATTTATGGGTGAGGAAAACAAAAGCTAAAATACAAAGACATTTTTACTGGTCTGGACTACAAAAAGATGTAGTTGAATTTTGCCAGACGTGTCATATATGTCAACTAATCAGAAAACCACAGGCAGTAATAAACCTGCACCTTTAATACCTATTCCAGCATCTGAGGAACCTTTCACAAGAGTCTTAATTAATTGTGTAGGTCCCCTACCTCAAACAAAAAGTGGGAATAAGTATTTATTAATAATAATGGATGTGTTGACTATATTTCCTGAGGCAATCCCAATATGCAACATCACAGCTTAAAGGCTTATAGAACTACTTAAACTTTTTACTAGATATAGACTACCAGTAAAGATTCAGTCAGATCAAGGATCAAACTTTACGTCCAAACTATTCAAGGAGGTTATGGATAACTTGGGAATAAAGCAATTCATATCTACTGCGTACCATCTGGAATCGCGGGGAGTGCTGGAGAGATGGCATCAAACATTAAAGACCATGTTGAGGTCTTATGGAGACGATTAAGCAGATGATTGGGATAGGCCATTCCATTTGTACTTCTTGCAATCAAAGATGCACCGAATGAATCTTCCAAATTCAGTCCATTTGCACTAACTTTTGGGTATGAAGTAAGAGGACCATTAAAATTGATTAAGGAAAAATTAATAAGTCAGAATTCAGAGATCATTCATTTGGACAATGTGTCAAATTTTACAGAATGATTTAATAGAGCTGGAGAGTTGGCTAGACAGCATTTCAAAGTATCTCAGCATACAATGAAACAGGAAACAGATAAAAAAAATCACAAATGCACAATTTTGCAATTAGGGATAAGGTATTGGTGTTACTTCCAGTAACAGGTGAACCTTTACAAGCCAGGTTTAGTGGACCTTATTGAGAGGAAATTGAGTTAGGTGAATGATTTGATAAGGACTCCAGACAGGAAGAAACCTCAAAGAGTGTGTCATGTGAAAATGTTTAAAAGATATTTTGATCGAGAAGGAAAGCAAGAGGAGAAGGTGTTAATGATTACAGCACAGAAGGAAGAACCAAATTCAGGGGACTCTGAAATTGGACATTCCTCAAACCAACTTGGACAATGAGGTAGTTGTCAAAAATTGGGACAAGTTATTGAGTTATCTTCCACAAGTCAAAATGACCTGAAAGAGTTATTACTGTCAAATGGTCAGATATGTGAAAATAAACTGGGAAGTACTAATCTAATTGTGCGTGATGAGATATAAGAGACGCTGTTCCGATTAAGCAATCTCCTTATAGTTATCACCCTTTAATGTTGGCACAGGTTCAGAAGAAGATAGAGCGCGTGCTCCAAGATGGCATAATTGAAGTGAGTTATAGTGACTGGAGCTCCCTTATAGTCATGGTGCCAAAGCCAGATGGTACCCAATGGTTATGTGTGGACTATCACAAAGTCAACACCGTTACAAAGACTGATGCGTATCCAATTCCACAGTTGGAAGACTGTCGAAAAAATGGGACGAGCAACTTACATTTCTAAGTTGGACTTGCTCAGATGCTACTGTCAAGCACCTCTGTCAGGGAGTGAAATTTCAGCATTCGCAATGCCAAATGGACTATATCAAATCAAAGTCATGCCATTTGATATGAATGACACTCCAACCACATTTCAGAGACTGACTAATGAGGTCATTGCTGGATTACCCAACTATATTGATGACCTGATGATTTTAATGACTCATAGAAGAAACATTTACAGCATTTCTCAGAATTGTCCGATCAACTTCAGAGGGCAGGCTTGGTGATAAGCCTAGCTAAAAGTGATTTTGCCAAAGCCCAAGTCACCTTCTTGGGCCATGTTATTGGACATGGACAAATGGCCCCACTGGACACGAAAACAAAAGTAATTGGGGAATTTCCCACACATTCAACAAAGAAAGCAGTACAACAGTTCCTGGGGTTGAGTGGATTTTACCCAAAGTTTGTGCTGAACTTTAGAAGTGTGGCTGCTCCACTCACTGAATTGTTTAAAAAGAGCAAGAAGTTTAAGTGGACAGCAGACTGTCAAAAGGCATTTAACAGCCTAAAACCTGTGTTAACCACTGCCCCAGACTGGATTACACAAGCCTTTCAAGGTGACTATCGATGCCAGTGATGTGGGTGTCAGTGCAGTGCTCCTGCAGGAGAATGACAACGGAATAGTAAGACCTTTCGGGTATTGTTCCAGCAAGTTGAATGTTAACCAGCAGAAATATTCAACGGTGGTGAAAGAGACTTTAAGCTTGGTTTTGGCATTACAGCATTTTATTGTTTACATTGCCAGCAATGCATCTGTGACAATCGTAAACACTGATCACAACCCATTGACATTTGTGGAAAGTTTTAAGGACAAAAATGTCAGACTCTTCAGATGGAGCTTGTTGTTGCAGCCATTCAATTTGACAATTGCGCATGTGGCAAACGTGATTGCCGATGTGTTTTTGAGACTCGAATGAGATAAAGAGGCGTTCAGTGGTGGGTGTACCATGGCATGAATTTGCATGTGGTTGTGCAAGTTTACATGTTTATAGTCAGTACAGTGTATATGTGGTGAGACTACTAACTGGGTTTTGAAGGGTTAAAAATGAAGCCATCTTTTGGAATTGATGGTTCGTTTTTTTTTATGAGGGGCTGGTGTCACAAAGCTAGTCCCCTTTTTTCTCTAAAAGCAATTCTCTGGCTCAAGGATACTCTGTCCTTGATATTTTTCAGAGGGGCAATAAACCAGGCCGGGCTCCGATCAGTCTTGTTTGGTACAGAGATGAAAAGGGTTTTGAGAGGCCTTTTGTTTATATGTAAACAGATGAGACTTCAGGACAAAGTGGTCATGTTTTAGAAGTGACCTGTATAATGAAAGGGCAGTGGTCAGCTCTCTAGCTCAACAGTTTAGTTCAGTTCTGAACTGGTGAGGAATTCCAACAGGGAGCTGTGTGGAAACTCTCTCTCTCTCTCTCTTTCTGCCCTTCAACTTCAACCTGTAAGCATGTGTTCCATTTATACTGGGTTTTAAAGGGAGTTTGTTTATTGGGGCTGTTTGTACATTCGGAACAGCATACATAAGTCTAGTTCGGATAGACTAAGTTCTGTAAGGGTTCTTTATTCTGTTCTTTGTGTTTCATTTTGTAATTTTATGAATAAATTTTTGTCTGATTTAAACCTGGTAGTCAACCTAGCTAACGTACTGCGGGTAATTTTCACTGTACACTTACCGAAACAAATTGCAAAGTTATGGTCTGGGCTGCCAGCGTAAGAATGTTTTGAGTAGTCTGGCCTAGTCCATTACAGAGCCTTACTCTTACATTACAGTTCACTGTGTAGCTATGGTACTAGTGGCATCCATATACTTACACTTGATTTACCAAAGCACTACTGTGCTCTCCACCTAAATTGAAGTGAATTATGTTACTCCAGTACTAGTGACACTCTACATTTACACTGAAGTTATTGTGTTACTCCAGTACTTGCGCTACACTACATTTACATTTGTTAACCAGTTGCTTCAGTGCTGGTTCAACCCTACAATGGGTTACTATTGGATTAGTGATGGCAATTTTATGCTGTGAAGTCAGGTAGAAAGTTTTAAACCTTCCTTCAATGAAATTAATTTTGGACAGAACTAAAAATCAGTGACAATACAAATGGACATAAATTTGCACATTTTAAAACTGTAAAGCTTCATTTCTTGGTGTGTTTTGCTAGCAGGAGTTGCAGGACAATGAAAATGAGTACAATTATAATTTTCATTAGATTTGAGATTGCTGTGGTCACAACAAAGAGCGCTAAGGACTCCACAGCAATGGTGTCAAACATTAGCTACAACCATCCCGTCCTAGTCACTGCAAACTATATGGTTTAGAAACAGACTTTTGTTGAAATGGCCAAGCTGAGCGTATTGCAAATTCGAAAGTGTTAGCTTCTTTTGTAAGTTCATTTATATGGTGTGAACAATGCTGGAAAGGTCGAAATTTATTCTCCAAACCAAGAGAAATGAATGCCAAGTGCAAATAACCATTTGAATGGTAGTGACAATGCATGCCCAATTCTAACCATTGTAATATCGCCCTTTCAGAAGAATAGCCATAACCTTTGTCAAGTATTTATAATACAGGTTTAATATTGTGAGTAGTCTTTAAAGCAGGAGGTGAAACTGAATCCTAATATCTCAAAGTGAGGTCTATATTGGTTTTGATTCATTTTTAAATAATCTTTGAATCAGTGACCAGGGAGATTTCAAAGCCCTCTTCAGCTCTTACCTGAACTTCCTCTGGGTAGTGGCATAAGTATAGATATCTTTTCAGGAATTCAAATATTTCAGCATAGCTGTAGGTTCAGTGGTGATAGATGCAGGGGTTGTGCAGTCTCCTTGAGAGTAAATTTTCCTTGGCAAAAGTGAGGACTGCAGATGCTGGAAACCAGCGTTTCGATCTGGAATAGCACAGCAGGTCAGGCAGCATCCAAGGAGCAGGAAAATCGATGTTTCGGGCAAAAGCCCTTCATCAGGAACTTTCCTGAAACATCGATTTTCCTGCTCCTTGGATGCAGCAAATTTTCCTTGTCAATCTCATATTTACAAAGCTCACAGTGGATGCCAGCCAACAATATAAAACTGCTTGATGTAGCGAAAAGTAACATGATGGACTTCCTTTAGTACTCTATCCCTGAATCACTTTGATTCTTACCATTCTGACCCCAGATCACTCTACAGGCACTACCGATCACCAAAACATGTCTCACTGTCAATGAGTTAAAGAAAACAATTAAGGCATATGGGAGCCAAGCACACCAGATGCTGTGAAACAATGAGCACACTTCACGGAAAGATGAGGAAAAAGAATCTAAACTTGTTTGCCAGCCCCATCACAATTTGTTAATTAACTGACCAGGTTCACATCAGTATTTTGTTTTAAACGTCTGGCAGCAGACAATTTTAAAATGGTCAAATGCGAAAGAAACAGAGAACCAACCAGGCAAATCGAGCCATGTATAAAATCACTTTGCGCACAAGAATGTGAAAAATGACAACTGAAAATATAATATGTCATCACATTGATGATCATGCCCAGTCAATCTGCTGTTGCCATGGCCACCATATAGCCAGAGATACATTTATTATGCCTTTCTATTGTATTTTACTCTCTCAATCTTTATGGGCGGCACGGTGGCACGGTGGTTAGCATTGCTTGATGTAGCCAAAAGTAACATGATGGACCCGGGTTCAATTCCTGCCTCAGGCGACTGACTGTGTGGAGTTTGCACGTTCTCCCCTCTGCGTGGGTTTCCTCCGGGTGCTCTGGTTTCCTCCCACAATCCAAAGATGTGCAGGTCAGGTGAATTGGCCATGCTAAATTGCCCGTGGTATTAGGTAAGGGGTAGGGGTATGGGTGGGTTGCGCTTCGGCGGGTCAGTGTGGGCTTGTTGGGCTGAAGGGCCTGTTTCCACACTGTAAGTAATCTAATCTAATCTAAATAGCCAGAGATACATTTAGAAAAGCCACAGTTTCTGAGAGAATAATCACAATCACCATTAGCTTCTAGATTGTAGAAGTCACTGATTTGGAAGGTATTATCGGTGAAGGTGCTTTCCTGAGTTGCTGCACTACATTTTGGACATGGTGCACATTGTTTTCCACTGTATGTTGGTGAATTGGAAAATGAATGCTGTGTGTGTTGAATAGGGTGTTAATCATAAGGGCTGCTTTTTCCTTGAGGGTCTTATGCTTTTTGAGTGATATTGGAGTGGCTTATAGAAGGGGATACAACAGATGAGTTACTCACCACAATATTCCTAACCTGTGTAGCTATAGTTTCTAAATGGCTTGTCCAGTTTAATTTCTGGTCAATGGTAAGAATGTTGATAGTAGGATTCAGTGATTGCAATGTCATTTAACAACCACAAATAACGGTTAGATTTTCGCATCAGAGAGCGGCGGGAGCTGGGCGGAAGTGAAGGCAGAGCGTAAAGTCGGTCGGGAAGGTAAGTGATTGTTATTTGAGTGGGTGTGTTCTAGACCCCAGGTCCTACAAAGTAGGGCCTCCCTCCCTCCCTCCTCCTCTAACCTAAATTAAAGGTCCACAGACTTGCCCCAAAAAGAGGGTCCAAGGAAGTTCCTGTGGATTGAAGAGTGAGGCTTTAGCTCAGGAGTCTTTGACAAGGGGGTTGAGTGAAGTGATTATGCCACAGTTGAAGAGGGTGAAAACATGACTGCCAAGCTGGTACATGCTTGATGTGGGAGGTCAACGACTCTGGTGTGTCTGGCTTGTATAAGTGTGGAAAGTGTGTGCACGTTCAGCTACTGACAGAGCATATTGCAGCACTGATGAAAGAACTCGAGGACCTTAGACTCATCCGAGAGAACGAGGTCTTTCTGGACAAGACCTTCAGCGAGGTTATTACGCCAATCGCACCAGAAGACAGCAGAAGAGAGCAGACGATGAGGAAGGCAGAGAGGAGACAGATGCAAGAGACCCCGGGGGAAGTAACTGTCAGGAACAAGTTGAATCTTTTGGAAACAGTAGAGACTGATGACACTGCCAGTCCGCGAGGCGGCCAGGTCTGTCAATCAAAAGTTGACGTGGAGACAGAGCGGAAGAGTCGGACATCGCACAGAGCCGTGGTAATAGGGGACTCCATAGTGAGAGGAACTGACCGGGGTTTTTGTGGCAGCAGACGGGACTGAAGGATGGTGTGTTGCCTTCCTGGTGCCAGGGTTAAGGACATCACAGACAGAGTGCAGGAAATCCTCAAGGACGAAGGTGAAGAGCCAGAGGTGGTGGTACATGTCAGCACAAATGATGTCGGGAAGAAGAGGAGGAACATACTACAGCAGGACTTCGGAAAACTAGGAAGCAGGCCGAAAAGCAGGATGTCCAAGGTGGTTATTTCCAGTTTGCTTCCAGTTCCTCGGACTGGTGAGGCCAGAAACAGGCAGATAATGGACTTGAACGTGTGGCTGGGGAACTGGTGCAGGAAGCAAGGATTTAAATTCTTGTATCACTGGGGTATGTTTTGTGGAAAGCATAAATTCTACAAGAGAGACGGTTTGCACCTTAAAAGGTTAGGGACCAGCATTCTGGCAGGCAGGTTTGCTACTGCAACACAGCTACGTTTAAACTAAATAGCGGGGGGAGGGGACAAACTGGATATTTAAGAAGGAAATTGGAGGGAAAGTTAGAACAAGGGAGTCAAGAAAGACAACTGTATCAATGAGGCAGAAAACTCAGAAAGGGACCATGCTGTAAGGTTGAGTGAAATAGGAGTTGATGGGAAGGATGAGGGCAGTAACAAATTAAAAATACCATACATGAATGCATGAAGCATTAGAAATAAGATGGATGAGCTTGAGGCTCTTTTGGAAATTGGCAGATACGATATTGTGGGGATAACTGATATGTAGCTTCAAGTGGACAGGGATTGGGAAATGATTATTCAAGGCTACACGTGCTATCGTAAGGACAGACTGATGGGCAGAGGGGGTGGGGTGGCCATGTTGGTAAGGGATGATATTCAGTCCCTTGCGCGGGGGGACCTAGAGTCAGGGGATGTAGAGTCAGTGTGGATAGAGCTGAGAAATACTCAGGGTAAAAAGACCCTCTTGGGAGTTATCTACAGGCCCCCAAGCAGTAGTCTGGATGTAGGGTGTAAGTTAAATCAGGAGCTGAAATTGGCCTGTCGCAAAGATGTTACTACAGTTGTTATGGGGGATTTCAACATGCAGGTAGACTGGGAGAATCAGGATGGTATTGGACCTCAAGAAAGAGACTTTATGGAATGCCTCAGAGATGGATTCTTAGAACAGCTGGTGCTGGAGCCGAGCAGGGAGAAGGCAATTCTGGATCTGGTATTGTGCAACGAACCAGAATTGGTCAGGGACCTCGAAGTGAAGGAGCCATTGGGAAGTAGTGACTATAAGCTTCAATCTGCAATTTGAGAGGGAGAGGGTACAATTGGAAGTGACAATATTTCTGATGAATAAAGGGAACTATGGAGCTTTGAGGGAGGAGCTGGCCAAATTTCAATGGTGCAATACCTTAGCAGGGATGACC
The DNA here is from genome assembly GCF_047496795.1 of Chiloscyllium punctatum. Taxonomy (NCBI): domain Eukaryota; kingdom Metazoa; phylum Chordata; class Chondrichthyes; order Orectolobiformes; family Hemiscylliidae; genus Chiloscyllium; species Chiloscyllium punctatum. Next base: position 122,959,768 of record NC_092741.1, on the reverse strand, counting down.
GTGGAGGAACAATGGCAGATATTTCTGTGTATGATGCAGAAGATGCAGGATCAGTTCATTCCTAAAATGAAGAAAGATCCTAGGAGGAGGCATGGGTGGCCATGGCTGACGAGGGAAGTTAAGAAACATATAAAGTTAAAAGAGAAAACTTATAACATAGCAAAGATAAATGGGAAAATGGAGGACTGGGAAGCTTTTAAAGAGCAACAGAGGATTACTAAGAAGGAAATACGCAGAGAAAAAATGAGGTATGAAGGTAAACTGGCCAATAATATAAAGGAGGATAGTAAAAGTTTTTTTTAGGTATGTGAAAGGCAAAAAAATAGTTAAGACTGAAATTGGGCCCTTGAAGACAGAAGCAGGGGAATATATTACAGGGAACAAAGAAATGGCAGAAGAATTGAATTGGTACTTCAGATCTGTGTTCACTGGAGAAGACACAAGCAATCTCCCTGAGGTAACAGTGGATGAAGGACCTGAAATTAAGGAAATTCATATTTGCCAGGAATTGGTGTTGGAGAGACTGTTAGGTCTGAAGGTTGATAAGTCCCCAGGGTCTGATGGTCTACATCCCAGGGGTACTGAAGGAGGTGGCTCAAGAAATCGTGGATGCGTTGGTGATTATTTTCCAGAATTCGATAGATTCGGGATCAGTTCCTGCAGAGTGGAGGGTGGCTAATGTTGTACCACTTTTTAAGAAATGTGGGAGAGAGAAAGCAGAAAATTATAGACCAGTTAGTCTGACCTCAGTGGTAGGAAAGATGCTGGAGTCTATTATAAAGGATGAAATTACGACACATCTGGATAGTAGTAACAGGATTGGTCAGAGTCAGCATGGATTTATGAAGGGGAAGTCATGCTTGACTAATCTTCTGGAATCTTTGGAGGATGTAACTCTGAAGATGGACGAGGGAAATCCAGTAGATGTAGTGTATCTGGACTTTCAGAAAGCTTTTGACAAAGTTCCACATAGGAGGTTAGTGAGCAAAATTAGGGCACATGGTATTGGGGGCAAAGTATTAACTTGGATTGAAAGTTGGTTGGCTGCTAGGAAACAAAGGGTAGTGATAAACGGCTCCATTTCGTAATGGCAGGCAGTGACCAGTGGGGTACCGCAGGGATCAGTACTGGGACCGCAGCTTTTTACAATAAATGTTAATGATATAGAAGATGGTATTAGCAATAACATTAGCAAATTTGCTGATGATACTGAGCTGGGTGGCAGGGTGAAATGTGATGAGGATGTTAGGAGATTACAGGGTGGCCTGGACAAGTTAGGTAAGTGGTCAGATGCATGGCAGATGCAGTTTAATGTGGATAAATGTAAGGTTATCCACTTTGATGGCAAGAACAGGAAGGCAGATTACTACCTAAATGGAATCAATTTAGGTAAAGGGGCAGTACAGAGAGATCTGGGTGTTCTTGTACACGAGTCATTGAAGGTAAGCATACAGGTACAGCAGGTAGTGAAGAAGGCTAATAGCATGTTGGCCTTCATAACAAGAGGGATGGAGTATAGAAGCAAAGAGGTTCTTCTGCAGCTGTACATGGCCCTGGTGAGACCACACCTGGAGTACTGTGTGCAGTTCTGATCTCCAAATTTGAGGAAAGACATTCTGGCTATTGAGGGAGTGCAGCGTATATTCACAAGGTCAATTCCTGGAATGGTGGGATTACCTTACACTGAAAGACTGGAGCGCCTGGGCTTGTATACCCTTGAGTTTAGACGACTGAGAGGGGATCTGATTGAGACATATAAGATTATTAAAGGATTGGACACTCTGGAGGCAGGAAACATGTTTCCGCTGATGGGTGAGTACTGAACCAGAGGACACAGCTTAAAAATACGGGGTAGACCATTTCGGACAGAGATGAGGAGAAACTTCTTCACCCAGAGAGTAGTGGCTGTGTGGAATGCTCTGCCCCAGAGGGCAGTGGAGGCCCAGTCTCTGGAATCATTTAAGAATGAGTTGGATAGAGCTCTCAAGGATTGTGGAATCAAGGGTTATGGAGATAAGGCAGGAACAGGATACTGATTAAGGATGATCAGCCATGATCATATTGAATGGTGGTACAGGCTCAAAGGGCAGAATGGCCTACTCCTGCACCTATTGTCTATTGTCTATTGTCTAGAATTTCTCCTGTTGGAGTTGTGGATTGCCTGACACTCATACAATGCCAATGTTATTTGGTACTTATCAGTCACGCCTGGATATGGTTCAGGTCTTCCTTCTTTTGGACATGGACTGCTTCAGTATCTGAGAACTTTAGTGTCAAGGGAAGGAAACTACTGTCCTTACCTGGTCCAGTCTACATCTGACTCCAGGCCTACAACAATAAGGTTAACTCTCAATTTTCCTGTGGCTAAATAGGGATAGGCAATCAATGCTGGTTAGCCAATGATGCCTGCATCCAGTGACTGAATATAAAAATAACTCATGAATAGTGTTGAACATTGCGCAGTCATTGATGAACATCCCTATTTCTGACCTCATGATGATGGGAAGGTCATTGATGAAGCAACTGAAGATGGTTGGGCCTACCTGAGGAACTAGGAGAAAGTGAGGACTGCAGATACTGGAGATCAGAGCTTAAAAATGTGTTGCTGGAACCTTCATCAGGAACTTCTTCAGGAATGCCCGAAACGTCGATTCTCCTGTTCCTTTGATGCTGCCTGACCTGCTGCGCTTTTCCAGCAACACATCTTTAAGCCCTACCCTGAGGAACTCCTATAGAGATGTCCTGGAGCAAGATGACTGACCTGAAACAACTACAACCATCTTCCAGCAGAGAGATCCACCCCATTTCTATTGACTTGAATTTTGCTGGGGTCTTGATGCCACACCCAGTTAAATGTAGTCTTGTTGTCAAAGGCAGTCACTCTCACCTGACCTCTGGAATTCAACTCTTTTCTCCATGTTTAAACCACGCCTATAATAAGGTCAGGGGCTGACTGACCCTGGTGGAATCCTAAATGAACATCAGTGAGCAGCTTAATCCTGCAGTACTGCCAAAGACAACTCCCACAATTTTGCTAATAATCAAGAGAAGACTGATAGGATGATAATTGACTGGATTGGACTTGTCCTGCTTTTTGTACACAGGACATACCAGGGCAGTTTTGGATGCTGTTGACTGATGCCAGAGTTGTCACAGATCAGTGACCATGCCACGGATATACCTGGTCATTGTGATAACCGAGATCTCTTTCTGGGATTGAATAGCGGAATAGAAGTGTACTAGTGCTTACAGTGCAATTACAAGTATTAGTGGAATACATTGAGCTGCCGTACTGAAATTCCAGTGTAATCACCAGGCATTTGGGGTTGGGGTAGTAGGAAATAGGAATGAGTCAAGGACAGGGTCAGGGTGATATCTGCAAGGGGAGCTGTCCCCAACTGTGCTTTCTGAATAGACACAGGAACCACACCCTTAGCTTCCAATCTCCACTGGAACAGAATTATTTCATTGTAGATAAAATTGTGAAATAAGAATTTCAAACATTTCTCTTAATTTAAAATAAGGGAAAGAAAACACTTTAATTGAGCCTATTTGTTAAATGAATGTTGCTAATGTTATAAGCTGACTGACTCCTTGGAGGTTTGATGTGTGGATGAATATAAAAATCCCTCCTTATGTCTCAACAAAACCTACTCATAGGCTTTCATATAAAGCTGAATTCATCAATTTGAAAAATAAAAAGAGCAACTAATTATTGTGTTGATAAAACACATTTACTATATGATGTTTTCAGCTGTTTGCACCTCTTATAAGTTACTGTAATTGACCTGTTAATCTGTGCTAAAGTTTTCCTAGTTCCAACTATTTGTTCAATGAGGTAACATTTTGCTTTGTTGATTTGCCACTCAATCAATTGCTTCTGTGGCTAACTCATGATATACTTGTTCACATTCTTAATAGAAGAAAGTGAGGACTGCAGATGCTGGAGATCAGAGCTGAAATGTGTTGCTGGAAAAGCGCAGGAGGTCAGGCAGCATCCAAGGAACAGGAGAATCGACGTTTCGGGCATCAGCCCTTCTTCAGGAATGAGGAAAGTGTGTCCAGCAGGCTAAGATAAAAGGTAGGGAGGAGGGACTTGGGGGAAGGGGTGTTGGGAATGCGATAGGTGGAGGGAGGTCAAGGTGAGGGTGATAGGCCGGAGTGGGGTGGGAGCGGAGAGGTCAGGAAGATGATTGCAGGTTAGGAAGGCAGTGCTGAGTTCGAGGGATTTGACTGAGACAAGGTTGGGGGAGGGGAAATGAGGAAACTGGAGAAATCTGAGTTCATCCCTTGTGATTGGAGGGTTCCCAGGCAGAAGATGAGGAGCTCTTCCTCCAACTGTCGTGTTGCCATGGTCTGACGATGGAGGAGTCCAAGGACCTGCATGTCCTTGGTGGAGTGGGAGAGGGAGTTGAAGTGTTGGGCTACGGGGTGGTTGGGTTGGTTGGTCCAGGTGTCCCAGAAGTGTTCTATGAAATGTTCCGCAATTAGGCGGCCTGTCTCCCCAATATAGAGGAGGCCACATCGGGTGCAGCGGATGCAATAGATGATGTGTGTGGAGGTGCAAGTGAATTTGTGGCGGATATGGAAGGATCCCTTGGAGCCTTGGAGGGAAGTGAGGGAGGAGGTGTGGGCGCAAGTTTTGCATTTCTTGCGGTTGCAGGGGAAGGTGCTGGGAGTGGAGGTTGGGTTGGTGGGGGGTGTGGACCTGACACTGTCTCTGTCCTCGCCACAGCCACTTCCGCCCCCTGGGTTGCCGCCGCCGCAGCCACCTCCACCCCCAGTGACATCACTAACCTGCACGACCACAACGCCGCATGTGTCTCCGCCCCCACGCTGATTTCCGTCACCACGCTTAACTCCACCCCCACGCCGATCTCTCTCACCATGCCTAACCCGGCCCCCACGCCGATCTCCGTCACCATGTCTAACCCCGCCCCCGCGCCGATCTCCGTCACCACACCCAACTCCGCTCCCACGCCGATCTCCGTCCCGCCCCCACGCCCAACCCCGCCCCCACTCCCAGCTCCAGCCCCACACCAGGCCCTAGCTCCCAGCCCTGCCGTGTTTTCACCATCCCTCCAGATCTACCCCTCTCTGAGGATGAAAGATCAGTCCTCAGCAAAGGCCTTGCCTTCATTCCCCTATGCTCTCGGATTAACGAGTTCAACACGCGGCGAGACATCAAACAATTCTTCCGCTCCTTCGCCTCCGCGCCTACTTTTCCAACCAAGACTCTTGCCCACCCTCTGATGACCCTTTCTCCCGCCTCCAACACACCCCATCCACCTGGACACCCTGTGCTGGCCTCTTACCCGCCCTCGATCTCTTCATAGCCAACTGCCGCCTCGACATTAACCGCCTCAAATTCACCATCCCTCTCACCCACTCCAACCTCTCACCCTCGGAACGTGCAGCCCTCCACTCCCTCCGTTCCAATCCCAACCTCACTATCAAACCGGCAGACAAGGGAGGCGCGGTAGTAGTTTGGCGCACCGACCTTTACACCGCTGAGGCTAAACGCCAGCTCACAGACACCTCCTCCTACTGCCCCCTTGACCATGACTCCACCTCCCACCACCAAACCATCATCTCCCAGACCATCCATAACCTCATCACCTCAGGGGATCTCCCATCCACCGCCTCCAACCTCAATCCCACAACCCCGCACCACCCGTTTCTACCTCCTGCCCAAAATCCACAAACCTGATTGCCCCGGCCGACCCATTGACTCAGCCTGCTCCTGCCCCACCGAACTCATCACTGCATACCTCGACACGGTCCTGTCCCCCTTAGTCCAAGAACTCCCCACCTACGTTCGGGACACCACCCACACCCTCCACCTCCTCCATGATTTTTGCTTCCCCGGTCCCCAAAGCCTTATCTTCACCATGGACATCCAGTCCCTATACACCTCCATCCCCCATCACGAAGGCCTCAAAGCCCTCCGCTTCTTCCTTTCCCACCGTACCAACCAGTACCCTTCCACCGACACCCTCCTTCGACTGACTGAACTGGTCCTCACCCTGAGCAACTTCTCTTTCCAATCCTCCCACTTCCTCCAAACCAAAGGAGTAGCCATGGGCACCTGCATGGCCCCCAGCTATGCCTGCCTCTTTGTAGGATATGTGGAACAGTCCATCTTCCGCAACTACAGTGGCCCCACCCTCCACCTTTTCCTCCACTACATCAATGACTGTATTGGCGCTGCCTCATGCTCCCACGAGGAGATTGAACAGTTCATCCACTTTACCAACACCTTCCACCCCGACCTCAAATTCACCTGGACCGTCTCAGACTCCTCCCTCCCCTTCCTAGACCTTTCCATTTCCATCTCGGGTGACCGAATCAACACGGACATTTACTATAAACTGACCGACTCCCACAACTACCTAGACTACACCTCCTCCCACCCTGCCCCCTGTAAAAACGCCATCCCATATTCCCAATTCCTTCGTCTCCGCCGCATCTGCTCCCAGGAGGACCAGTTCCAAAACCGTACCACCCAGATGGTCTCCTTCTTCAAGGACCGCAATTTCCCCCCAGACGTAGTCAACAATGCCCTCCACCGCATCTCTTCCACTTCCCGCTCCTCTGCCCTTGAGCCCCACCCCTCCAACCGCCACCATATCAGAACCCCACTGGTCCTCACCTACCACCCCATCAACCTCCATGTCCAGCGTATCATCCGCCGTCATTTCCGCCACCTCCAAATGGACCCCACCACCAGGGACATATTTCCCTCCCCTCCCCTATCAGCATTCCGAAAAGACCACTCCCTCCGTGACTCCCTCATCAGGTCCACACCCCCCCCCTCCAACCCAACCTCCACTCCCGGCACCTTCCCCTGCAACCGCAAGAAATGCAAAACTTGCGCCCACGCCTCCCCCCTTACCTCCCTCCAAGGCCCCAAGGGACACTCCCATATCCGCCACAAATTCACTTGCACCTCCACACACATCATCTATTGCATCCGCTGCACCCAATGTGGCCTCCTCTATAGTGGGGAGACAGGCCGTCTACTTGCAGAACGTTTCAGAGAACACCTCTGGGACACCCGGACCAACCAACCCAACCACCCCGTAGCCCAACACTTCAACTCCACCAAGGACATGCAGGTCCTTGGACTCCTCCATCACCAGACCATGGCAACACGACAGTTGGAGGAAGAGCGCCTCATCTTCCGCCTGGGAACCCTCCAACCACAAGGGATGAACTCAGATTTCTCCAGTTTCCTCATTTCCCCTCCCCCAACCTTGTCTCAGTCAAATCCCTCGAACTCAGCACCGCCTTCCTAACCTGCAATCTTCTTCCTGACCTCTCCGCCCCCACCCCACTCTGGCCTATCACCCTCACCTTGACCTCCCTCCACCTATCGCATTCCCAACGCCCCTCCCCCAAGTCCCTCCTCCCTACCTTTTATCTTAGCCTGCTGGACACACTTTCCTCATTCCTGAAGAAGGGCTGATGCCCGAAACGTCGATTCTCCTGTTCCTTGGATGCTGCCTGACCTGCTGCGCTTTTCCAGCAACACATTTTCAGCTCACATACTTTATACTCTTGTAGGTTACTAATCATTCTTGTATTTCCTAGATAATGGCTCCAATATTAACACTGACTCAAACTGTGTGATATTGATAGTTACATAGAATGAAATGCTATCAACAAAAATCTTCAGATATATAGAATTTAGAAAATGGCACTTATATTCTGTCCTCACCTTTCATTCAGTGAAGCCCAAATATGGGAACACCACCAGCAGCAGGTCCCTCTCCAAGATACATACCTTTGTACGTTGGAACTGCAACACCTTTCCTTTACTGTTATTACATCAAAATCTCAGATTCCCTTCCTAATAGCATTGTAGATGTCCCCACATGCCAGGGACTGCAGCCGTTCAAGAAGACAGCTCACCACCACCTTCTCCAGGGTAATGAAGGATGGTCGGTAAATGTTGACCAAGCCAGTGAAGCCCACATCTCATAAGTGATTTTTAAAAGGAACTCATCTCTTCCCACCCTAGCTTGCTTGAGTGTTCCAATTTTAAAAGAACCAGCAGCAAGATTTTAGTTTTCCAACACATTTTAAATGAAAGGTTAATTCATTACACAACGTTTTCAAAAAATTTCAAAATAGTAAAAAGGGGCCCTCTTATTGTGCAGTGATAATGTCCCTATCCCTAGTTTGGGAGGCTCAAGTTCAAGTTCCACCTACTCCAGAGATGTGTAATAACAACCCCATTGATTAGAAAAATGGGTTTTCTTTTCTAAATGGCTGGTTTTAGATAAAATACAGATGGGATAGTGGATAGAAATAAAAGCATAGTGGCATGGTGGCTCAGTGGTTAGCACTGTTGTCTCACACCACCAGGGACCTGGGTTCAATTCCCAATGCACATTCTCCCCATGTCTGTGTGGATTCCCTGTGGATAATCCAGTTTCCTCCCACACAAATATGCAGGTCAGGTGGATTGGCTGTGTTTAATTGCCATGGACATGCAGGATAAGTGGATTAGCGACAGGAAATATAGGGTAGGGGTCAGGTCTGGTGGGATGGTCTTCAGAGGGTCAGTGAGGACTCGATGGGCTATTTCTGCCCTGTAGGATTCTATGAAAAGACAACTACAACGGCCAATGTCAGCTCAAATCATTACCATTGCAGGCCTTCAAAATGAAAGGATTATGAATTCGTCATCAGAATTCAAACAGCTCCAAACAATATTTGGAGTTTTCATCCATAGGTGGACCCAGCCAGGAGGCAGCTTTCGGAAGAGAGAGCTAAGATTCCTGCCTTCCTGCTCAGCACACAGCCAACTATTAGCTGCTTATAGATTTATCTTTCTCTCCCGCTCTGGAGAGATTATTCCAGATGGCTCAAGGTGGAATTTTCTCCTTAACTAGGCAGCTTCATTGTTGTCATAGAGTCAATGAAATGTACAGAACAGAAACAGACCCTTCAGTCTAGCTCATCCATGCTGACCAGATAGCCTAAATTAATGTAGTCTCATTTGCCAGCAAATCCCTCTAAACCGTTCCTATTCATATACCCATCCAGATGCCTTTTAAGTGTTGTAATTGTACCAGCCTCCATTTCCTCTGGCAGCTCATTCCATAAACACACCACCCTCTGCATGAAAACTTTGTCCCTTAGGTCCCTTTTAAATCTTTCCCCCCTCACCCTAAACTTATGCCTCCAGTTCTGGACACCCCCACCCCAGGGAAAAAAATCTTGTCTCTTTACCCTATCCATGCCCCTCATGGTTTTATAAACCTCTATAAGATCACTCGTTAGTCTTCGATGCTTCAGGGAAAACAGCCCCAGCCTATTCAATCTCTCCCTATCAGCCAAACCCTCCAACCCTGGCAACATCCTTGTAAATCTTTTCTGAATCCTTTCAAGTTTCACAACATCCTTCCAATAGGAGGAAGACCAGAATTGCACACAATATTCCAAAGGTGGCCTAACCAATATCCTGTACAGCCGTAACATGTTGTATAATTCTCAGCAAGAAAGATACGATGGTCATTGCTAACCGTGCAACCTATGAAAACGTTAGGTTAGATCCTGTTTAAGGCATTGCCACTTCAGAAGGAGCCCTTCTCCAACCTGTGATTCTTAGCTGTTGTTCTGGACAATGCCTAAGTTACAGTCTTACAACAAACCATCAATGCAGCATGGTTATCTACTGGATAAGAACACAGTGAAACGCAACTAAACTAAAGATTGCTTTTTGTCTTCTCTGAAATGGAGACTCAGTTTGTAATTCAAAATTCTGTCTGGGCCTGCAGCTACTTAGATTTAGACTTAGAATTTAGAATTTATTGCTATTTCAAAACAGTATTCCCAAGCTTCTTTTTGAATAAAAATAGAAAACTTAAAATAGTTTTTCTTGCCATTGCCAGACCATAACTACACAATGGTGACTGCACCCTCTGCCACACTGTCATGTCCATCCTAAAATGTGTTCCCTAGAATTGGAGATGGTACTCCAGTAGAGGCCCAGATACTCTTTTATAAAGGTATAGTGTTACACCCTGTTATTTTGCACTCTGTACCTCTATATATGACACCAACAATTCCATGTTCCATATTAGCAACATTGCTAATTTGTTCTGACACCTTAAATGGTTCACGCACCAACAGTCCAAGATTTATCTGTTCTTTTACCTCCTTTAAAGTTGTAGCATAGGGAAAGTGCAACACTTATTTGTTTTTCTACCAGAATGTGTCACTTTTTCCAGCATTAAGTATCATTTGCCATTCCAAAAGCCTGTCTATTTCATCTTGTTTCCTATAACTATGATCTCACTGTCTATTATACGGTCGAATATTGTGCAAACTTCAAATTGCAAACTGATCTCTTGCATCCCCAGGATTGAGTTGCTAATATATAAATCAAACATGGAAGCAGTCTGAGCACTGAACCCTGTTGAACCCTATTTCAAACTGAAAAAGAGTACTTGAGAAAGAAATTCTTACACCAAATGAAAAATTGATTCTAAAGTCAAATACTTCCAAGCCAGCAAGCAAACTCAAGACAGATCCTATAAAATGCTTTCTCTTCAACTGCCTCCATCAATTCAAGCACATGTCAAACTGAGGCCATTGTGTCTTCCATATTCCAGTCAATGTTTTAACAGGATTAGAGGAGAGAGTAAATCTATAATACCATCACTTCTACTATCTCCCACAACTATTTATAATAGAATGACAAAGAAAGCATTACCATTTACTACCACTAACAGTCCAATTGTCCTTTGCTCTGGACACCCTCACTATCTATTCTCCTCGTTCCTCCTCCCCCTTTGTCAACGTCATAAAAACCACAATGTTTCATCCCCTTTCAGTTCTGAAGATGAGTCATATCAGACTTGAAAAGTTAACCCCATTTCTCTTTCTCTGATGCCACCAGACCTCCTTCAATTCTCCTGAATTTTCTGCTTTCATTTCACATGTCCAGCACCTCAGGTATTTTTGCTTTTACCACAAAGAAACAGCAAACTTCTAAAATGGGAGCTGATACCTATTTCTAATTTTCCACAGTGAGCATTAGATTGGTTTGTTTCTTTTTAAAATAAATCAACCAATGTCCTGGGAGATTTTAGCACTTCTTACAATTCTTCACCAAATTTCCTCTGGGTCAGCTACATTAACATAAGTGTTTGAATGTACAGGAATTCAAATGCTTCATTCACAATTCTGGTTTAAGTACCAATGTTTGAAGGGGTTCTGCAGTTTTGTTGATAGTAAATGATGTTTGTCAGTCTTGTAGTTACAAAGCTCATAATGAATGTCTGACACAACAATATAAAACTGCTCAATATAGTGATGCATAAAATGATGGATTTCCTTCGGTTGTCAATCTCTGAATCACTTTCATTCTCAGTGCTGTGCTCCCTGACTGTCCTGCAAGCTCTACTAGTTGCTAAAACATGCCTCACTCTCAAAGATTTGAACAAGATAATTAAAGCAAATGGGAACAAAACATACTAAATTTTATGGATCAACAACTATATAGCAAAAGGTGAACAAAGAAATGTCAGATGTAATTGAAGGTTACCTGTGCAGGTTTACCTGCAAATAGGCAAGTTCATTACAAAGACCAGGATACAGAACATTGCTACAAGACCAAAAGATGGAGAAATAGAATGGGCTGTTCGGTCCATCCATTCAAGGAGATCACGGTTGATCTGACAATCCTCAACTCCACTCTTTTGCTTTTTCCCATAACCCTTAGTTACTTTGCTGATTAAAAATCTGTCTCAGCCTTGAATATACTTAAAGATCCAGCTTCGACAGCCTCTGCTGCAAAGAATTTCACAGATTCATTACGCTCCAAGAGGAGAATTCCTCCTCGCCCCTGTTTGAAATGGACAACTCTGAGATTATGCCCTCTGGTCAGAGAGTCATGGAGGTCTACAACATTGAATAAGGCCCTTTTGTTCATCAAGTCTGTACCAGTCAAAAACAAGCACCGAACTATTTTAACCCCATTTTCCAGCGCTTGGTCCTGAGTCTTGTATGGAGAAAGTGAGGACTGCAGATGCTGGAGATCAGAGCTGAGAAATGTGTTGTTGGAAAAGCGCAGGAGGTCAGGCAGCATCCAAGGAGCAGGAGAATCGATGTTTTGGGCATAAGCCTGAAGAAGGACTCGTGCCCGAAACGCCGATTCTCCTGCTCCTTGGATGCTACCTGATCTGCTGCGCTTTTCCAGCAACACATTTTTCAGCCCTGAGTCTTGTATGCCTTGGCATCACAAGTGCACATCTAAACTACTTTTTAAACGTTATGAGAGTTTCTATCTCTACCATCCTTACAGGCAGTGAGTTCCATATTCCTAACATTTTCTGCTTAAATTTCTTTTCCTCACGTCCCTTCTAAACTTCCTGCCCCTTACCTGAAATCTATGCCCCCGGTCGTTGATCTCTCCACCAAGGGGAAATGTTTATTTCTGTTTGCTGTGTAAATGCCCCTCATAATTTTATACATCTCAATTATGTCCCCCCAAGTCTCCTCTGTTCCAAGGAAAACAACTCCAGTCTATTCAGTCACTATTCATAATTAAAATTCTCCAGCCCAGGCAACATCCTGGTAAATCTCCTCTGCACCCTCTCCAGCACAACCTTTTCCCTCCTATAATGTGGAGTCCAGAAGTGCCCACTCTAGCTGTGGCCTAACCAACTGTTCATACATTTGTAGAATAACCTCCGTGCTCTTACAACCTATACATCGGCTAATAAAGGTAATTTTCCCATTTGCCTTCTTAGCCCCTTTACCTACCTGTTCTGCTACCTTAACAGACTGGTGGGCATTCACACCACGGTCCCTCTGATTCTCAGTGTTTGCCAGGGTCCTACCATCCATCATGTATTTCCTCACCTGATTTCTCCAGCCAAATTTATTTACATTTATTAAGATTAAATTCTGATTGCCACTGATCCTTAAGATATCAGAGAATTTGGCAGGTTCTGACCCACCTAAGATTGAAAACCTACTCTAACTCCTGGCTAAACATAAAACTCAAACTTCAGTTCACCACTGATACCCCCTCCATCACAACATCCCCAGTCTTCGACATCCACTTGGCTCCAAAACACTGTCCTAGTAAAGCAATGCCACCCTGCCAAATCTGACAGCCTTTCCCCCAACCTGACCCTTTGGATCCAATACCCACCTATATCTAGATTAATAATCAGTGATAATAACAGATACTAGGCTATTGCCTCCCCACTTACCCTGCACACTTAGACTTCCTCAGTCACTGTCAAAGTGGCTTTGGGACCTCTCACTTCTGAAAAAGGAGCTGCAAGTGTCATTAAAAGCAGCGGCTTTCAACATGACTCCTGCACTGAATGAATTTCTGCACGTTTCCCTCTGATGGCTGCAGTTGAGACAGACCAGACTTAGAATCTTGGCTGGGGAAAAAAAAGTATATAAATGGGCAATTTTGAAGAAGACTACCTTTGGTTGAATGTGTTCTGATGGTGAATGAAATATCTCCACCATTATATTTCCTCAGAGGTTGATGGTATTTTTGCTTGGACCAATGTCAATGGAAAGGCTCCTTCCTCAATTCTTCTCAGAAGAAGGAATAAACTGGCTGTCTCACTCATAGTGTGAGGATTTTTTAAATCTCAGCTATCATTTTAACTGCTGCTTAGCTCAATACTTTGCTGGTAACCCAGTTATTTCTCTGGTAACTCAGTTATTTCTCTGGTAACTCAGTTATTTCTCTGGTAACCCAGTTATTTCTCTGGTAACTCAGAGAAATAGTTGAAGATTGCCCAAATGTATTGAAACCAAGTTGTCACCATTTTCTATGAGCCATGGTGTCGATGGTCAGTTAGTTATTATTATGAACCAGTGACTCAGTAAAACAGAGTAAAGAATTAGACCTAATAATAACAGCCTTAATCAGAATATTAGAGCCACGAATCTATGACTAATGCTGAGATACTGTGATGGAATAATCTATCTTTGTGTACTGGTTCACAGAGAGTAACCCATAAGATCCTCTTCCCATTTCCTACCTGGTGTTCCACAAGAAATCCTTGGGTGTGGCTGTACATTCAGAGCCACCATCTGGCACCACTGAGTTCCAGACTACTGCTCTGAGTCAATGGAATGAAGACTTGAACATCCCACCAGTTCCTGTGGCTTCAATGAAACAGTTAAGAATTAAACTATTTTTAAATCATTCACTTATTCCTGTCACTTGCTAGGACAGCATTCATTGTCCTTAGAAGATGGTGGCAAGCTGCCTTCTTGAACTGCTGCAACCTATAGTGACTGAGTATACTCACAGTGTTCTTAGGTGGGAAGTTTCAGAGTTTTGACTTGGCTACAGTGAGGGAAAGACAATATAGCTCCAAACCTGTGTGTTCTGTAGCATTAGTGAGGCAAAAATAAGGGGTATCATGGATTTTTGTATTTGGTTCCCTCTATTCTAGCTTTTGGTAAATTAGTCACTATGATGTTATTCCTTCATGAATCATTTTCAAATTGTGCGGTTGATTAAATTCTTAGTATGAAATCTCAATTGAAAAGACAAAGGATCACAAATAGAATCGCTGCAGAATACATAGACTTCAAAATATTGTCAAGATAACACCAAACTCAAAGTCTCCTTTTCCACAGTTTGTTACATTTTTGCCAGCACACATTGAACCTTTGTGAAAGATAACTGACTGGTTGTTCATTCCTCATCATCTCCTGTAATGACACCACCATCATTGGCAACGACAGGTAGTTTGAGTTGTTCAGCATAATTTGGTCCTGTTGAAACTTGGGTTCAATCAGTACAGCTTTCATGCTCTGACATTCCTCTGCACATTCAAACAGCATACTTCTCTTTAACAAGCATCTCAATGGATCAACACTGTACTCAAATTCAGAACAACTCCCAATAAAATCCATTCATGTCCATGTGCTTCAAGATTTCTCAGTTCGTCTTAAAATTTCAAGATATCATTTATTTTTAGTTCTCTAGATGCTACTTCACCTTGTTCTACAGTATGGCACAACCAGTCACTTTTGCTTTGGCAAATTCACCTTTAGAAATGCTTATGACTGAATTGCTTCTTTGTAACCAATCAAATAATTCGTTTAAGTGTTGTAAATGTAACCTACACCTTGTTCATTTTCAAATGATTGTCTAATCCCCTTTTAAATGTCACAATTGAGCCCATCTCCAATAAAACCCAGGCAGGGCATTCTGTACCCTAACTACTCACTGCATGAAAGAGATCTTTCCTCACTTCTGCTTCAGTCACTAATTATCTTAAATCCATGTCCTCTCATTCTCCATCCTTTCATGAGTGGGAACATTTTCTCCCTATTGACCTTGTCCAGGCCTCTCATGGTTTTGAAAACTTCAATCAGATGCTCTCTTAGCCTTTCCTTCTCCATGAAAAACATTCCTAACTTTTCCAATCGATCTTCCTAACTGAAATTCCTCATCCCTGAAACCAGGGATGTGATTGCAAGGGACTCTTTTCTTCATTCTCTCCAATGCCTTTACATTTTTCCTAAAGTGTGGTGCAGAGAACAGGATGTAATTCTCCAGCTGAGGCCAAACAGTGTTTCATACAAGTTCAACATAACCTCCTGGCTCTATTACCCTATATCCCTGAGATACTGCATGTTTTATTAATAATTTTTCAATATGTCCTGTCACCGTTAATGAGTTTATCTACACCCAGATGCCCTGCTCCTGCATTTCCTTTTGAACTATGCCCTTTAGTTTGTTTTGTCCTGCATGCTTCTTGCACAAAAATTTATCACATCACACTTCTCTGTATTGAACTGCATTAGCCGCTTACCTGCCCCACTCCACTAAGTTGTTTGTTTTGTTCTGAAGTTTGACTGTTGTTTCTCAAGTTGCAAAACCCAGAGGTCAGGTTGCTTCAACAGAGAATTATTGAGAACATGCGAAATGTCTTGGAGTTGCCACATAGCACAGGATGTGCATCTTTGAGCTTAAATAGCTCTGCCATTCCATTAGCAATTAATAATTGTATAAAAATAAGTAATAATTAATCTTGTTACTGCGAACACAAACTTTATCAATGTGAATGCACGTAATAAGTTCCATTAAGCCTGACAAGTATTAATAATTAACAACTATTAATGAAACCTCCCTAATAGAGATGGAAATTATTAATACCTAAAATACTTCCTCACTGCAATCAGCTTTAATTGTAAAACAGATTCAAAACTACACAAAAACAAATTCACTAGTTACGCAATTGCTCCTTATTATCAAAATTTAATCCCAAAGTTGTAGGGATTCAGTTCCTATACAGCAATACTCACAATGAAGTGATTTCTAGCTTTTAATTCATATTTAAAACTGATTTAGATCAGGAGTATATTGATTTATATCCAGTGTGTTCAAGTTAATCAATCCCACAAATACTAATGCTTAGATCTTCAGGATTAATGTAACCATTCCACAGGGAAGAAGCTACCTGAGAATGTTACCTATGTCTAAATGGGCTTTCTTAATTTTAATAAACCTAAATGTCCATAGGTGTTATAGGTTCTACAGACCATAGAGATCTACAGGAGAGAAAAAGACCCTTTAGCCATTGAGTCTGTGCTGGTCAAGAAACAACAACCAAACTGTTTTAATTCCATTTTCCAGGGTTTGGCCCATAGCTTTTTATGCCCTGGCATTGTAAGGGCAAAGCTAAATGCAGTGAGGATTTCTGCCTCTACCACCTTTACAGGCAACGAGTTCCAGATCCCTACCACCTTCTGGGTGAAAATTACTCTCCTCACATCCCCTCTGAAGTCTCTCCAGTCCACTCAATGTTCTGGTAAATCTCCCTTAAAATCACATCCCTCATATAATGTGGATTCCAGAACTGCACACAATACTGTAACTGTTACCTAGCCAACATTTTGTACAGTTTCAGCATAAGCTCCCTGCTGTTCAACTCTATGCCTCAGCTAATAGAGATGAGTATCCCATATCTCATCTTAACTAGTTTATCTCCTTGTCCTGCTACCTTAAGAGACCGGTGACATACTCACCGAGATCCAAGTGGTTCTCAAGGCTTCCCAGGGTCCAACTGTTCATCGTATATTCCCTCACCTTGTTTGTTCTGCCAAGTACGTCACCTCATACTTTGTGGTCCTGACTAGTATAAAGATTTGTGATTTCTCCGATCAGATTATACAATTCCCCATTCAAGGTGCAAGTAAGAGAAAAGAGAGCTTGGGGTTTTAGTTGTAACAGATCAAAGCATAAATGAGACAATTGACTAACTTTCCAACATTAATGATAGAAAATAACAAGCAATATACTTTAAGTGGAAGGGTACTGTAACACTGAGTCTAAAAAAATCTAATTTGACATTATTTCTAATTATTCGAGAGCACCTAAAAATATCTCAGCATGCAATACTTTTCAGGAAGGTGTTAGCATCATGGCATTGTCACTAATAACCCAGAGACCCAGGTAATCCTCGAGAGACCTGAGTTTGAATCCCATCATCGCAGATGGTGGAATTTGAAATGTTTAAAAATCTGGAATTAGATGTACAAACTCCAGGAAGACTCATTGAACTGGTCAAAAATGGGCAAGTAAACATCCTGATACCACATTCCCCCCAATCAGCTTATGGATCAGTACTCCTTCATGAAGAACATCACTTGGATTTAGCACTGAAGGTGGCAAAGGTACAGAATATATTCTGATTGAGAACTTTAACTTCCACAACTAAGAGTGACTCAGCAACATCACTATAGACTGAGCTAGTGAAATCTTAAAGAGTATAGAGGTTAGATTATATAATGAATGGACCATATCGAAGCTCTGCAGTCCTGTCATATCTAGTTGTGAATGGTGGTGAACAATTAAACAACTTAACCCACAACCATCCCCATCCTCAATAATGGGGGAGCTCCACAGATCAGTATAAAGGACAAGTGGATGATTCAACTTGGCCTCCCAAGGAAATCTGTAACATTACAGATACCGGTCTTCAGACAACTCTATTTATTCCATGTGAAATCAAGAAAGAAATAGTAAGGGCACTGGTCACTGCAAAGGCTGTAGGGCCTAACAATATTCTAGCAATTGTACTGAAGAGCTGTGCTCCAGAACTTGCATCTCCCCTAGCCGAGGTGTTCCAGCAAAGAAAAACAGTAGCATCTACCCCAATAATGTGAAAGCTTGCCCAGAGCTATTCTTTAAACAGAAAAGGGTGGCACGGTGACTCAGTGGTTAGCACTGCTGCCTCACAATGCCAGGGACCCAGGTTCGATTCCAGACTCGGGCGACCGTCTGTGTGGAGTTTGCACATTCTCCCCGTGTCTGCGTGGGTTTCATCCGGGTGCTCCGGTTTCCCCCACAATCCAAAGATGTGCAGGTTAGGTGAATTGGCCATGCTAAATTGCCCATAGTGTTAGGTGCATTCGTCAGAGGTAAATGTAGGGAAATGGGTCTGGGCGGATTACTCTTCAGAGGGTCGGTGTGGACTTGTTGGGCCGAAGGGTCTGTTTCCACACTGTAGGGAATCTAATCTAATCTAATCTTAAAAAAAGGATAAATACAATCTGGCTAATTAACACCCCATCAGTCTACTCTTGATCATTGGTAAAGTGATAAAGTGTGTCACCAACGGGTGCTATCAATCAATGTCTGCTTAGCATTAACCTGCTCGCTGATGCACAGTTTGTGTTCCACTAGGGCTACACAGCTCCTGGCCTCATTACAGCCTTGGTTCAAACATGGACAAAAGAGCTGATTTGCTGAGGTGAAAGTGACTGCCCTTCACATCAAAGACGCATTTGACCAGGTACGGCATCACACAATCCTACCAAACTGGTGTCAGTGGAAATCAGGGAGAACAAATCTCTGCTGGGTGGAATTATATCGAGCACAAAGGAAGATTATTATAATTGTGAGTGATCAGTCATCTTAACCCTGGAACATCATTGAAGAAATTCCTCATTTGGTTTGTGAATGGCTTTCCATCCATCAGTAGGTCAAAAGTAGAAATATTCTGTGCTGACTGCACAACGTTCAGCACAATTATCACCTCCTCGGTTACCGAAGCAACCCAAATGCAGCAAGACCTTGGCAACATCCAGGGTTGGCAAGTGGTAAGTACTATTCATGCCACACAAGTGCCAGGCAATGACCACCTCCAACAAGAGAGTATCTATGCATTTTCCCCTGACATTCAATGGCACTACCATCACTGAATCCTCCACTATCCTGGATGGTATCATTGACCAGAAACTGAACTGGACTTACTATATAAATATAGTGGCTTCAAGAGCAAGTCATACACTAGGAATTCTGTGCTAATTAACTCTCCCTGACTTCCCAAAGACTATCCAATATCTATAGGTCACAGTTTAGGAGTGTGATGCAATATTCTCCATCTGCCTGGATAAGTGCTGCTCCAACAACATTCAAGAAGCTTGACAAAGCAACCTGTTTCATTGGCATTAGTGAACATTCAATGAACATTCACCCACTCCACACCAATGGCAACAGAGTCTGCCATCTACACAATGCATGGCAGAAATTCATCAAGGCTCCTTAGACAGCACCTTCAAAAGCCCATGACCACCAGCATCTGGGACAAGACCAGCAGATACATGAGGATACCATCACGTCAAATCTCTCAACATCCTGACTTGGAAACACACCATTCACAGTCAAAGAGTCAAAGTCTTGGTACTCCATCTTTAATAGCATTGTGGATATACCTACACCAAATGGATGCAATGGTCAAAACTTCGAAAGGAATCTTCTGGAAATAATTAAGGAATAATATTAAATGATACAACAACAGGTGAAAGTGGATTGAACATATACATAGGTTTAACATTCTCATTTGTGAAGTAGAAAGCATCTGAGAGTGTAAAAATAATACCTTTCACCAAAACTTCAGAAATATTAAGATTATACTTCTCAAAAGATAATTTCTTCCACCAGATGTATTACTTGTTTGGAGCTTTAAGATAAAACTTTACTGTAAATGTTGATGGATATTCCACTGCTACATTTTTTTTGGTTGTTTTACTCGTTCAGGTGCTGAGGGGAAGTGGATGTCACTGACTGGCTCACATCTAGTTGCTGTTGATAAGTTGTCAGTGAGCTGCCATCTTGAACCGCTGAAGTTCCACGTGCTGTAGATTTACACACAATGCCTTTAGGGAAGAATTTCCAGGATCAGCGATATATTTCCAAGTCAGGATGGTGAGTGTTTTGGAGGGGACTTGCAGCTGGTAGCTCTCCCATGTATCGGCTGCCCTGTTCTTTGAGATGCAAATGTTTGTGGGTTTGAAAGTGCCTTCCAAGGATCTTTGTTGAATTTTTGCAGTACATCTTATAGATGGTACACCTTGCTACTACTGAACCTCAATGGTGGAGGAAGTGGATGATTGTCCATGTGGTGATGATCAAGCAAATTGCTTTGTCTTGGATGGTTTCAAGTTTCTTGAGTGTTGTTAGAGTTGCACCCATTCAGGCAAGTGGGGAGTATTCCATCACACTTCTGGATTGTGCCTTTTAGATGGTGACACAGTTTGGGGAATCAGGAGGTGAGTAAGATTCCTAGCCTTTGACCTGTTCTTGCAGCCATTGTGTTTATGTAGTTAGTCCATTGTTTGTGGTCAATGATAACCCTGAGAATGTCGATAGATGGGGATTCTGTGATGGTGCCACAATTGAATGTCAAGGGGCAGTGGTTAGTTTGTCTCTTACTGGAGATCGTTATTGCCTGGTATTTGTGTAGCATGAATGTTACTTGCCAATTGTCAGCCCAAGCCTGACTATTGTCCAGATCTTGTTGTATTTGACCACAGACTGCTTCAGTGTCAGAGCTGAACACTGTGCAATCATCGACAGACATTCCCACTTCTGACCTTATGATGGAGGGAAGGTTATTGTTAAAGCAGCTGAAGATGGTTGGGCCTAGGACATTATCCTGAGGAACTCCTAAGGAGATATCCTAGAGGTGAGATGACTGATCTCCAACAACCACAATCAGCTTCCAAGTTGCCAGGTATGACTCCAACCAGTGGAGAGTTTGTCCCTTGGTTCCCATTGATTCCTGTTTTGCTGAGGCTCCTTGATGCCACATTTGGTCAAATGCTGCCTTGATGTCAAAGGTTGTCACTCTCACCTCCCCTCTGGAATTCAACTCTTTTGTCCATGTTTGAACCAAGGCTGTAAAAAGATCAGGACCTGAGTGACCCTGGCGGCACCTAAACAGGGCATCACTGAGCAGGTGTTGCCTGATAGCACTGTTGATGATACTATCCATCACTTTAGAACATTAAACATAGAACAGTACAGCACAGTACAGGCCCTTCAGCCCATGATGTTGTGCCAAGCATTTATCTTAATCTAAGGTCAACCTAACCTACACACCCCTCAATTTACTACTGTCCATATATATTTGTCCAGTAGTCGCTTAAAAGTCCCTAATATCTCTGACTCTACTACCACCACTGGCAGTGCATTCCACACACCCATCACTCTTTTTATTGATGATTTAAAGTAAACTGCTGGGCAATTGGCAAAGTTGGATTTGTCCTCCATTTCATGTACAGGACACACCTAGTCATTTTACACTTTGTCAGGTGGTTGCCAGTATAGTCACGGTACTTAGACTGCGTGAGGCTCTTCCAATACAGTTACAATATCGGCAACTACCTGAAAGTAGGCAAGGTAGCGGCAAATTCTGGAGCAAAAAGCCTTCAGTACTATTGCCAAAATGTTGTCAGGCCCCACAGCCCTTGAAGTATCCAGGGCCTCCAATTGTTTCTTGATATCACAGGGAGTGAAACGAATTGGCTTAAGATTGGTTTCTGTGATACTTTCCTATTGGAGGAGGCCAAGATGGATAATCCAGTTGGTACTTCTGGCTGAAGATTGCTACAAAATCTCCAGCCTTATCTTTTCCATCATTGAGGATGGGGATGTTTGTGGAGCCTCCTCCACCAATGAGTTGTTTAAATATTCCACCATCATTCATCACTGGTTTTGGCAGGACTGCAGAGCTTATATTAGATCCGTTGGTGTGAGATTGCTGAGCTCTGTCTATCACTTGCTTATGCTGTTTGCCATGCAAGTAGTCTTTTTTGGTAGCTTCATGGGTACCAACCTCATCTTTAAATATGTCTGGTGCTGCTCCCAGCATGCCCTTCTGCATTCTCCATTGAACCAGGCTTGATCCCCTAGCGTGATGGTTATGGTTGAGTGGGGGATACCATGAGGTTGTAGATTGTGTTTGAGTGCAATTCTGCTGCTTTTGATGGTCCACAGCCCCTCACAGATGCCCAGATTTGAGTTGCTGGATCTGTTCAATACCTGTCCCTTTTAGCATAATGATTGTGCCACACAACACGATGGAGGTTATTCTCAATGTGAAGGCGGGACTTCGTTTCCACAAGGACTGTGCGATGGTCACTCTTACCCATACTGTCATGTATATATGCATCTGCAACTGGAAGATTGGTAAGGATGAGGTCAAGTATGTTCTTCCCTCTTGTTGGTTCCCTCATTCCCCTGCTGCAAACCCAGACTAGCGGCTATGTCCTTTAGAACCAGGCCAGCTGGATCAGTAGCACGGCTTGTGTAACTGTGATAAGTATCTTTGCCATCTCTTGTCAGTTGGATGTTCCAGATTTCGAGGTTTCATCATTTCTCCTGTAGTTGGCATTTTATTTTTATGGCTAAATATGATAGTGCCTGTCATTAACACACATCAGCAATCCACTGCATTCTTTAATCCTGTAATGTAGTCATCACTTTGAAACATGTAATTCTGCTTTTATTTCTTTGCTGTTACTAAAAGGAAACGAGATGCAGTGAAAGAGTGTGTCCTGGGTTTTGTTTCATGGCAGTGGAATAGGCAATGAAGAAGTTGGCATCCTGACAGGAAAACTGCATTGTGCATATACAGTCAGGAAGACAGGGTGGGAAGACATTGGTCAAGGTGAAGAGTTTTACCAATGTTAGCAAAGTCATATTGAAATCAATGTTGGAGCTGTGTTGGAGAATTGTACTGCACTGTTTTTAGGACCATAAAAGAAAAAGGATAGCTGCCCAGACAGCCACAGCATTATCTTGAAGGGAGGTCCAAGGAAGACATATCTGAAGATGGCTTCAAACAGGACAGTGATGCCATTAATTGAATGGGCCAAAACAGATATTCCTTATTATGGCACGATATAGCCAGAGAAGGTGCATAACATCCCTGGGAAAAGGGACTTGCTGCTCCAGCTAGGTGGCACAGTTAGTTCACCTGCTCTGAAATCATACCTACAGAACTGTCGATGGATTGACTACCTGAGGCAGACTCTGGAGGGGGGTTTGTGGGATTTCAAAGCAACAAGTGTCACTATGAGTACATAGTGTTGCTAAGGAATAAAATAAAGAGCTGCCCCATTAAGTGTAACTGCATCCAAACTGTTCTAGAGGTTCTTGTAGTTCAGTGGCAGTGTCCCAAACCCTGATCCAGGAGGCCTGAGTCCAAGTCCTACTTCCTCGATTGCAACATTTAAGAGGCATTTGGATGGGTATATGAATAGGAAGGGTTTGGAGGGATATGGGCCGGGTGCTGGCAGGTGGGACTAGATTGGGTTGGGATATCTGGTCGGCATGGATGGGTTGGACCGAAGGGTCTGTTTCCATGCTGTACATCTCTACAATTCTAAGTCATAGCTTTGCTAAACAGGTTATTGAAAAAACAAAAGCAAGTTATTCTGTCCGGTCAATACCTAGGCCAGAACCTTTCGGGCCAGCCAGGCATTTTGTTTTACATGCCATGTTGCTTTCCAGACCTGTATTCCAGTAATTAAACTGTTGCTTAGACCCTTTTGTTTTCTGTGCTCAGCATTGGTCAATTTCAACCTAATTAATAATGTATGTGGGCCATCTCCATGCCCTCTTGTCGGTATATCCTCAGTTCAAAGTGGATCATTCTGATGGTTTCTGCTGGCTGTAATGGAGTCTTTAATGATTAGCTCCTTGTTCTGCATGAATCTTTACCTTGAAATGTTTTAATATTTATGTGTGCCCTACCTAATTAGTCATACACATTTTTCAACTAAAGTTATATTTGCAACCAGATTTCAGTACAATCAGTCAAACAAAGTCTAATATTTCTGAGACATCATTCCTGGATTTGTGCTCCTAATACAAATCTCTGCAAGTAGCAATCATAACTCCGAACGCAATGTCTCTGCCATCAGTCCAGAAAATTTTGGAAGCCTTGCTCCCTACTGTCCATGATTTATTTTATAGCCTTAAAGTTTTATGACATCTCTCTCTCTCTTTTTCTCTGTGCCTCTTTCACTCTTTTAGAACTTCGTGTGATTTAATAACTCAGCTGGAAATCTGAATTAAAACTAGAAAATACTGGAAATACTCGGCAGGGTGGGAACATCCTTGTAGACAGAATCAGAGCTAACATTTCAGACTGGCGACCTTTCTGACAGACTTTTGATTTAGCAACGTCAAAAATCCTCAGAACATAAAAACAGGATCAGATCATTCAGTCCTTCAAGGCTACGCCATTATTCAAACAGATCATGGCTAATCGTTTACCTCAGCACCATTCTCCCACATTATCTCCATGATAGACTGTGACATGGTCACACAGCTGCTAGGCATTGAGGGCATGTCATCCCCTTGGTTGTGCTGTTGAACCTCAGTGTTGGCATGCCACATCAGCAAAGTGATCTGCGAGCTGTCAATAGTCCCTGTACACCATGTGGAAACCAACAATCCTCACAGTCACATACGCACTCTGTTCCTCTCTCCACAATTGCTGCCAGACCTGCTGAGGTTTTCCAGATTTCCCGGTGTTTGTTTTACTCATTTTACGCACTGCTCACTGGCAAGAGGAAATATATTCTACTCCCATTGTATTGAAGGTGCAGTGAACACCCTTATGCAACACTAGATGGTCAAATATCATATTCAATCTGGGAGACACTCAGCCTTTGACTGAGATATGGCAGGAAGTATTTACATCATTGATAGGCAGTGACCATCTCCAATCAAACAGGCTAAAGACCTATTTGTCAGATTATTAGAACAGACTTCCCCAGCATCGCTATCCCTTGGACTACCATTGACCAGAATCTTAACTGTTTTAACCTGGTTTAACCTATCAGGTGAGGTCATGGATCCGGTGGTAAATAACTCACTTCCTGGCTGCCCAAAACCTGTCCACTGTCTCTGAGACACAGGTCAGGAGTATGATGGAAAACTCTCCTCTTGCTTGGACAGGTGAGCCCCCAATGGGGCAGCACGGTGGTTCAGTGGTTAGCACTGCTGCCTCACAGGTTCGATTCCAGCCTCAGGCGACTGCCTGTGTGAAGTTTGCACATTCCCTCTGTGTCTGCGTGGGTTTCCTCCGGGTGCTCCGGTTTCCTCCCACAATCACAAAGATGTGCAGGTCAGGTGAGTTGGCCACGCTAAATTGCCTGTAGGTTAGGTGCGTTAGTCAGAGGGAAATGGGTCTGGGTGGGTTACTCTTCGGAGGGTCCGTGTGGACTTCTAATCTAATCTAATAACACTCAAAGACTTGTCCTGATCTAGGATGAAACAGCCCCACTTGATTGGCAGCCCATCCATCAACTCAAACAGTTACTCTATCCACCACCGTTGTCTGGAGTACCTGCAGTCAATGTGGTCTATAAAAGATGAACTGGGTCAACTCAGTGAGATTGCTTCAACAAGATTGCTTCTGAACCCAGGGCGTCTCTCAATAGAAGAGGGGCAAGTGGAGGGGAACACCACCACCTCCAAGTCACAAATCATCCTGACTCGGACATATGACACTCACGAGTGTATGCCACGTTTACACGGTGCAGTGATAAGGTGTAGCTGAAACTGATGGGCGATAGCTGAGCTAGCTTAAATGAGAGCTTCTGAATTTGCAGCTTGTGGTGGAGTGACAGCAATGGCTAGGTTTCTCCACTAGAGGGCGAGCTGATCCAGGCTGGTCCAGGTGAGCTGCACTGAAGCCGGAAATTTCCAGGTCAATGTCTCAGAGCTCAGTTAGCGAACACACCACAGCAGCATCACCCCAAACACAGGGCCCTGTTTGTAATGATGCTCACCAGCAAAAGAAATAGGACAAAGACACTTCATTGGCTGTGCAGATTATGCTTGGACTTGCCTTAAAGAATTAGGGGACAATATGTCCCTGTAAAATAACCAATATAAATGCACATACATCATATAGAAGTGACATCAACTTCAGATGTGCATTACAATTGATGGATACTCCCTGGTTCAAATCCTTCATCGTGACTGGATCAAAGTCTGAGTCCTGTTACTTAGCAGCGCTATGAGAGTCTCTTCATGTATTCAAGGTAGTGACTCAACGGCTCCTTTCAAAAGCAATTAGCTATGTGTAAAATGCTGGCCAGATATTGACAGTCATTTCTCCATAAAGTCCACTTCCTGCATCCATCAGAACTGTCTCCTCAAACATTCCCAGAATTCGCCATTTCGGATTTTCTTTTTAACATTCTTTGAGTTTTTTCTAAGTTGAAGCGTATTTTTTAGCTTTTGCAGTGATGGGTTTATTACATTGTGAGATGAGTATTAAATCCTGACTCACCAAGTGAGTAATCTTTATCTGGTCCAAAATGTTGTGACATAGTCTGAGTATTGCAGGCTGGGATAGCCTTTTGCTCTATTTTGTTGTTACAAACATTTATTTGTTGAAAACAAAACTCTAAAATTAAAAGCACTTGTCATTCCGCCCTGGGAAGTGCGGAGAACCACAATGGGAGATCAGCTAAATCAGAAAAAAATGACTCAGCTTTGATTTTAGAAGCTTGAAGGACGATGATGAAGTGAAAAGTTTGTGTATAAATTTACGATTTGGAGGAGCCGGTATTGGACTGGGGTGGACAAAGTTTAAAATCACACAACACCAGACATAGTCCAACAGGTCTACTTGGAGGCATTAGCTTTCAGAGTGCTGTTTCTTCAACAGGTGCTTGTGTTAAATTAGTCTGAGTTGGTTAACTCAGGGGGCTGCTGAGAGCAAGGGAAGTTACAAAGGGATTAGTGAAGAGTTACGGGCACTGCAGTATTCTTATTTCTAACATGGAGTGCAAGTGTCAGTTCACACCATCCAGGCTTCACAGGGATCAGTGACAAGCTGACTGGGCGCTGTACTTCAAGTTTTAACAGTTACAGCTGAAACTTTAAATGGAAGCTTCTGAATCGAAGTGACAGCAATGGCTGGATTCCTCCACCAGAGGGCGAGTTGATCCCGCTCTCTTCCCCCAGGCTGGTCCAGGTGAGCTGCACTAAACCCGGAAATGTCCAGGTTAATGTCTCAGAGCTCAGTCAGCAGACACACCGCTGCAGCTTCAACTCAAACCCAGAGCCCTGTTTGCAGTGATGCCCATCAACAAACTAAACAGGACAAAGACACCTCACTGGCCAAGCTTGGAATTGCCCTAAAGTATTTGGGAACAACGTGTCTCTGTACAACAACTATAAATGCACACATTATACAGAAGTGGCATTAACTCAATTTCAAACAGTTAGTTGATATACCTTGATTTAAATGTACACCTATTTATGCAACGCACCATTTTTTTATGAAAAGGTTACTATTTAATACATTTATATTTACTGTAATCATTTCGGTCACGGCGATATTAACCTTTAGTGAAGTTAGGTCACAGAGAAATGCACACATTTTCTAGCAACTTGCCGCAATTGTGTTTAACAAAGTCTGTGCCTGAGCGTAACAGATTCAGCTCAGTGACTGAGTGGCACAAAGTCAAGTTGGGGAGGGGCTGAATGGCCTGATACTATCCCAAAGTTTCAATTCCCGAAGGTCTGGCCGGAAGGCAGGGCGGGAGGAGTTTGCAGCAAGGTTAAGGAGGCGTGTGGCGGTCGGAGCGGCCAGAGTGGCTCCTGGCCTGAGCTCGGACTGTGCCCAGTGAATTGTTGGCGCCTCTCTCAGCAGCTGTCACCCGGGGGGGGCGGGAGGGGAGAAAGGCTTGTAGCCCCCAGGTGCTGAGTCTTTCCCGGACACTGCAGAGCCTTGGAAAGCGGCTCCCTCCTGTTCAGAACACTCGATGGACATTCTGGGTCAGAAATCTCACTCGGAACCGGTGCACAACCAGCTGGATTTACCAAGGCGACGGCCCAGCCGCTGACCAGGGAAAGCGCACACTAGCCCGCGGAAGGTGTCCCTTAAATCCTGGCGTCACGTTGAAATGCCGCTCTGAAAAGGGAAACTGTCTCAAGTGCAGGGACTCCGGGATTCCGACAAGGCAGGTCTATTGGCAGCTACACACTGTCTGTGAGCCACCGAGATCTCAGTGGGATCCCACTGAGGCTACAGTTATTCAGGAGCTTGGGCGGAGAGACCAGGAGGGGGTTTGGCAAGGGCACAGACCGAGGGTAGAGAGGTCAGTGTTAAGGAACTGCATAGAGACACATACACGCAGGTATAAGCACGCACAGATACACATACAGACACAGATACACACACGTATACACATACTCAGATACAAACATACAGACATACATACACAGAAACTCATACACACAGATACGAACATACAGGCATAGATACACACACAAATACACACACAGATATACACACACAAACGCAGATTGATCCATTCATTAGCAGTGGAGGTCGGAAGACAGAGCCTAGATCAGAGAAAGCCTGGGCTGGAGAGATTCCCAACAATAAACTTTGGTGTGTGTCAGTTCTCCAGAACTAGCGACTTCCGAGGACAGTATGCAACTCCCCCACCGCGGGGACTGAGGGTTGAAGTCTCAACTTGCAGTCATCTCGAGAAGGGAGTGAGCTGCAGCCGAGCTGCCCGCAGACTGGGAGCTAGCCTCGGGGAGGCTGGGAGAGAGAGTGGCCGGAGGCGGGTTCAGAGCAGCAGCAGGAGTAGCCCTCTGTGTGTGTGTGTGTGGCTGTGTGAGAGTGTGTGTTTGTGTGTGTCTCTCTCTCTGCCAGTGTCTCTGTGTGTCTGTCTCTCTCCCCTCTGTGTGTCTCTCTCTACCTGTGTCTCTGTGCGTCTCTCTGTCTCTCTCCCTGTGTGTGTATCTCTCTGTGTCTCTGTGTGTGTCTCTCTTTGTCTGTGTGTGTGTGTGTGTGTCTCTCTCTCTCTGTGTCTGTCTCTCTCCCTGTGTGTATCTCTCTCTCTGTGTCTGTGCCTCTGTCTGTGTGTCTGTGTCTGTGTGTGTCTCTCTTTGTGTGTCTCTCTCTCTGTGTCTGTCTCTCTCCCTGTGTGTGTAGATCTCTCTCTCTGCGTCTGTGTGTGTCTCTCTCTGTGTGTCTGTGCCTCTCTGTCTCTGTCTGTGTGTGTGTGTGTGTGTGACTGCCGCCGGCCCCATGTCTCAGAGAGCATGGCCCGCAATGCGAGCCAGGAGGCCGGCCTGGAGATGCCCAGCCCCGCGGCGGCAGCAGCAGCAGGGGGAGGCAGAGTGGAGTTTGTGGGCATGAGGGATGTGGAATCCGCACTGAGAAGACCCACAGGTTTGGACACGGCTGAGTACCGTGCTTTCACCCAGCAAGGCAGCCGCCTGAGTCTGCTGGCCAGCCCGCTGGCGAGAGGCGACTATCCTCGCAGGAGTGTGAACTACAGGAGACTCCAAAACCTCATCTACAACGTCCTGGAGAGACCACGGAGCTGCGCCTTCATCTACCACGGCTTTGTGTAAGTGACCCTGTTTGTACTGTCTCCCAGCCTCAGTAACTCCATCCAGCAGTTTGCAAACACTCGGCACAAACTTCAACAAATGGGAATGATGTAACTTGCTGGGATGACAGGGGAAAGGGACTTTCTCTCGCTCAGTTATTAGTGCTCAGTTTGAGTGTTATATTAAGCCATGGCTTTGTATTTCCTGACCACAACCCCCCTCTCAATCAATCCACAAATCAGACCTGAGGCAGCTCTGGTCTGTTGCTTGAATTATATTGAGACCAGAGATGCCGAGGACTGAGGCAGAAAATCCGGAAACAATACTGGGCCGCCCTGGGAGCTGGGGAATGGAGGGGGGGGGGGGGGGGGACGGTTCGAATGTTTCAGATCCCACCCCCTAGGAATGAGAAAGACTATCTGTCTCTCTTGCCACCCTGGGTCTCTCCACAAGCTGTTCTGTGAAAGTTGGATTTTTTTTATGTATAGAGCAGTTTTTATCCACTGGGGGGGGGGGGGTTGAATTCCTTGTCTATTCCCCAAGATGGGGAGGAGGGGATGGTGTTAGGGGGGAGAGACAGGGGAAGATGTGTTCCCCCAGGTTGGCTTTATTTTCTAGGTAAAAACAATGTCTGCAGATGCTGGAAACCAGATTCTGGATCAGAGTGGTGCTGGAAAAGCACAGCAGTTCAGGCAGCATCCGAGGAGCAGGAAAATCGACGTTTTGGGCAAAAGCCCTTCAGCAGGAATCAAGGGCTTTTGCCCGAAACGTCGATTTCGCTGCTCCTTGGATGCTGCCTGAACTGCTGGTTTGATTTTCTGTTCCGTCCCCATCACTTTCTGGAGGTGGAGCCTTTGGTACAACTTCTCCCGCTTCCAGCTGCACTCCTCCCAACTCCAGGCGCTCACACAAGCGTCTACCTGGTCAGCAGGCTGTTCAAAAGCTGCCCCAACCCCAGCAGCAACTTAACCCGGAACACGCACCGCAGGCTGGGGGGTCACACAGCACGGACATAGACCCTTCGGTCCAACCAGTCCATGCCGACCATGTTACCAAACTCAACCAGTCCTACCTGGCTGTGTATGGTCCTTATCCCTGCAAACCTCTCCTGTTCTTCACCAAACGTCCTTTAAACATTGGAACTGTACCCGCATCCTTCACTTCCTCGGGAAGTTCATTCCTCACACTAAACACTCCCTGGAAAAATAAAATGTCCCTCACGTCTTTTTTAAAAGCATTCTCCTCTCACCTTAAGGCTAAGCGTCTAGTCTAGAAACCCTCACCCTAGGTGAAAGGCACCTGCCATTCACCATATCTGTGCCCCTCATGACTTTATGAACTTCTGTAAAGTCACCCTTCAATCTTCAGTGAGAAAGGTTCCTGCCTCCCTTTATAACTCTATCCCTCCATTCCGGGCACCATCCTGGGAAAACTCTGGTTTGTTAGCAGCATCTGCTGAAGTCCAGCACACTCTTTCTCACCCCTGGCTCCTCAGTAATTATCTGTTTTTCTGCTCAATTCCGCAGTATTGCTCCAGCTGGGTTTGGCCTGGAATTTTGTGTACAGTTCTAGAATCGACATTTATAGGAGGGAAGTGATTGCACTGGATAGGGTGCAGAAGAATATCATCAAGTTGTTACCTGGGCTGGACAGTCTCAGTTATGAAGAGAGTTTGTTTTTTTTACTTGGAGAAGGTGAGGACTGCAGACGCTGGAGATCAGAGTCAAAGAGTGTGGGTGCTGGAGAAGGACAGCAGGACAGGCAGCATTCAAGGGGCAGGGGAGTCAACTTGTTTTCCTTGGAGCAGAGGAGACTGAGAGGGACATGATCGTGATGTATAAAAGTGTTAGGGACATAGACAGGAAGATAGTTTTCCCTTGATGGAGGTTTGGAGGGGATGTGAAGGAAAACACCTTCACCCAGAAATTGTTGGGAATCTGGAACTCATTGACTTGAAGGGTGGGAGAGGCAGAAACCCTCATAACATTTAATAAATATTTAGGTGTACACATGCAACTAGAAGTGGCCATGGGTAGAGTGCTGGAAAATAGGATCAGAATAGTTAGGATGTTGCCAGGGTTGGAGGATTTGAGCTGTAGGGAGAGGTTGAACAGGCTGGGGCTGTTTTCCCTGGAGCGTCGGAGGCTGAGAGGCGACCTGAAAGAGGTTTATAAAATCATGAGGAGCATGGATAGGATAAATCGACAAAGTCTCTTCCCAGGGTGGGGGAGTCCACAAGTGCAGGGCATAGGTTTAGGGTGAGAGGGGAAAAATAGAACAGAGACCTAAGGGACAACTTTTTCACACAGAGGTTGGTCCGTGTACGGAATGTGCTGCCAGAGGAAGTGGTGGAGGCTGGTATAATTGCAACATTTAAAAGGCATCTGGATGGGTATATGAATAGGAAGGATTTGGAGAGATATGGTAAAAACAAGGACTGCAGATGCTGGAAACCAAAGTCTAGATTAGAATGGTGCTGCAGGTCAGGCAGCATCCAAGGAGCAGGAAAATCCACGTTTTGGGCAAAAGCCCTTCATCAGGAATAGAGGCAGGGTGCCTGCAGAGTGGAGAGATAAATGAGAGGGGGGTGGGGGTGGGAGAAAGTAGCATTGAATGGGGGTGGGGATAAAGGTGATAGGTCAGAGAGGAGGGTGGAGTGGATAGGTGGGAAGGAAGGTAGGCAGGTAGGACAGGTCATGGGGGTGGTGCTGAGCTGGAAGGCTGGAGCTGGGGTGAGGTGGGGAAGGGGAAATGAGGAAGCTGGTGACGACCAACTTAACACTGACATTTTTTACAAACCCACCAACTCCCACAGCTACCTGGATTACATCTCTTCCCACCCTACCTCTTGCAAAAATGCCATCCCATATTCCCAATTCCTCCGCCTCTGCTGTATCTGCTACCAGGAGGACCAGTTCCACCACAGAACATACCAGATGGCCTCCTTCTTTAGAGACCGCAATTTCCCTTCCCACGTGGTTAAAGATGCCCTCCAACGCATCTCGTCTACATCCTGCTCCTCCGCCCTCAAACCCCAACCCCTCCAACTGTAACAAGGACAGAACACCCCTGGTGCTCACCTTCCACCCTACCAAACTTCGCATAAACCACATCATTCAATGACATTTATTGTATCCGTTGACCCCAATATGGTCTCCTCTACATTGGGGAGACTGGACGCCTCCTAGGAGAGCACTTTAGGAAACATCTCCGGGACACCCGCACCAATCAACCCCACTGCCCTGTGGCCCAACATTTCAACTCCCCCTCCCACTCTGCCGAGGACATGCAGGTCCTGGGCCTCCTCCACCACCGCTCCCTCACCACCCGACGCCTGGAGGAAGAACGCCTCATCTTCCGCCTTGGAATACTTCAACCCCATGGCATCAACGTGGATTTCACCAATTTCCTCATTTCCCCTCCCCCCACCTCACCCCAGCTCCAACCTTCCAGCTCAGTACTGCCCTCATGACCTGTCCTACCTGCCTATCTTCTGTCCACCTATCCACTCCACTCTCCTCCCTAACCTATCACCTCCATCCCCACCCCCATTCACCCATTGTACTCTTTGCTACCTTCCCCAACCCTCCTCTCTGACCTATCACCTCCATCCCCACCCCCATTCACCTATTGTACTCTATGCTACTTTCTCCCCACCCCGCGCCCCGCTCATTTATCTCTCCATCCTGCACGCTCCCTGCCTCTATTCCTGATGAAGGGCTTTTGCCCGAAACGTCGATTTTCCTGCTCCTCGGATGCTGCCTGACCTGCTGTGCTTTTCCAGCACCACTCTAATCTTGTAAGGATATGGGCTGGGTGCTGGCAGGTGGGCCTAGATTGGGTTAGGATATCTGGTCGGCATGGACGAGTTGGACCGAAGGGTTTGTTTCCATGCTGTACATCTCTTTGATTTTATGTCTCCAGGTGCTTGTTTCTGACTGGTGCAAATGCAATGGGGTGAAGGGCCTTTTTCTGTGCTAAATACCTCTATGACTCTAGTCACAATGACGGAGTATGGGGAGAGGGATTAGTCAGAATAGTAAATGGGACTGAAAGCAGAATTTGTGTGGAATTCCGAATGGCAGTGCGGACAGGAATTAGCAGGAATAGTGAGCAGGAACAAAGATAGTCAGAAGAGTGCATGAGTGAACACAAAGATTGTTCAGCATCGTGAACGGGAATAGGGACCAGGGATTTTTTTGTAATAATACAGGAGTGAGGAGGTAATTAGTTAGAATTCGAACAAGGCGACTTTGATTTCTCAGAATATTGAGTATAGAGAGGATATAGTTTGATTGGAATAATAAGCAGGAATAAGCTCAGTGACTGTATGGAATGGCAAGCAGGAGGGACAACAGAAGGAAGTCAGATGGGATTGTCCGGAATAGTGACCGAGAGGGGGAAGGGATGGTTCGGAATAGTGAGTGGGGGAAAGGCATTGTTTAGAATAGCGACCAAGGTGGGAGTGATTGTTCAGAATAGTGAGTGGGGGGGGGGGATTATTCGGAATAGTGAGTCGGGGGTGAGGGATAGTTTGGAATATTGAGTGGGGGGGGGGGTGATTGAACAAAATACTGAGTGACGGAGGGGAGGGATTCTTTGGAAAAGTGACCGAGAGGGAGAGGGATTGTTCGGAATAGTGAGTGAGAGAGGTAGTGATTGCTCGGAATAGTGGCCGAGAGGGGAAGGCATTGTTTGGAAAAGTGACCGAGAGTAGGTGGTATCGTTTGGAATAATGAGTGAGAGGGGTGCGATTGTTCGGAATAGTGAGTGAGAGGGGTGAGGGATTGTTCGGAATAGTGAGTGAGAGGGGAAGGGATTGTTCGGAATAGTGAGCGAGGGGGTGAGGGATTATTCGGAATAGTGAGTGAGAGTGGGAGGGATTGTTCGGAATAGTGAGTGAGAGGGGTGAGGGATTGTTCGGAATAGTGAGTGAGAGGGGGAGGGATTGTTCGGAATAGTCAGTGAGAGGGGTGAGGGATTGTTCGGAATAGTGAGTGAGGGGGGGAGGGATTGTTTGGAATAGTGAGTGAGAGGAGGGAGGGATTGTTCGGAATAGTGACGGAGAGGGAGTGGGATTGTTCGGAATCATGAGTGAGAGGGGGTGAGGGATTGTTCAGAATAGTGAGTGAGAGGGGTGGGATTGTTCGGAGTAGTGAGTGAGAGGGGGGAGGGATTGTTTGGAATAGTGACCGAGAGGAGATAGGGATTGTTCGGAATAGTGACCGAGAGGGGTGAGGGATTGTACGGAATAGTGAGTAACAGGGGGTGGGATTGTTCAGAATAGTGACCGAGAGGAGGGAGGGATTGTTCGGAATAGTGAGTAACAGGGGGTGGGATTGTTCAGAATAGTGACCGAGAGGGTGGTGAGATTGTTCGGAATAGTGAGTGGCGGGGGGGGGGGATTGTTCAGAATAGTGTGTGGGGGGGGTGGGATTGTTCGGAATAGTGTGTGGGGGGGTGGGATTGTTCAGAATAGTGTGTGGGGGGGAGGGATTGTTCGGAATAGTGGGTGAGAAGGGGTGGGATTGTTTGGACTAGTGAGTGAAGGGGGGAGGGATTGTTTGGAATATTGACTGACGGGGGAGGGATTGTTTGGAATAGTGACAGAGCAGGGGGAGGGATTGTTCTGAACAGTGAGTGACGGGGGGAGGGATTGTTTGGAATAGTGTGTGAGAGGGGGTGGGATTGTTCGGAATAGTGAGTGTGAGGGTGTGGGATTGTTCAGAATAGTGAGAAAGAGGGGGCTGGGATTGTTCGGAAAAGTGAGCGAGAGGGTGTGGGATTGTTCAGAATAGTGAGTGAGAGGGGGTGGGATTGTTCCGAGAGGGGTGTGGGATTGTTCGGAATAGTGACTGAGAGGGGGGTGGGATTGTTCGGAATAGTGACGGAGTGGGGAGAGACTGTTCGGAATCGTGAGTGAGAGGGGGTGGGATTGTTCGGAATACTGACCGAGAAGGGGTGGGATTGTTCAGAATAGTGACAGAGAGGGGAGAGATTGTTCGGAATCGTGAGTGAGAGGGGGTGGGATTGTTCGGAATGCTGACCGAGAAGGGGTGGGATTGTTCAGAATAGAGACTGAGAGGGGTTGGGATTGTTCAGAATAGTGAGTGAGAAGGGGTGGGATTGTTCGGAATAGTGAGCGAGGAGGGAGGGCTTGTTTGGAACATTGAGTGAGGGGGGTGGGATTGTTCGGAATAGTAAGTGAGAGGGGGCGGGAAGTTCGGAATAATGAGTGAGATGAGGGAGGGAATGTACGGAATAGTGAGTGAGTGGGGTAGGGATTGTTCGGAATAGTGAGTGGGGGGGAGGGAAGTTCGGAATAGTGAGTGAGGGTGGAGGGCTTGTTCGGAATAGTGAGTGAGAGGGGGAGGGAAGTTCGGAATAGTGAGTGAGGGGGGAGGGCTTGTTTGGAACAGTGAGTGAGAGGGGGTGGGATTGTTCGGAACAGTGAGTGAGAGGGGGTGGGATTGTTTGCAATAGTGAGTAAGAGGAGGGTGGGATTGTTCAGAATAGTGTGTGCGGGGGGGTGGGATTGTTCGGAATAGTGAGTGCGAGGGGGTGGGATTGTTCGGAATAGTGAGCGAGAGGGGGATGGGATTGATCGGAAAAATGAGCGAGAGGGTGTGGGATTGTTTGGAATAGTGAGTGAGAGGGTGTGGGATTGTTCGGAATAGTGAGTGAGAGGGGGTGGGATTGTTCCAAGAGGGGTGTGGGATTGTTCGGAATAGTGACAGAGTGGGGAGAGACTGTTCAGAATCGTGAGTGAGAGGGGATGGAATTGTTCCAAGAGGGGTGTGGGATTGTTCAGAATAGTGATGGAGAGGGGAGAGATTGTTCGGAATCTTGAGTGAGACAGGGTGGGATTGTTCGGAATGCTGACCGAGAAGGGGTGGGATTGTTCAGAATAGAGACTGAGAGGGGTTGGGATTGTTCAGAATAGTGAGTGAGAGGAATGTGGGATTGTTCGGAATAGTGACAGAGAGGGGAGGGTTTGTTCGGAATTGTGAGAAGGGGTGGGATTGTTCGGAATAGTGACCAAGAGGGGGAGGGATTGTTTGGACTAGTGAGGAGAGGGGAGTGGGATTGTTTGGAATAGTGAGTGAGAAGGGGTGCGAATGTTCGGAATAGTGAGTGAGGGGGGAGGGCTTGTTCGGAACAGTGAGTGAGAGGGGGTGGGATTGTTCGGAACAGTGAGTGAGAGGGGGTGGGATTGTTTGCAATAGTGAGTAAGAGGAGGGTGGGATTGTTCAGAATAGTGTGTGCGGGGGGGTGGGATTGTTCGGAATAGTGAGTGCGAGGGGGTGGGATTGTTCGGAATAGTGAGCGAGAGGGGGATGGGATTGATCGGAAAAATGAGCGAGAGGGTGTGGGATTGTTTGGAATAGTGAGTGAGAGGGTGTGGGATTGTTCGGAATAGTGAGTGAGAGGGGGTGGGATTGTTCCAAGAGGGGTGTGGGATTGTTCGGAATAGTGACAGAGTGGGGAGAGACTGTTCAGAATCGTGAGTGAGAGGGGATGGAATTGTTCCAAGAGGGGTGTGGGATTGTTCAGAATAGTGATGGAGAGGGGAGAGATTGTTCGGAATCTTGAGTGAGACAGGGTGGGATTGTTCGGAATGCTGACCGAGAAGGGGTGGGATTGTTCAGAATAGAGACTGAGAGGGGTTGGGATTGTTCAGAATAGTGAGTGAGAGGAATGTGGGATTGTTCGGAATAGTGACAGAGAGGGGAGGGTTTGTTCGGAATTGTGAGAAGGGGTGGGATTGTTCGGAATAGTGACCAAGAGGGGGAGGGATTGTTTGGAATAGTGAGGAGAGGGGAGTGGGATTGTTCGGAATAGTGAGTGAGAAGGGGTGCGAATGTTCGGAATAGTGAGTGAAGCGGGGAGGGATTGTTTGGAATAGTGACCAACGGGGAAGGATAGTTTGGAATAGTGACGGAGAGGGGGGAGATATGGTTTGGAATAGTGAGTGAGAGGGGGGAGGGATTGTTCGGAATAGTGAGTGCAAGGGGGTGGGATTGTTCGGAATAGTGAGTGAGAAAGGGTGGGATTGTTTGGACTAGTGAGTGAAGGGGGGAGGGATTGTTTGGAATATTGACCGACGGGGGAGGGATTGTTTGGAATAGTGACAGAGAAGGGGGAGGGATTGTTCTGAACAGTGAGTGACGGGGGGAGGGATTGTTTGGAATAGTGTGTGAGAGGGGGTGGGATTGTTCGGAATAGTGAGTGTGAGGGTGTGGGATTGTTCAGAATAGTGAGAAAGAGGGGGGTGGGATTGTTCAGAAAAGTGAGCGAGAGGGTGTGGGATTGTTCAGAATAGTGAGTGAGAGGGGGTGGGATTGTTCCGAGAGGGGTGTGGGATTGTTCGGAATAGTGACTGAGAGGGGGGTGGGATTGTTCGGAATAGTGACAG
Source organism: Chiloscyllium punctatum (assembly GCF_047496795.1). NCBI lineage: Eukaryota > Metazoa > Chordata > Chondrichthyes > Orectolobiformes > Hemiscylliidae > Chiloscyllium > Chiloscyllium punctatum. Next base: position 122,921,672 of record NC_092741.1, on the reverse strand, counting down.
AGAGGGGAGAGATTGTTCGGAATCGTGAGTGAGAGGGGATGGGATTGTTCGGAATGCTGACCGAGAAGGGGTGGGATTGTTCAGAATAGAGACTGAGAGGGGTTGGGATTGTTCAGAATAGTGAGTGAGAAGGGGTGGGATTGTTCGGAATAGTGAGTGAGGAGGGAGGGCTTGTTTGGAACATTGAGTGAGGGGGGTGGGATTGTTCGGAATAGTGAGTGAGAGGGGGCGGGAAGTTCGGAATAGTGAGTGGGGGGGGAGGGCTTTTTCGGAACAGTGAGTGAGAGGGGGTGGGATTGTTCGGAACAGTGAGTAAGAGGAGGGTGGGATTGTTCAGAATAGTGTGTGCGGGTGGGGTGGGCTTGTTCAGAATAGTGAGTGCAAGGGGGTGGGATTGTTCGGAATAGTGAGTGTGGGGTGGAGGGATTGTTCGGAATAGTGAGTGAGAGGGGAGAAGGATTGTTCGGAATAGTGAGTGAGAGGGGAGAAGGCTTGTTCGGAATAGTGAGTGAGAGGGGAGAGGGATTGTTTGGAATAGTGAGTGAGAGGAGGGAGGGATTGTTCGGAATATTGAGTGGGGGGGAGGGATTGTTTGGAATAGTGAGTGAGAGGGGAGAAGGATTGTTCGGAATAGTGAGTGAGAGGAGGGTGGGATTGTTCAGAATAGTGTGTGCGGGGGGGGGTGGGATTGTTCGGAATAGTGAGCGAGAGGGGGATGGGATTGATCAGAAAAATGAGCGAGAGGGTGTGGGATTGTTCGGAATAGTGAGTGCGAGGGGGTGGGATTGTTCGGAATAGTGAGCGAGAGGGGGATGGGATTGATCGGAAAAATGAGCGAGAGGGTGTGGGATTGTTCGGAATAGTGAGTGAGAGGGGGTGGGATTGTTTGGAATAGTGAGTGAGAGGGGGTGGGATTGTTCCAAGAGGGGTGTGGGATTGTTCGGAATAGTGACAGAGTGGGGAGAGACTGTTCAGAATCGCGAGTGAGAGGGGATGGGATTGTTCCAAGAGGGGTGTGGGATTGTTCAGAATAGTGATGGAGAGGGGAGAGGTTGTTCGGAATCTTGAGTGAGACAGGGTGGGATTGTTCGGAATGCAGACCGAGAAGGGGTGGGATTGTTCAGAATAGAGACTGAGAGGGGTTGGGATTGTTCAGAATAGTGAGTGAGAGGAATGTGGGATTGTTCGGAATAGTGACAGAGAGGGGAGGGTTTGTTCGGAATTGTGAGAAGGGGTGGGATTGTTCGGAATAGTGACCAAGAGGGGGAGGGATTGTTTGGACTAGTGAGGAGAGGGGAGTGGGATTGTTTGGAATAGTGAGTGAGAAGGGGTGCGAATGTTCGGAATAGTGAGTGAAGCGGGGAGGGATTGTTTGGAATAGTGACCAACGGGGAAGGATAGTTTGGAATAGTGACGGAGAGGGGGGAGATATGGTTTGGAATAGTGAGTGAGAGGGGGGTGGGATTGTTCGGAATAGTGAGTGTGGGGTGGAGGGATTGTTCAGAATAGTGAGTGAGAGGGGAGAAGGCTTGTTCGGAATAGTGAGTGAGAGGGGAGAGGGATTGTTTGGAATAGTGAGTGAGAGGAGGGAGGGATTGTTCGGAATATTGAGTGGGGGGGAGGGATTGTTCGGAATAGTGAGTGAGAGGGGAGAAGGATTGTTCGGAATAGTGAGTGAGAGGAGGGAGGGATTGTTCAGAATAGTGAGTGAGGGGGATGGATTGTTCGGAATAGTGAGTGGGGGGGGTGTGGAATTGTTCAGAATAGTCAGTGAGAGTGGGTGGGATTGTTCGGAATAGTGACAGAGAGGGGAGAGATTCGGAATCGTGAGTGAGAGGGGATGGGATTTTTCGGAATACTGACCGAGAGGGGGTGGGATTGTTCAGAATAGAGACTGAGAGGGGTTGGGATTGTTCAGAATAGTGAGTGAGAGGGGATGGGATTTTTCGGAATACTGACCGAGATGGGGTGGGATTGTTCGGAATAGTGACCAAGAGAGGGTGGGGTTGTTCGGAATGCTCACCAAGAGGGTGGAGGGATTGTTTGGAATAGTCGCCAAGAGGACAGAGGAATTGTTCGGAGTAGTGAGTAGAGGGGGGAGTGATTGTTTGGAAAAGCGACCGAGAGGGAGAGCTATTGTTCGGAATAGTGAGTGAGTGAGTGAGTGAGAAAAAATTATTTTTTCTGAGACTCTGTTATTTCGCTGACAAGGAGAAACATCCTCTTTTGAATGTTGTGTATTTCAATTTGAGTGAACTCTCATTCCTATAAAACCCAAAGAGCAGAGGCCACATTAACTCAGTCTCTTAGCATTGAACAATCCTCTCTCGTCCCAGAGGCCATGCTAGGGAATCTTTGCTGTTGTAGGCATCCGATGCAAGTTTACCCTTCCCTTAATACATAGACCAAAACTAGGAACTGTCTCAGTCATGCCCTACACAATCATGACAATACTTGCTGCCTGTCTTTGTACTCTAGCCCCTTTGAAATAAAGGCCAACATGCCACTTGCCTCTTTACTTCACTGCTGCAATGTCAGCTCAATTTGTGTTAACAGGAGAAGCAGAGCCATGAGTCTCTAAACATTAACATTCTCAAGCTCTTTCAGCCCATTCTGTTGGTGACTTCCCCACAACCGCTCCTGTCGCACTTCATCCTTTCTCCTGAAGGTGAGGCTTATATATCCTATTTTCAAAAGCCTTATCAAGACCTCCCTCTTCAATTCACCGGTCCTTTTCCCTGCTCACTGTAATGCCCACCACCTCGAGTGCTACTTTGCCATGTTGAAGTTACTCCATAATTTTTATGATTGCTGATTTTCTGCACAGAAACACACACACACACGTGCATACACACTAAAACAAGTTGGGGCTTTTACCTAAATCCACCAGCAACTTAAAATGGGATATCCAAGGTCCTTCAAGAAGTTAATGCATTTTGATCTGGATCAGTGTGAAAACAGTCATTTTGGAGCAAGGAACAAAAATCAGGGAAGTGCTTATGGCATAAACAGATGGCATGATTTCATACAGGTTTAGTTACAGAAACAAGAGCAACTAAGACTGCCTGGTTTCCTCAGCATAGATTCTGGATTAGTGGTGCTGGAAGAGCACAGCAGTTCAGGCAGCGTCCAAGTAGCTTCGAAATCGACGTGTCGGGCAAAAGCCCTTCCATCAGGAAACGTCGATTTCGAAGCTACTTGGATGCTGCATGAACTGCTGTGCTCTTCCGGCACCACTAATCCAGAATCTGGTTTCCAGCATCTGCAGTCATTGTTTTTACCTCGTTTTTTTTCCTCAGCATAGGGACAACTGATTCCCTGAAGTATTATTTACATTGAATAAATTCCCTATGTGGAGGTTTTGAGGAAGATATTAAAGTGGATCCTGATACAGATATTAAAGTTGAAAACAGTGGTCTCAGACTTATCTGGGAAAGAGCTGACGTGGAGGTTTCTGAATTGATATTGTTATAATAATGAAACAAACCTTCAAAGCTGATCAAAGTAAATTGTTCACAAGGTTCAAATCTCTGTTAGAAGGGAATCAAGTGGAAGGGAAGCTTTTGACAGAACGGCGAAGACTAGTGGAAGAAATTCAGTTAACCCTGTCTGCGAAGCTCAGGACGAAATATTCCTTTGGAGGCAATGCAGTGCTGGTCCTTCGGAATATTACCAGGGCTACAGGGGTTAAACAATGATCAACTGGTGTACAAACTGAGCTTGTTTTCCCTTGACTAAAGGAGATCAAGGGCTGAATTATTTGTGGTGCTTCATAAGGTTAGGAAAATAATTCCTCTGGTGGGAGAGACCAGAACAAGGGGAAGCACAGTAAATTTTGAACAAGGTCATTCAGGAATGAAAGGAAGAAGGACTCGGTCACACAAAGACAATTGGGAATCTGGAACGGCCTCCCTCAAAAGCCATTGAGGGTGTAAACCACTTGAAAATTTACAAACTGAAATTGATAGATTATTATTGGTTTGGGTTATCGAGGGATGTTGAATTATGGTAGATAAATGAAGTGGAAGTATAGATCAACCAGAATGAAACTGAATGACACAACAAGCTAAAGACATTGCATGGCCTCTGCTGGTTCCTTGATTTATAAAGTGGCAAAATGACAATTGATACATTTTGGAGAAAAGAAGTCAACTATTATTGTGGCTTTATGTGATGTGTTTAATACATGGGGATAAAGTTGAGCATTTTCCCCAATTTTCTTGTTTGTATCCTTTACATTCTCATGCAATATCAAACTGCAAAGTCTGGACATTTCACTAAGTAGTAAATAGATCCTTTTGTCTACCTTGGTTTATGTCCGATTTAAAGTTACATTTAATCACACTCTGTTAATCAGACTTGCTTTAAAAAAACAGGCTGATTAAACTTTCAAAGAGTAAACTTCCCCTCAAGTTATAGTGATTAAGACAAAGTATTGGTCAAGTCAGTGTTTGTACGCAGTCTGCAGTACCTACCTCAACCTGTCAGAGGGAAAGGGATAGCCTAGTGGTATTACTGCTCGTTGATCCAGAGACCCAGATAATGTACAGGGGACTGAGGAGTGAATCTTGCCAGAGCAGATGGTGGAATTTGAATTCAATACAATTTTCGTGGTCATGAAATCGTTGTCGATTGTCACAAAAACCTATCCGATTCACTAATGTCCTTTAGGGAAGGGAATCTGCCATCCTTATCTGGTGTGGTCTACATGTGACTCCAAACCCGTGGCAATGTGGTGGACTCTTAATTGTGTTCTTGCCAATTAAGGATGGGTAGTAAATGTTTGCCTCGCCAGCGATGCCCTCATCCTGTGAATGAGTTTTTAAAAAAATCTTACTCTTTAGAAGTTTAAATGTGCATTTAATTTTAGCATGTACTCTCTTCTTGTAATCTTTAATTTTAATATAGTACAGAATTTAAGTTCCTCCAAAACAGCTGAAGAGATGTGAGTTTAAATGAGTGGTGTAGTTCATGGTATCACCAGTGAACAAGTTACTATAATATCTGAAACAGGTATGGAGCTGTCAGTCACCCGAGTTTTTTAAGAGGTAGTACATGACGGTAAACTGGGTGGTGATGAATGAGTGAACAGGCAATCGGAAGCCTCGAGTGTACGAGGATATACTTGAATTACAGTGACTCGTTCTGGTTCTGTTTATAAACAAGACGTTAAATCAATGAGAAGATGGAAAGCACTGTCAGCTCTCTCTTCCTGCAAAAACCCATTAGCCACTAAATGGTACTTTACAAACCAGTATCATTTGGAAGTGCCTGACCAGATTTTAAAGCTATAACTGTTCGCTAATACTTACAAATGCAAATTGATGTCATTAACTGTTGCAGAGATATACAGACTGGAAAAATTCGGATTCAAAGGCCCATATTTACAGAATAGCTCTTGGGATGCCATGCTATGTCAATGTGCCAGAAGGTGTAGGGAGTTGTGAATGACTCAGCAGTTTCCCATGATTCCAATGGGAAGCTGCATGGACAGGTGGGGACGAGGCTTTGACTTGACTTCCATGGTAAAATAATCTTCCTACTCTCACTGACCACAAATCACAAACCAACTCTCATCTCAATGCAAAAGGGAGGGGTTGATTCAAAGAATATGAAATATATTTCCATAAATTATTTTTTCTTTTCCTCCTTCTTATTCTTGGGCTTCTATCTAACATGCTTTATTGCAGTGGGGTTAAGCTATGATCCTCCAGGTACCGATATGGACATAATGTTGTGTACCACTCAGTGCCTTGTTTGATCATCACCCAGTGCAATTTCCTGGTCTATGCTCTGGATTTCTGCTTAATGGAATCAGTGATGTTAGCACCTTTCCACACATTACTTCATGGCCAGTATATTTCAAAACCAACTATTACATATGAAGCAATAGAGCATCGCACTAGCAGGAATAAAAGACAATCATCTAACCTTCCCCCTTTCATTATCTGGTGTATTTTGCTTGTAATTCTGATTGTTGTTAACTCTATGTGGTAAAAACCTACCACATGAAGTTGGGTTTTAGCTGGGAGGGAGATGATTGTAGATTGAAAATGTGGAGATTGGCGACTGCATTAAAAGCCATTGTTACCAGTTTTAGTTCATATGCTTATATGTAAGCCTGTTCATAATTTTATACAATGTATAATACATGCAATATACAGAGCCAGTATAATAACTGTACAATGTAAGTCAGCCTGCCTTTGATATATATACATATATAGTTAATGTAGTGAATATATTGTAACAACAGCTTCAAGAACACCTTCTTCCCTGCTGTTATTAGACTTCTGAAAGAACCTCGCAAATTTTAAATTTCATGTTGATCTTGCTCTGTATGCACCTTCTCTCTAGCTGTAACATTTTATTCCTCACTCTGTTCTATTACCCTTATGCACTTTATGTGTTATGATCTGCCTGTACTGCATGCAAAACAAAACCTTTCACTGTACTTAGGTACATGTGACAATAATAAATCAAATCAAATCAAAGAATATACTATTCAATCAAAGTACAAGACGATGTAGAGTGGGAGGGGGGGAATTGAAATGTTGGTCCACTGGGCGGTGGAACATCTCTGGGACACCTGCACCAATCAACTCCACCGCCCAGTGGCTCAACATTTCATCTCCCCCTCCGACTCTGCTGAGGAGATGCAGGTCCTAGGCCTCCTCCACTGCCACCCCCTCACCACCCAATGCCTGGAGGAAGAATGCCTCATCTTCTGCCTCGGAACACTTCAACCCCATGGCATCAATGTGTACTTCATCAGTTTCCTCATTTCCTCTCCCCCCACCTTACCCCAGTTCCAACCTTCCAGCTCAGCACCATCCTCATGACCTGTCCCACCTGCCAATCTTCCTTCCCAGCTGTCTGCTCCACCCTCCTCTCTGACCTACCACCTTCATCCCCACCTCCATCCACCTACTGTACACTTGACTACCTTCTCCCCAGCTCCACCCCCCTCCCATTTATCTCTCCACCCCGGAGGCTCCCTGCCTTCATTCCTGATGAAGGGCTTTTGCCCGAAATGTTGATTTTCCTGCTCCTCAGATGCTGCCTGACCTGCTGTGCTTTTCCAGTACCACTCTAATCTAGACTCTGATTTCCATCATCTGCAGTACCCACTTATGTCTGGTTTGAAGAGTTTGATTCTGTTCCTGGCAATTAGATCTGGAAATTAATTTTGTTACCTCATGTCCCAACTAATTGATCAGTAATGGGTTGAGGTTCCTCCAGTCCCATTGTGCAACTTCTTCAGTCCAAACAAAATAGTATCATTGCTTTTCTGCAGTTCCTCAAATGACAGTACCATTCCTGTTAAGGTTATGCATCCACATTTGGGGGGTTGGGAGTAATTATTATTGTGTGTATAGCTCCTGCTGCAGTCCTTATAAACACCCTGATACCCCCATGGGCATAAACATGGAGTTAACTTCTTTGGTAGGATGGGGAACTAAATTGTCAGCTTTCTGCCTGTTAGGAAATCTAATGATGAGATCCCACTGGAGTGGCGTGAATCAATCATTTAGCAATGTTGCAGAAAATCCAGGGAGACTTTGTTGTCTGAACCTGTTCTTCAGTCAATTGTGATTATCACGGGAAAGTTATGAAATATGCAGTTCCAGAACTGGCTGCAAATTGGCTGAAGCATATGTTAGCAAAATGTGGTTCATTGTCCCCATGACCTCATAGGAGATACCATTAATTGTAAATATTTCATGCAACATGCTGACAACTGCACTGGTAGCACTGGTATGTAACTTCTTCACCTTTACCCAACAGCACTAAGAGAGGACTTCCTGTGAGAAATGAATAGGTCAGTGCTCACGGTCTGATGAGGATAGTACTTGGTTTCAGCTGCTCACGCTGCCCTGACCTATGAATCGCAGTTTTGCAGTCAGCTATAGATTTTCAATCTTATTTCTGATCCCAGACCATCGCACTATTGACTGATCTCTGGGCCTATACCTGGTGATCCCTAAGAATCCCTAATTGTGTCTATCAAATCTCCTCTTAATCTTCTCTTCTCCAAGGAGAACAGCCCAGCCAATGGACCTGGAACATTAACTATTTTTTCTACACCCTGAACCTGCTGCTCCCTTAGCCAAGCTCTTCCAGTACAGTTACATCACTGGAATCAATCCAACAATGTGGAATCTTGCCCAGGTATGTCCTGTACACAAAAATCAGGACAAATCCAATCTGGCCAATGACCACCCATCAGTTTACTCTCAGTCATCAGTAAAATGATGGAAGGTGTCGTCAACAGTGCTGTAAGCAGGATTCACTCAGCAGGTTGCTCACTGACGCCCAGTTCGAATTCCATCAGGGCCACTCAGCTCTGACCTCATTACGGTCTTGGTTCAAACATGGACAAACAAGCTGAATTCCCAAGGTGAGGTGAGAGCGACAGCTCTTGACATCAAGGCTGCACTTTACCAAGTGTGGCATCAAAGAGACCTAGCAAAACTGGAATGAATGGAAATCAGGAGGCAACCTCTCCACTGATTGGAGTCATACCTGGCACATAGAAAGATGGCCATGGTTGTTGGACGTCAGTTATCTCAGCTCCAGGATATATCTGCTGGAGTTTCTCAGAGTTGTGTCCTAGGCCCAACCATTTTCAGCTGTTTCATGAGTGACCCTCCCTCCTCTATAAGGTGGGGATGATCATTAATGATTGCATAATGTTTAGCACCATTCACAATGCCTTAGATACTGAAACAGTCCATGTCCAAGTACAGCATGACCTAGTTTGGGATTTTAAGTGGCAAATAATGTTCATACCACAAAAACGCTAAGCACTGACCATCTGCAACAAGACAGAATCTACCCACCACCCTTATTGTCATTACTATCACAGAATTCCCCACTATCAACATTTTGCATGTCACCATTGACCAAAGACTCAACTGGGCTGGCCATATAAGTTATACTATCTACAAGAGCAGGTCAATGGCTAGCAATCCTGCAGCAAATAGCCTAGCTCCTGACTCCCCAAAACCTGTCTACCATCTACAAGGTACAAGACAAAAAAGTTCAAAAAGTGCAAATATCCATCTTATTATTAAGAGCCTCCACCTCCATCTCACTGAGGTGGCTTCTAGCCAATACACATTCAAAAACTCTGCTTACATTTTGACAACTGTAACAAATTCTACACTGCAGCTGTAAAAATCCACAATTATTCCAAAAGGACAATGATGTTCTCATTAAAATATTCAATATGATTTCTAAATGAAAGTAGATTTGGTCAATTTACAAATGCTAATAGATCATTTAAAAAATTCCATAATTCAGATCCATATTGGCATCAAAAAATAATCCATATTTCCCCAGACCATGCCTAAACTACATACTAAGTTTCGTTGAAATCCACTCATGCAGTTTTGAGATATCTTGTTTGCAAAGAGAGAAACAGAATAACAAATAGGGTGAAAACATTACCTGCTCCAACCGTGAGTGAAACCATAGATTTCATTAAATTGTTAACGTGTTCGATCCTTGGTAAAAATGTACACTCGATAATCAAATTTTCAAGGTGAATTATTTACATTCATGTCTTTACAAGCTTTTACCTGAATGGCACAGTGCTAGTGGGAAGACTGTCCTGGTAAACTTATTAACTGTCTGTCACTTCTACGCTTGCGTTGGGAGAAATTACATGATATTTCAGCCCAACTGGTGTACCACAGTGTTTACACACCAGGCGATTTTGCTTCCCCATCAGCATTTCCCCAAATCTTTCTCCCATATATAGTTATTTGGCTTCCCTTAAGTGTATCTGTGCCAGTCCTCTGAATTAGTGCAGTAAGTTCTGCATTCTTACTACCCTGTGAGTAAAGATGTTTCTCCTGAAGTCCACATTATAGTTATTAGTGGCTATCTTATATTTCGCATCACTAGCTTTGCTCTTCCACACAACTGGAAACATCTTTCCTACCCTCAACCCTGTCAAAGTCTTTAAAAATTTGATCATGTCAAAGGCATCTGGATAGGTATAGGAATAGGAAGGATTTGGAGGAATGTGGGCCAAATGCTGGCAAATGGGACTAGATTTATTGAGGATATCTGGTCGGTATGAATGAGTTGCACCAAAGGGTTTGTTTCCATCCTGTGCATCTCTGGGATCTTTCTGCTCCTCTACCCATGCATCTCACAAACCAATGTATTTATTTTTAGTCGACCTGCTTGGACTACACCTCCAAGGTAAGTTGGATTTGAACCAGGAGCTTCTAGCACAGAGGTAAGGACACCATCACTGTGACGCAGAAACCTCTCATGTATTAATCTATACTGAAAGTCTTTAACCAATCACATGTGCATCTTTAACAGCTTTTTGTATTTTGTCACAATATTCCTTCTTTGTGTTAACTATACCTCCCAAACTTGCTGCGAACTTATTCAAATGAGGGTTTCAAATTATCAATATAAATTATGAACAATGGTGATCTCAACATTGGTCCCTGTGGAAGACCACTCACTGATGTACGCCTGTATTTAATTTTTGTAGCAGCCTGTGATCCACTCTATCACCAATCCATTGACTGTACACATTCTGACCTTAACCATAGAATCAAATCAAATCCCTACAGTGCAGAAACAGGCCATTCAGCCCATTGAATCCATACAGACCCTGCAAATAGCATCCTACCCACACCCACCTCCCCAAACCTACATTTCCCATGGCTAATGCACCAAGCCTGTACATCTCTGGACACTATGGGCAATTTAGCGCAGCCAGTCTGCCTAACCTGCACATCTTTGGACTATGGGAGGAAACCGGAGCACTCGGAGGCAACTCAAGCAGACACAGGAAGAAATGAAAAGTCCACACAGTTAGTCACCCAAGAGGGTAATCGAACCCAGGTCCCTGGCACTGTGAGGCAACAGCGCTAACCACAGAGCCACCGTGTCACCCCACGTGAGTGGTCCTTTATTCCAAACCCTTTGAAGGCATGTTACCTTCAACCATGACTGCATTACCATAACGAATCTTCTTGTTACTTCTTCGTGGATTTCACTGAAATTGGTTCAGTATAATTTTCTCTTTTGAAATCTGAACTGACCCTATTCATTACATTATTAGTTGCCAAACATTAACCTTTTCAGGAAACACTCCATTTTCTTTGATCAGTGAATAGCAAAACACCACGGCTGCTTGGAATCTGAACTAAGAACAGACAATATTGGAGAAGCTCAGGAGACCTGGCAGCATCTGTGGAGAGAGAAAATCATAGTTAATGTCTTGAGTTTGATATGACTGTTCTTCAGAACACACGAGTAAGTAACTGGTCTGCAGTTCCTCTGTTCCCAGGAGAGGTAGGAGTGTAGATTTGAGATGACATTCAGATCAGCCATGTCCATACTGAAAGAAAACGGCTTGACGGGCTGAATGGCCTAATCGCATTCCTGCTTCTTGAATGCCCTTGGTGATTGGGAACCGGCTTTCGGTTTACTGCTGTGACCCTAACCTAGCTGACAACGCACTGCTAAAGAATGAAGGCACTAAGCACTCACTGACCCCGGACCTCGACTGGGCTGTCCATGCTTCCCAATAGGATACAAAGATCCTGGAGCTATACTCCCACCCTCATCTAGATACTGCAGATGCCCTGAATCCTTCCCCCGTCATTGTATCATTCCCAGGGTCATGCATTCACCATCCCTCATTGAGCTGCAGCTCCCTCAGGATGAGGAGGGTGGGGCGAGGGGAAATAACCCCCACTTGAACTATCACCCTGGGACACTAGGTGGCCACACCCATTGGACTGGCAATAACCCTTTCTCTCTGTCCCAGGACTCAGCACCTCCCCTTAGGTTCTGTGCCTATGATGGCATTTCCCCCCGCAGTGTTGACTGACATATGAACCAGGCTGTCTTTTCTCTTTCACTGAGCCTCAGTGTCATTCCAGCATTTCCCACATGTACCTTTCACATGCAGGGCACTGGGCTATGTGACTGCAGAGCTTGTCTTGTGTTACAAGGCAGTCAACTGCTCATTCCATTAGCTTGACAGTGATTAAATACCAGTGTCACCCTCTGTTGCACGCCCCAAGGCTTACCCAGCCTTTATTTAAGGAAGAAAAACATTGGAACACTATCCTGTATTTTCTTCCACATTTCCACTGCCCTAAATGACTTCATTTATCTAAACATGACTTTGTGCGCATTGTGACTAAGACAAACCGTCCTTAAAGTAAAAGTGTAAAAACAATAACTGTTCCATTCCACAATTATATTTGTCTAACCTTTCCAAACATTTTTGTTTAAATAACTGCATTATATCCTCTTTCTCCTGCCAAACTGCATCTGACGACAGCCAATTTTGAAGTGCAGACTAGCAATACTCAAAAACAACTTCAAAAGTCAAAAGTCTGCTAAAACACTTGTGAATTTTCTGAAATATGATGGGTTAGGGGTGAATTTGTTCAGGCAAGTGCTGTTATCATCATTCTCACCAGGTTTCTCCTCTTCCTTCCTCTCCTGAAGGTGATGAATCCTTATTGAGAAATATTTCACCCCTATATCCTTCTGTAGCTCGGCCATTCCGCCAGTTTTTAGATGACATCTGAAGGTTGGCAAGCTATTTCGCTACGAACTCATCTCAGTTCAACATAAGCCAGTCAAAGATCAGCATCGAGAATGAGTTTGGAATTAGAACGCACTCTGATATGTCTAGCAACAGAGATAACGTTCAGCTGAAAGAAAATGCAGACTGGAAGAGTTATAAAAAGTGATTATGAAAATCATGGAAAATGAGAAGTAGTGCAACAGAACATTTTGAAAGAAAAGGATATGTACAGTAATACATATGTAGACTCACTAAATGAATACTTTTATATGTTTTCACAGTCAAGGCACAGGAAGGGAATAGAGTGGAAGAGGACCTGAAAAATAAGTTAATGAGAGTGACTTGTTGAATTTGTTAGAGTGTAAGCATCTGACTGTTACATATGTAGATTTTCAGAAGATACTTAATCAGGTTCTGCACAGGAGAATATTTGTCCAAGTTAAATTAAACTAAACTGGAGGTATCCTGGGGATAGGGAGGAAGTTGGAACTAAAGAGTTAATTCTCTAGTTGATGGCATGTTCCATCAGAGTTTATACTGAGGATTACCCTTTGATCAAATACGCCAAGGAATAGAGAGTTATTTATCTGGATTTACAAATGACAGGAGGCTTATTAATTTGAGTAGATGACTCCAGAAGGTGAAAGGAGAACAGACAGACAAATGAGTGGGTAAAATAGTGGCAAATGGAATTAAGAGTGAAGTCATCCACTTTGGACCTGAAATTGATTTGTCCAAATGTTTTACATTGTGAAAGTCTAGAAATGTGAAAGTGCAAAGAGTATTTGGATATACCAGGTACAGAGATTACTTAGAGCAACTGCACAGGTACCAAGCAATCATAGTAAGGACTAATAGAGTGTTGGCCTTCATATGAAAAGAACTTGAATAAAAAGGAAAAGGAAGTTATGATTCAGTTATACAGAACTTTGGCCTTACCCAATTTGGATTACTGCATGCAGTTCAGGCGCCACACCTCAGGAAGAATACATTGGCCTCAAGGGAGAGCATTATGTTGAAGAGATGTTACATAAACTCGTGTTGTTTCTTTTGGAGTTTAGAACTATGGTGAGTGATTTAAATTATGTTTAAAATGATGGAAGGATTGGATGAGCCTGCAATAGGAAAGAAATTATTAAATTGGCGAGGGTGCAGAAAAGATTTCTAAGGATATTGCAAGGCCGGGAGGGTTTGAGTTAGAAGGAGAGGCTGGATAGGCTAGTACATTTTCACAAGAGTGTAAAAATTTGAGAGTGACTTTATAGAGGTTTATAAAATTATGAGGGGTGTAGATAAGGTGAATATCAAAGGTCTTTTCCCCAAGGTAGAGGAGTTCTGAAATAGAAGGCATATTTTAAGGTGAGAGGAGAAAGATTTAAAAAGGAACCGAGGGACAACTTTTTCACACAGAGGCTGGTTCGTACGTGGAATGAATTGCCAGAGGAAGTGACAGATATGGGTGCAGTAACAACATTTAAAAGACTGGATGCTAGGGGTTAAGTGTGACTTCAAAGCTGATCCCAATGAATATAAGCTCTTGCTTATGTCTCGGGGATCTTTGGTTGATGTTCTGCTTCTGAATCAAAAACTGTACTAGAACGGAGGGAATGCAGCACTGTCAAAGGAGGCAATACTGAGGGAGTGCTGCACTGTGAATGGGGACAGTATTGAGGGAGTGCTGCACTGCCAAAGGGAGCAGTACTGAGGGTGTGCTGCACTGTCAAAGGGAGCTACACTGAGGGAGTACCGCACTGTCAAAGGGAGCAGTACGAAGGGTGTGCAGCACTGTCAAAGGGAGCAGTACGAAGGGTGTGCAGCACTGTCAAAGGGGCCAGTATTGATGGAGTGCAGCACTGTCAAAAGGAGCTGTACTGAGGGAATGCTGCACTGTCAGGGGAGGGAGCAGTACTGAGGGTGTGCTGCACAGTCAAAGGGGGCAGTACTGAGGGAGTGCCGCACTGTCAAAGGGGGCAGTACTGAGGGAGTGCTGCACTGTCAATGAGGGCAGTACTGAGGGAGTGCTGCATTGTCAGGGGAGGAGGCAGTATCGAAGGAGTACTGCACTGACAGGAATGGGGGCAGTACTAAGGGAGAGCTGCACTGTCAATAGGGGCAATAATGAGGGAGTGCTGCACTGTCAGAGTGGGCAGTACTGAGGGAGTGCTGCACTGTCAGAGTGGGCAGTACTGAGGGAGTGCTGCACTGTCAGAGTGGGCAGTACTGAGGGAGTGCTGCACTGTCAAAGGGGACAGTACTGAGGGAGTGCTGCACTGTGTCAATGGGGGTAATACTGAGGGAGAGCTGCACTGTCAGAGTGGGCAGTACTGAAGGAGTGCTGCACTGTCAATGAGGGGGCAGTACTGAAGGAGTGCTGCACTGTCAATGAGGGGGCAGTACTGAAGGAGTGCTGCACTGTCAAAGGGGGCAGTACTGAAGGAGTGCTGCACTGTCAGAGTGGGCAGTACTGATGGAGTGCTGCAGTGTCAAAGAGGGCAGTACTGAGGGAGAGCTACACTGTCAGAGTGGGCAGTACTGAGAGTGTGCCGCACTGTTAGGGGAGGAGGCAGTACTTAGGGTGTGCTGCACTGTCGGAGTGTCAGTATTGAGGGAGAGCTGCACTGTCAGATGAATAGTATGAAGGGAGCATTGCAGTAACAGAGTGTTGGGGTTTGGGCTTCAATAAGTGTTGTATTATTGAAGGATCAATACTAAGGCACCATTGCACCAGGGATGGATGAGTTAGTATACCCTATCTACTCTTTTAGGTGATGTAAAAAGGTCCAATAGCTGTTATTTCAAAGAAGGACAGGGGAACACTTCCTGGTTTTGTAATATATTTACCAAGATCACTAAATTAAATCATCTCATCATTCATCTGACTGTTGGCTGGTTAAAGACCCTGTCATAACATTCAGATATTCAGTGCACAAATTAACCCTCAGGTAGGAAGAACAACATGTTGCATTTGCCAAAATTTGCATACTGAAATATATATTGAGTTGTCACTGTATCTCAGTGTTCACTAAAGAAACTAATTGAGCTCTTCTTATAAGAGAGACAAAAAAGAATCACAGCATTTATGAGAGCAAATGGGAAGATGATTGATACAGTGGTTAAAGGCCTTGTTCAGATGGATTACTTACTACAAGAACCTGGGAACAACTCAGCACAAGCACTAAAATGTATTAAGAAAAAGTAGATAGAAAATGAAATAGTGCCAGCGGATAGGTGGCTGCTTATATTATTTATTTAATAAAGTAAATAGAAAAACCTTTCAATCCCTCACCTAACAAGAATCAATTTCCCACTGCCTTAAAAATGTTTAAAGACTCAGCTTCCATCATCTTTTCAGAAGGAGAGTTCCTGGAAACTCTTCTGAGGACATGGCCAACTCGACAGTCAGAAGACATCATTTAAAGGAAGTAAAGGAAAATCTTTTCATGCAGTAACTGACTAGGATTATGGCTAGCATGGTGGCTCAGTGGTTAACACTGTTGTTTCCCAGCACCGGGATCCAGGTGCAATTTCAGCTTTGGGCGACTGTCTTGTGTGGAGTTTGCACAAATTCCCCATGTTCGCATGGGTTTCCTCCCACAGGGCTTCAGTTCCCTCCCACAGTAAAAATGTGCAGGTTAAGTGGATTGGCCATGCTAAATTTCCCCAGAGCATCGAGGGATATGCAGGCAAGGTGGATTTGCCAAGGGAAATGTGGGTTACAGGGATAGGGTGGGGGTCTGTGTGGGATGCGCTTCGGAGGTTCGGTGCAAACTTGATGGGCCAAATGGTCTCTTTCTGCACTGCAGGGATTCTATAATTCACTGGCTGAGAGCGAGGCAGAGTTAGAGTCAGGCAATGCATCCAAAAGGCAAGTAGGTCATTAACTAAAAAAGGAAAACCTTCAAGGCGGAAGGGAGTGACGGAAAGTGAACTGCTCTTTCAGAAGGCCGAATGGCCTCCTTCTGTGCTGTAACCATGCAGTGATTCTCTGATTGCAGGGTCACAGGGGGCTATCCGCAGTCCTGATAGGGAAGGAGTTCCCAAGTGTTGGGTGGGGAGGAGAAATGTTGGGGGTGTAATAGATGGAGGCAGACTGCAAACTCTGTTAAACAGCAAACCCTGTGTTTAATTGAGTGCAAGCAGCTGAAGCAGTAGAAAATGAACTAGTGGTAAGCTGTTCATACTTTCCATCACCTCTATTAATCATGTAACTCGAACTCCATGTCTCGTTTAGAGAGGAATCCTTTACACTTCACTGCAGCCACGGGCAGTACGTGACTATGTCCCTCCTTCTGAATGTACATCTCTGGAAATAGGAAGAACATCTGACAAAGGAATACTCAATCTGCCTCCCGGGTCACTATTTATTGAATCATAAATCCAGGTTCAAACTCTCAGATCAAAGGATTGCACTTATAAATAATGAAAGTCCACTTCATTGCAAGAAAACTGGGACCTGGTGTATGTCAAGTACACAGACTGTGATTAAACGGTTTGTACAAAATGAACTGTTTGAAGTACAGCAGGCTGAGGCAGATTGCACAGACCCTCAGTCAATGCTGGAATTTCTTAAGATCTTGTGATCCTGTTTAGCCAATGCTGTGCTTGGCTGCATTACCTCCTGCAGGCATCTGTTCAAAATCTGACTGAAAGATTCAGAGACCAGGGCTCATTTTCTTTGTTAGATCAGATTTATTGGTGTATTGTAAATGTGCATCTAAACTAAGATGCCTCATTAGATTAGTATTTTTTTCAAGCAAATCTGAAATAGCAGCCAGCTGGGAGAGTTTAGAACGCTGTAATCAAATGAGAGTCAGGTGATTTATAAGTCCTAAAATCTAGAATTTGTAACGAAGTAATAAACCCTGAGAGGAGACTGAAAACCAAATCTTCACATTTTACTATTCATGAAGTCGCCACATTTACTGATCATTTTCCTACTAAGCTCAGCACAGAAAATAATGTCTACCTTATAGCAGCTCAAGTATCCTTTTAGCAACATGACATTTGCCATTGACTTCCAGTTAAACCTTTAGCCTAGCAAGTGAACAATTCTAACCACCAGAAACAGGGGAATATATTACGGGGAACAAAGAAATGGCAGAAGAATTGAATTGGTACTTCAGATCTGTGTTCACTGGGGAAGACACAAGCAATCTCCCAGAAGTAACAGTGGCTGAAGGGCCTGAACTTAAGGGAATTTATATTTGCCAGGAATTGGTGTTGGAGTGACTGTTAGGTCTGAAGGTTGATAAGTCCCTGGGGCCTGATGGTCGACATCCCAGGGTACTGAAGGAGGTGGCTCGAGAAATCATGGATGTGTTGGTGATTATTTTCCAGAGTTCGATAGATTTGGGATCAGTTCTTGCGGATTGGAGGGTGGCTAATGTTGTACCACTTTTTAAGAAAGGTGTGAGAGAGAAAGCAGGAAATTATAGACCAGTTAGTCTGACCTCAGTGGTGGGAAAGATGCTGGAGTCTATTGTAAAGGATGAAATTACGACACATCTGGATAGTAGTAACAGGATTGGTCAGAGTCAGCATGAATTTATGAAGGGGAAATCATGCTTGACTAATCTTCTGGAATTTTTTGAGGATGTAACTCTGAAGATGGATGAGGGAGATCCAGTAGAATGTAGTGTATCTGGACTTTCAGAAAGCTTTTGATAAAGTCCCACATAAGAGGTTAGTGAGCAAAATTAGGGCGCATGGTATTGGGGGCAAAGTACTAACTTGGGCTGAAAGTTGGTTGGCTGATAAGAAACAAAGAGTAGTGATAAACGGCTCCATTTCGGAATGGCAGGCAGTGACCAGTGGGGTACCGCAGGGATCAGTACTGGGACCGCAGCTTTTTACAATATATGTTAATGATATAGAAGATGGTATTTGTAATAACATTAGCAAATTTGCTGATGATACTAAGCTGGGAGGCAGGATGAAATGTGAGGAGGATGTTAGGAGATTACAGGGTGACCTGGACAAGTTATGTGAGTGGTCAGATGCATGGCAGATGCAGTTTAATGTGGATAAATGTATGGTTATCCACTTTGGTGGCAAGAACAGGAAGGCAGATTACTACCTAAATTGAATCAATTTAGGTAAAGGGGCAGTACAGAGAGATCTGGGTATTCTTGTACACCAGTCATTGAAGGTAAGCATGCAGGTACAGCAGGTAGTGAAGAAGGCTAATGGCATGCTGGCCTTCATAACAAGAGGGATGGAGTATAGAAGCAAAGAGGTGCTTCTGCAGGTGTACAGGGCCCTGGTGAGACCACACCTGGAGTACTGTGTGCAGTTCTAGTCTCCACATTTGAGGAAAGACATTCTGGCTATTGAGGGAATGCAGCGTAGGTTCACGAGGTCAATTCCTGGAATGGCAGGATTACCTTACACTGAAAGACTGGAGTGACTGGGCTTGTATACCCTTGAGTTTAGAAGACTGAGAGGGGATTTGATTGAGACATATAAGATTATTAAAGGACTGGACACTCTGGAGGCAGGAAACATGTTTCCACTGATGGGTGAGTGCCGGACCAGAGGACACAGCTTAAAAATACGGGGTAGACCATTTAGGACAGAGATGAGGAGAAACATCTTCACCCAGAGAGTGGTGGCTGTGTGGAATGCTCTGCCCCAGAGGGCAGTGGAGGCCCAGTCTCTGGATTCATTTAAGAAAGAGTTGGATAGAGCTCTCAAGGATTGTGGAATCAAGGGTTATGGAGATAAGGCAGGAACAGGATACTGATTAAGGATGATCAGCCATGATCATATTGAATGGTGGTGCAAACTCAAAGGGCAGAATGGCCTACTCCTGCAGCTATTGTCTATTGTCTATTGTCACCAAGTCTCATTGTTTTTGCTTCAGGTTTTAAATTGTTCTGAAAGGTTTGACATGAAGGTCAAATGTTACAGTTTTAAATTGCTTCCTTACTTTATCTAGTTGTCTCCTTTCCTCTCTCTCTCTCTCTCTCTCTCTTAATTCTATCCCGCTCTGTAATCTCATTTCTGACTTGGGATTGAATTTATCTGATTTTATTTTCCCCTTGTTTAATTCTCTCAATCTTTTAACTTCTTTGGCCATGAGGCAGGCACCCCCAACCCAGTAAATTCCGAACTCGTTATACATTTTACAAAATGTTTTGGACCTGTGTTGATTTCAAGGGGCAGGCAGTTATGTGGATTTGACATTGCAATCAGTCAGTGTGATCCTAGTACATGTCAGAGCAGCCACTGGGAGCTGAGTGGGCCTACTATTTCTTCATTAGTATGTTGCAATTTTCAAAGACTCCCAAGTTTTTGCAGAAATGATAAGGACCATAGAGTCAAGCAAGACTGTGAAACTTTCAAGTAATTAATATTAGTAGAGAAATTGAACTGGAGAGATAAATGTTCTGCTCTTGATTACCTACATTTGAGGTTTTCCAAAGCATTGCGGAATTCCCTAGGTTCTCGAGCGGTCCCCATGGATTGGAAGGTAGCAAAGATAAAATCTACAGATTTGCTCTTAACTTCAACCCAGTCTGTCCCCTTAATGGTGTGCTGCAGTTTGGGAGGGACCCTGAACAGGATTGTACAAGCAGCAGGAAGTGTGAAAACTGCACCTTCTGTATTCAGGGTGGACACTAACTCTGGACTTAATGATGAATTACAGCCAGGATTGACATGTATTTCCAGAGTCAGTGCCAACAACCACAGAAGCTTCTTTAATTCATTCTTCAGATGTTACAACTACCATCAGGACAGAATCTATTATCTCTCCTACTTATTCTAATAACATTCAATGGTCAACACGTTATTCTGAGACCGCAGTCCTGTAGTTTGAGCTTCCACAACAGCTGGAGGATTTCAACTCATTTAGTTGGTGAAGTAATTGTGGAACAAAAAGCTAGTCATGGGTATGATGACAATGAAATGACTGGATTTTTGTAAAGGCCCATCTAGCTTCCTAATGCCTTTTGGAATGGACGCCTGACTTGTTTCCATATGATTCTAACCATTTTGTGAAAAGTCCCACCAAGCCATTCAGTTTTACCAAACAATGAGAAACGTTTATAATCATATAATAAAACCTGATGGACCACCTGGCATTAACTAGGCACTAGATTTAAACGTGACACTGACACATCCAGCCCAGCAAAAAGCTAAAATCTGGATATCTTTGTGAAAATTGGGAGTGCAGTCCCATAGGCAGGCCAATTAGCAACCTGTTATCGTCATAGAATTACACCTAGACTTCCCAATCACCAACCCTAAGTATATCCTGTCCCACTGGCAAGTCAGACACATCAGAGGTGTACATTGAAAAGGGAGTTTTCTTGGGAGTCCCCACCATTAACGCTTGGGCCTTGGTCTAGTTCAATGACAAATCTTAGGAGTGGGCCAAGGGCGTGCACTGAGAATACCTAAAAAATGAGATGTTAACTTGATAAAACTGCATGAGACCACGTGCAAACTAAAGAAGAGAAGCAGTGAGTGATAGACGGGGGTAAACAATCCCCATAACCAATGGATCAGATCAAAGCTCAGTAGTCCTGCTATATCCTATCTTGAATGATGGTGAACAACTAAACATATACCAGAGGAGAGAATCCAAAAGTATTCCCATCCTCAATGATGATGAAGCCCAGTCAGTGCAAACGACAAGCCTGAAGCAAATGCATCCATTTTTTTAGTCAGAAGTGCCAAGTGGATGATCCATCTCTACCTCCTGCTGAGGTCATAGTATCACAAATGCCAGCATTTAGCCAATCTGATGCATTCCACAAAATGGGCGGCATGGTGGCACAGTGGTTAGCACTGCTGCCTCACAGTGCCAGAGACCCGGATTCAATTCCCGCCTCAGGCGACTCTCTGTGTGAAGTTTGCACATTCTCCCCGTGTCTGCGTGGGTTTCCTCCACGTGCTCCGGTTTCCTCCCACAGTCCAAAAATATGCAGGTTAGGTGAATTGGCCATGCTAACTTGCCTGTAGAGTTAGGTGAAGGAGTAAATGTAGGAGAATGGGTCTGGGTGGGTTGCGCTTCGGCAGGTCAGTGTGGACTTGTTGGGCCAAAGGGCCTGTTTCCACACTGTAAGTAATCTAATGTTAAGAAAAAACTGAAGGATACAGCAAAGATATGGATCCTATCAACATGTCAGCTGTGGTACTGGAGACTCAGGTTCCTGAATGAGCTACAACCTGGCCAAGCTGCTCCATTACAGCTCCGACACTGAAACAACCCAGCAATATGGACAATTGCCCAGCAATGCCATAGACTCTAAAAGCAGGGCAAATCCAATCTGGCCAATAACCACCCCATGAGTCTACTCCTGATCTTCAATAAAGTGATGGAAAAGGATTGTCAACAGCACAAGTGGTATTTTCACAGGAACATCTGGCTCATTGATGCTCAGTTCAGGTTGTGCTCGGAGCACTCAACAACCAACCACATAGCCCCAAATTTGGACATAAGAGCTCATTCCAGAAGTGAAGCTAGATCATCTCCCACCCATCCTTAAAGGGGGCATTCTCTCTGGCTACCAGGATGTCCTGTCACATGAGCCTCCACCAGCAACATGGCAATATTGGGGAAGAGCACCAGCATGGAAATTGTTGGATCCTTTGGATCCCCCCACTATTTTCAGGGACTTGCGGCCTTGCGTCAGAGCTGCAACAATAGGCAATGAGGAGTGGGTTAAAATACAAAGAACAATACAGCACAGGATTCAGCCCTTCAGCTCCTTCCAAGCCTGAGCCAACAGATTTTGCCCTTCTATATGAAACTTTCTTTACTTACAGGATCCATATCCCTCCATTCCCTTCCTAATCATATATTTGTCCAGGTGTTGCTTGAATGCTGCTATTGTGTTTGCTTCCACCACCTCCTCTGGCAGTGTGTTCCAGGCACTCACCATCCATTGTGTGCAAAACCTGTCTTGCATATCTCTTTTAAACTTCCCTCGCTGCATCTTGAACCTGTGACCTCTAGTAATTGACCCTCCACCCTGGTAAAAAGCCTCATACCTTCCATTCTATCCATGTCATTCACAATCTTATAAACTTCTATCAGGTCACCCTGAACCTTCTGCATTCTAGTGAAAACAAATCCAACCTTTCTTCATAGCTAAAATCCTCCATACCAGGCAACATCCTGATAAACCTTTTCTGTACCCTCCCCAAAGCATCCACATCCTTCTGGTAGTGTGGTGACCAGGACTTAATGCAATATTCCAAGTATGACCTAGTAAAGTTCTGCAAAGCTGCAGTATTTCTTGTCTATCCTTATACTCAAAGCCCATTCCAATGAAAGTAAACATGCCATAGCTTTGTTTTTAATTACTTTATCTATCAGCACTGCCATCTTCAGTGATCTGTGGACCTGCATACCCAAATCCCTCCGCATATTAATGCTCCTAAGAGTTCTGCCATTCTCTGTATAATTTCCACCTGTACTTGACACTCCAAACTGTATCATCTCACATTTGTCCAGATTAAACTCCATCTGCCACATTTCTTCCCATGCCTCCAACTGATCTACAGCCTGCTGTACTCTCTGACAATCCTCCTCATTATCCACAAATCCACCAATCTTTGTGTCATCGGCAAACTTACTAATTAGACCAGTTACATCTTCCTCCAAATCATTTACATAGATCATGCACATGAGTCGTCCTAGCACTGAACCCTGTGGGACATGACCCTCCATTACACTAGTCATGACCCTCCATTCCGAAAAGCATCCTTCCACACTACCCTCTGTCTCCTATGACTAAGCCAGTTCTGTATCCATCTTACCAGCTCACCCCTGATACCATGTGTCTTCACATTTTCTACCAGCCTGCTACGAGGGACCTTGTCAAATGTCTTACTAAAGTCCATGTAGACAACATCCAAATGCTTTTCCCTCATCAATTAACTTGGAGTCAAGTAGGAGTGAGGGAGATTAGCCTGTGGTCTGTACCAGGCTGGGAGACCAGGCTTGGAGAACTGGAGCAGGCATCCAGCTGATGGAACACAAGGGGATAGTCTGGATCACATGGTGACCCTATGGTCTGAAGACCTTCAAGAAACTGAGGACATCATGTGACCTGGATGATGAGATAATCTGGTTAATCTAGTTGACAGAAACTGTCACAAAGATAGCTGTGAGCATGTCCGCTCTCAACTTTCTTTTTCCACGCCACTCTGAGCTCAGTTTTCCATCCAGTCCAGTATGTGAAGATTGGGGATAGGGTAGAAAGGACAACATTTTGAGACCATGACCCAGCATCCTAGTTATACCAGGTATACAAGGTATACCAGGAGTTCAGCTTTTGTTGGTTTGTCTGTGTTTTGTAGTGTCATGCAATGGTCCCCCATTGCTTAAAAGAAAGTTTACTTCGAGGAAGACCATTTACATGAACGTATTTCTAGGTTTGACACTGGATTAAAAGAAAAATCAGACTGCTGTAACTTTCATGTTTTCATGTGTTGTACTAGGACAAGAATGCTCCATTGTACTAGGACAAGAATGTTAAATTGGAGGCATTGTCAGACCACAAGCCAAGATTGCACAGTGGTAACAGATGATGTGAAAGTTGTGTGAATTCAGATGAATTCAGAGCTATGAATGAACTGAAGTTTAAGAAGGGCGGTACTGACTATCACAATACATAATTAAACTGACATCAGCATATCTGTTGGGTAAATGGAGAGCAAACAACATTCTTTCAAAATCTGTAGTCGCATGTCAATGTGCCATTTTTAGAATAAATAACGATATAATTAACCATAAATATAGAGTTGGGGTTTGGTCAGTGAAGTCACTGACTCTCTCCTAAGGATAATGTCATATAAACAGTGTGGTTGTTTTACTGAATTTCATCCTGCTAAGCTATGCAATTAATTAGATTTGAATTTGTTTTCAATGTTATTGAATCAAAATAAGAGGAAAGGAGTTCAATGCGCAATGTTTAGACTTCTGTTGATATTTAGCATATCTCAGTTGCTTGTAAACCTTTCAAATGTTGTATTTTAATTGGGAAATAGCATGGTACCCACTGTGAAATGCTGCAAGACTCCCAAAGGTATCTGTTGAGATATAGAAACTGCCACACTTATGCTTATTGAGTCATTGAGCCATCCTGTCATAGGGCGTAACACCTGTGTCCTACATAACCGTTTGTCACTGGCAGGGATCGCTAGAGTGGAGTCAGGAGAAGACACTGTGATTGAGTTTTCCCTCCCTAGTTGGAAAAGGCATCTTTACCCGAACCATCGATTTTCCTGCTCTTCGGATGCTGCCTGACCTGCTGTGCTTTTCCAGCACCACTCTAATCTAGACCCCGATCTCCAGCATCCACAGTCCTCACTATCACCCATCCCCTACCACCCGTCTCTAAGAGGCTAACACAGCACAGACAAGGCTGTATGTGGAGCAGTGGTCTTCAACACCGAGCTCCACACTGCAATAACCAGCTAGCCTCTGGAGTACAACAAACTTTATACTGAACAATGTTTGCCAACATTATTTTGTTTCTGAGTATGGCAAACAGAAGTACAGGGTTAGGATATTTCAAATTTATTTACTGTGTTCTGTTGGAAATATTAAATTGTTGCAGGAGTAGTGGATAGCTGCATCAATGATGAAGACACACTTTGCTTTTTGTTTGTAACTGGTGATGGAATGGGAGACAGTAACTTTGGGCTGGCTGTACTTCACCTTGAGCTGGCTATGAAAGCTTCAAAGAGGTAAAGATGGTGTTGTGTCTTAAGTTTCCTTTTCCCACATAATAAACCAATTAATTGAATCACTGCAGTGCAGAAATAGGTCATTTGACCCATCACGTCCACACCGACTCTGTGAGAACATCACACCAATCCCCATAACCCCACATTTACCATGCCTAGCCTGCACACCCCTGGACACTACAAGACAATTTAGCATGGCCAATCCACCTAATCTGCCCATCTTTGTACTATGTGAGGAAACTGGAACATCCAGTAGATACCCACAGGGAAAATGTGCAAACTCCACACAGACAGTCGCCTGAGACTGGAATCAAAACCTGGGTTCTTGGCACTGTGAAGCAGCAGTGTTAACCATTGTGCCACTATGCCACCCGGTGTCAATAGGTTGCTGAATGTTTTGTGTTTAACAATGATGTTAACTTCAGATACTGCCTCATTTGAAGTCTTTTAACTTTGTCTATATGATTCAGTTTTGAATGAGTTAAAATTATAACTCCAGAAATAGATTTTGTTGGAAGCATCTGTGCATCCTAAACAAGTCTAATTCAATTGATTTGAGATTTGCTTTTAAACCAAGCTTGTTTTCTTATTGGTTGCTAATACTGGACCGGCTTTAATTTATCAATGAGGGAAATGATATCTCTGACAGAAGCAATTTTTCACAGCTAGTTAAAAAAGATAGGCAGCCTAGTTTCCACCAGACACCACAAACCTTACCCTCTTCAGGTGTAAAATGTGAATCAGTACATTGTAACTTATAAGACATCAGGAAAGTTTGTACAGCTGAACGCACATTCAGCAGCAGGAAGGAATCCACCAGCAGTGCGAGTTAGAGGGAGCATCAACTACATTCATATTTGTTTGTTGATTGATTTCTACTGGCTGTTGCTACTGTTCTATAAATGGCTGGAGCTCTTGTGGCACAGTGCTAATGTCCCTATCTTGGAGCCAGAGGCACAGTCCCATTTAGGGGAGACAACAGCCTAGTGGTATTATTGCTGGGCTATTAATCCAGAGACCCCAGGTTATGTTCGAGGGACCTGGGTTCATATCCTGCCACAGTAGATGATAGAGTCTGAATTCAGTAAAAATGTGGAATTAGGAGTCTAAATATGACTATGAATCCACTGCTTATTGTTGGATAAACCCTATCTGTTTCACTATTGTGCTTTAGGGAAGGGAACTGCTATCATTATCTGGTCTGGCCGATATTTGACTTCAGACCCACAGGAATATGATTGGCAATAAATGCTGACCTAGCCAGTGACACCAGTGAATTTTAAAAAGTCCCATTTGCCTGAAGGTGTATATAGCATTTCCCAACAGATTAACTTTAAAAGGGCTCTTGCAGCACAGTAGTAATTTGTCATAAAACATCTGAACAGGTGATTAAAATATCTATAAATGATTAGTGTTTGATAGCATTCACTTTGAGTTTATAAAGTCTGGCAGGTTGAAGGATTTGGTCCTGATTTCTAGGCATCAGCCTGAACCAGTCACTTCTATGGAGAGGTGTAGTAGTGTACAGACCCCTCAGACTGCAGTATGACTGAGAGATAGAACAGAGGTGACACAAGAATAGGAACTACAAGAGAAAGGGGGGCATGAATGGGAGAAGATCTCTCAGTGCAGGATCACACCTGGGTAGGCATTCCTCCCACTCCAGCGTCATTGGATCATTCATTAGTACAGTGCGTCTTCCACAACACAAATCTATGTTGATTCCCTGAGGCCTGGCAACGTTGCAAGCCTCCAGCTTTGCCGATGGTGCAGCATTCTTCAATGATATCAGTGAGGAAGCTGTAGCCCAGAAGAAGTCTGCGGTGCTGCCTGTCCATTGGAATCAAGGCAAGTTTCCACTGCACAAGTGGAATTCTGCCCCAATACATGGGACATCCTGACTTGTTTAAGAACTTCCTCCTTGAAATCTACCACTGCCTTGGGCCAGGCTGAGGATCACAATGCTAGTGGCTGTGTGGTTGATTGTGGCCTTGAAACTTCATGTATCCGGCCTCGTCTTAGCTAATATTTACAACATTTAAGTTTGCCAACCAATATTGCAAAAGGGAGGAACGCTGAGAGGAAACTACTATTTTATTCTCTCTTGAAAAGGGAAGTAAGTTGAGTAAGCACATCCCTTCCCCGTGGTGCAAGGTATAATGGACAGCACGCCTATCACTTTGCTGATGCCACATGTCAATTCTGAGGTATGCCACCATAGACTCCCTCAGTGCTCATGTGTGGTGTATCATACAGGTGAATGCCTGCTCTCCTGGCAGAAGTCATGATGCCTTCAATAGGTAGCAGCTGCAGTACATCTGTATTAGATCACAATTAACCAAGGGATGGCTTCTGAGAACACAAGCCACCCTCTGACTGCCTCTGGCACTCAGCCTCAGCATACACAGGCAGCATGGATAGAGGGAAACTGTATTGCCACATGTGAATGGCCATATCGCAGACCTGCTGAATGATGCTAAAAGAGTGCTGCTGCTGCTGATGTCTGTCCCATTCTGGAGGAGGCCTGCAGTGCTCACAGTGCATGCCTGATCCCTGGTGGACTAATCCATGGCATACAGCTTTGTCATACTGGAACATAAGAACATAATAAATAGGAGCAGGAGTAGGCCGTCTGGCCCATCGAGCCTCCTCCACCATTCAATAAGTTCATGGTTGACCTTTTCATGCACTTATCCACCAACATCACCCTTCATTCCTTTACTGTTCAAAAGTCTTGCCTCAAAAACATTCAATGAGGTAGCCTCGACCTCTTTACTGGGATTCTACAGATTTAGGGCTCAACTCAGCCCTAAATCTGCTCCCCCTTGTTTTGAGGCTATGCCCCCTAGTTCCAGTTTCACCCCCAGAGGAAACAACCTCCCTGTTTCTATCGTATTTATCCCCTTAATAATTTTATACGTTTCTGTAAGATCCCCCCTCATTCTTCTAAATTCCAGTGAGTATAGTCTGAGCCAACTCAAAGGCCAAGTATAGGCTTTGCTCACAACTGTATAAATATAATGTAAACATAATACTGTGCATGCTGCAATGAAACAAGCATATTAAAGTGTGAAAGGGAGAGAATGAGTCCTCTCTACTAAGAGCAAAGTAAACAAGACACAAGCAAGCGAAGCATATTGGAGTGTGGAATATAAGAAACTGGAGAGCAGATGTAATGCGGTCAGTTTCAGAAATTGTAGGATTCAATGTTGAGACTCTGATGCTATGAAATGTTGTTTATCAAGGTTGCTTTATGCAACACTGGGACAGGACTGAAATGTTAGCATGAGAACAAAGTGGACTCTTGAAATGGTAAGCAACAGGACGGCAGGGTCATTCCTACAAATAGAGTGGAGGTGCTCCATAAAGCAGTCATCCAGTCTGCATTTGATTTCGCCAATGTAACAGGGACCAATAAACAGCAGAGGGCAGCAGCAGCAGCAGCAAGAGAGGAACAAGGAAGGGAAGTGAGTTGAGAGGAGGAGGTCATCCATCCAGCCCTTTCCCTGTCATGCTGCCTGGGACCAATTCCTCTGACCCCGGGAGCAAACACAATCCCAATTCCTCATTAAGCAACAGTGCCACATCTCACCTGCAGTTACCGACAATCACTGAACCTTGGCCACAATGGTAAAATAACAGCCAATACAAAATATAAACCACAGAGCAAAATTACAAATATTGAAATATTGGGTGCAAATTTCAACTAACCACCCTTGAGCATTCCCCTAGTCACTTTCTCTACTATTTGTCTTTAGCTGGCCTAGTGTTCTCAGGGTAGCTGCCGCACCACTGCAGCTTGGCTGGTGGAAGGCTGTTGACTTTCAATGGCTTAGCTATTCAGTTCTGAATGGGAATGATGGCTCATATAGGAAGTGCAGACAGAACCAAAGTCTATGTCACCACCTCAACTGTATAGCAGAGCTCAAAGAAGATTGGAAGAGCAATACTGATAGGAGTTTGGACAGCTATTGGTGTTTCTGCAGCCTCAGGTGTGTTGCTTCCTGAGTGTCAGGATTAGGAATATCGCTGAGGCAACAGAGCACCCAGAGTGGAAAGAGTGAACAGACAGCTGTTGTGATTCACATTAATGTGAATGACATGACAGATGTTGTTGGGTAGTCAGAATTTACAGAGCTGGATTGGAAATTAGCAAGCAAGACCTCCCAAAGTAGCAATCTCCAGAGACCTTAAGTACTGAAATAGAAGGATAAAGCAATTAAACGCATGCTGGAAAGATGATGCAGGAGGGAAGGCTTGGGATTATGGGATTTTGGAAACCGCTTTGGGTGAGGAGGGATTGCACCTGAACAGAATCCAGACTGAGTTCTCTGTGGGTCATTTTGCTCATGTTTTCGAGCTGGTTTCAAACTAACTTGGCAAGGTGCAGAGAATACTGGGAGGGATAGACAGTACCAGAATAGGAAACAGTATGTTTGTTAGATGGGTTCAGAGCAAAAGAGTAAGGATAAGGCTTGAATCAGGATTACTGTGTACAAGCGTTAATACAGTGTGTGGCATTTCACCTGATGAAGGAGCAGTGCTCTGAAAGCTTGTGATTTGAAATTAACCTGTTGGAATATAAGCTGGTGTTGTGTGACTTTAGAAATAAAATTGGTTGAGTGACAAGAAACAGAGCAATGTTAATGGATGCTTTTCAAACTGGAGGAAGGAGGGCGGCACGGTGGCACAGTGGTTAGCACTGCTGCCTCACAGCGCCAGAGTCCTGGGTTCAATTCCCGCCTCAGGCGACTGACTGACTGTGTGGAGTTTGCACATTCTCCCCGTGTCTGCGTGGGTTTCCTCCTGGTGCTCCGGTTTCCTCCCACAGTCACAAAGATGTGCAGGTCAGGTGAATCGGCCATGCTAAATTGCCCGTAGTGTTAGGTAAGGGGTCAACGTATGGGTGGGTTGCGCTTCGGCAGGTGGGTGTGGACTTGTTGGGCCGAAGGGCCTGTTCCCACACTGTAATGTGATGTTCAGCAGAACTACATCGTTAGGACCCTTGCAATTATAAAAACTATGTATTAATGGCCCTAGACCTTAATGTACAAGGTAGAATTTCAAAATTTGCAGATGATATGAAATTTGGAATGATTGTGAACTGTGAGGGAAATAATGTAGAATGTCAAAAAGATAAAGGTGGTTGGTGGAATGGGCAGACAAGTAGCAGATAAAATTTAGTGGTGAGAAGGATGACCTGCTTTATTTTTGGGACAAAAATGGAGAGGCAGCATAAAATAAAGGGTACAATTCTAAAAAGGTGTGAGAACAGAGGTTCTCGAGTGTAAAGTGCACAAAACATTGAGGTTGGAGGATAGTTTGAGAAAGATGTTAATAAAGCATACATTAACCTGGGCTTAATTAACAGGGGAATAGAGTGCAAGAACAAAGAGGTGAAGCTGAATTTCATAAAACTCTGAGGTTTGGACTCAATGAAGGAATTACATCAACTTTAAGGCACCACATTTTCAGAAGAATATGGAGGTTTTAGAGAGCACAGAAAAGACTCATGAGGATGTTTTAAAAGGATAAACTTCAGTTACTCAGAGAGATTGGAGAGTTTGGACTGTAGTCCTTGGATACAGTTGGAAAGAGATGTGATTCAAAAGAGATTTGTATTCAAAACTATGAGCGGTCTGGTTAGACTAGATAGGGAGAAACTTTCCTATTGCGAGAAACATTAAGAAATAAAGGACATAGGTTGAAGGGAATTGATGAAAGAACTTCTGATAACATATGAAAAAGCTACTGAAAACAGCAAGTGATAAGAACTGGGATGTACTGCCAGAGAGTATGGCAGAGGATATATTTGATTGAGGCATTCGGGGGAGGGTCGAGCAGACAAATGGCAGTAGATGAATTGCTCATTTGCCAATTATGCACACAAAAGTGCCTCACCCCACTACTGTTGATATTAACTCAGTAGTGAGGAGAGTCTTGGTTAAGGGCTCTTCATGCCCCCAGACTCCTGGGGTTGCAAGATTCCCTCCTTTAATGACCCTTAGTGCCCAATTGAAAGACCTGGAATTGGGAAGAGGTGGGGATAGTGTGCTTGCTGAAATCCAGCTTCTTATCACCTCAACCACTTGTGCCTATGTTCCTCAATGATCTGAGACCTCAGTACATGTAGTATTGACAGCAGCCACACTTCCCTTGTGGCACTGCTGAGTTCTGAAGTCCTGCTGCTTTCCAACATATACTGACCCAACTGATTGACACAGTTCAGCAGTTTGTCCCTAACTGATATATAGGTCTCCTCTCAGTTGGCAGTGTGACCCCTTTCACCTTCATTTCAATCTTGCCCACCAGCTCCACATTTACTCTGTCCAAACCCTTTCAGAGTTTTAACACCTTCCTCCAGTCCACACTATAGTTTTACTTTCCTGAAGAGAAAAATGAAATATGTTCAATTTGTCTTACTGGCAGTAATCTCTCAGACTAGGAGCCATCCTTGTCAATTTTGTTTCCACTTTATCCCCTGTTATTTTTGAATGAAATAGAAACCATAATTACGCAGAGATCTGTAAATGTAGCTTGACCAAAGTCTTTTAGTTCTTAGAGTCACAGAGTCATAAAGATCTGCAGCACAGAAACAGACCCTTCAGCCCAACTTGTCCATGCCGACAAGATTTCTTAACCTAATCTAGTCCCATTTGCCAGCACTTGGCCCATATCCTTCTAAACCCTTCCTATTCATATACCCATCCAGATTTCTTTTAAATGTTGCAATTGTACCAGCCTCCACCACTTCCTCTGGCAGCTAATTCCATACATGTACCACTTTCTGCATGAAAACATTGCCACTTAGGTCCCTTTTATATCTTTCCCCTCTCACCCTAAACCTATGCCCTCTAGTTCTGGACTTCCCCACCTCAGGGAAAAGACTTTGCCCATTCACCCTATCCACGCCCCTCATGATTTTATAAACCTCTATAAGGTCACCCCTCAGCCTCCGATGCTCCAGGGAAAACAGCCCCAGTCTATTCAGCCTTTCCCTATAGCTCAAATCCTCCAACCTTGGCAACATCCTTGTAAATCTTTTCTGAACCCTTTCAAGTTTCACAACATCCTTCCAACAGTAAGGAGACCAGAATTGCATGCAATATTCCAAAAGTGTCCTAACCAACATCATGTGGAGCAGCAATATGACCTCCCAACTCCTATACTTAATACTCTGACCAATAAAGGAAAGCATACCAAATGCCTTTTTCATTACCCTATCTACCTGTGACTCTACTTTCGAGGTGTTATGAACCTGCACTCCAAGGTCTCTTTGTTCAGCAACACCCTCTAGGACATTACCACTAAGTGTATACGTCCTGCTAAGATTTACTTTCCCAAAATGCAGTACCTCCCATTTATCTAACTTAAACTCCATCTGCCAGTCCTCAGGCCGTTGGCCCATCTGATCAAGATCCTGTTGTAATCTGAGGTAACCTTCTTCACTGTCCACTACACCTCAAATTTTGGTGTCATCTGCAAACTTACTAACTATACCTCTTATGCTCACATCCAAATCATTTATATAAATGATGAAAAGTGGTGGACCCAGCACCGGCCCTTGTGGCATTCCACTGGTCACAGGCTTCCAGTCTGAAAAACAACCCTCCACCACCACCCTCTGTCTTCTGCCTTTGAGCTAGTTCTGTATCCAAATGGCTAGTTCTCCCTGTATTCCATGAGATCTAATCTTGCCAACCAATCTCCCATGGGGAACCTTGTCGAATGCCTTACTGAAATCCATATAGATCATGTCTACTGCTCTGCCCTCATCAATCCTATTTGTTATTCCTTCAAAAAACTCAATCAAGTTCATGAGACATGACTTCCCATGCACAAAGTTAACTATCCCTAATCAGTCCTTTCCTTTCCAAATACATGTACACCCTATCCCTCAGGATTCACTCTAACAACTTGCCCCCCACCGATGTCAGGCTCACCAATCTATAGTTACCTGACTTGTCCTTACCACTTTTCTTAAGTAGTAGCACTTCATTAGCCAACCTCCAATCTGCCGGCACCTCACCTGTGACTATCAATGATACAATTATCTCAGCAAGGGGCCCAGCAATCACTTGCCTCGCTTCCCACAGAGTTCTAAGGTACACCTGATCAGGTCCTGGGGATTTATCCACCTTTATGCATCTCAAGACATCCAGCTCTTCCTTCTCTGTAATAATGACATTTTTCAAGACGTCACCATCTATTTCCCTACAGTCTATATCTTCCATGTCCTTCTCCACAGTACATACTGATGCAAAATACTCATTTCATGTCTCCCCCATCTCCTGCAGCTCCACACAGGAGCCTTGCTGATCTTTGAGGGGCCCTATTCTCTCCTGAATTACTCTTTTGCCTTAATGTATTTGTAAAAGCGCTTTGGATTCTCCTTAACCCTATTTGCCAAAGCTATCTCATGTTTCCTTTTTATCCTCCTGATTTTCCTCTTCAGTATACTCCTCCAGCCTGTACACTCTTCTAAGAATTCACTCGATCTATCCTGTCCATACCTGATATATCCTTCCTTCTTTTTCTTAACCAAACTGTTAATTTATCTCATCATCTAGCATTCCCTACACCTACCAGCCTTTCCTTTCACCTTAACAGTCTCTGGACTCTTGTTATCTCATTTCTGAAGGCTTCCCATTTTCTAGCCATCCCTTTATCTGTGAATATCTGCCCCTGATCAGCTTTTGTAAGTTCTTGCCTAATACCGACAAAATTAGTCTTCCTCCAATTTCAACTTTTAGATCCAGTCTATCTTTTTCCATCACTCTTTTAAAACTGATAGAATTATGGTCACTGGCCCTCACTGACACCTCAGTCACCTGCCCTGCCTTATTTCCCAAGAGTAGGTCAAGTTTTGCACCTTCTCTAGTAGGTACATCCACATACTGAACTCTATGACCTTGTAAACCTCTCCCATTACTTTGTGAGCATTTTTAATTGTTTTGCTGAACTGCACTATTGTTTTTCATGATTTATATCCCCAGGTCCCTTTGCTTTTCTACCGATTCAGACCCATATTTTTCTCAAGTAAAAGAAGTAGCTACAAAGATCGTGGATGCATTGGTTGTACTTTTCCAAAAGTCCTTGGATCCTGGAGAAGTATCAGAAGATTGGAAAACTGTCAATGTGACACCCCTATTCAAAAAGTGAGAGGCTGATTCGCCTAACAGCTATTGTTGAAAAAATGTTGGAATCAATTATTAGGAAAGGAATAACAGCACACTTGGGAAATCATAGTCTAATCAAACAGACTTAACATGGCTTCATGAAGAAAAATTATGTCAGACTAATTGGTTTTTCTAAGAAGTCTCAACTACAGTAGATGCAGGAACCATCAGTTCTGAGAAAGGGTCACTGGATCTGAAACATTGATTCTGATTTCTCTTTACAGATGCTGCCAGACCTGCTGAGCTTTTCCAGCAATTTCTGTTTTTTGAACCAATAGATATGTTGTATTTGGACTTCTTGGCAGTCAACAGGGTACCCCACAAAATGTTAAACATAAGGTAAAACCCAATAGTGTTGAAGATAAAATGTTGATGTGGAAAGAGAATTGGCTCATGGGCAGAAATGTTTGGCAAATGGAGTATAATGTGGGAAAATTTAAGTTGTTCATATTGGAAGGGAGATCAAAAGAACAGTATTATATAAATGGGAAAAAAACTGCAGTACGCTACAGCACAAAGGGACTTGGGGAGTACTTGTGCATGGAACACAAAAGATTAACACACACGTGCAGCAGGTAATCAGGAAGGTTAATAGAATATTTGCCCTTATTTCAAGGGGGTTGGAGGTTAAGAGTAGAGAAGTCTTACTGCAAGGTGCTGGTGAGACTACATCTGGAATACAGTGAGCTGTTTTCGTTCCCTTATTTAAGAAAGTAAATCATATCATTGGAGACAGTTCAGAGAAGATTCGCGCGGATGATTGCCAGTATGGAGGAATTCCCTTATGAGCAAGGATTAGACAGGTTGGGACTCTACTCACTGGAGTTTAGAAGAATGAGAAGTGGCCTGATTGAAACAGATCGCATTCTTAAGGGGCTTGACAGGGTAAAATGCTGAGAGGATGTTTCTCCTCATGGAAGAATCTAGGACCAAATGGCATATTCGCAGACTAAAGAGGCATCAATGTAAGATTGAATTTCTTCTCTCAGAGAGTTGAGAGTCTTTGGAACTCCATGCCACAGAGAGCTGTGGAGGCAGACTCCTTGTGTATATTTAAGACTGAGATAGATAGACTCTTGACCTGGAAGAGAATCAAGGACAATGGGGAAAAGTCAGGAAAGTGGACACAAGGAATGCCAGATCAATAATGATCCTACTGATTCAGGCTCAAGGGGCCAAATTCCTATTCCTATTTCTTATGGCTTTATGGGTGTAGATCATTCCCCTATTTTTGAAATGGGAAACATAAAATTTTCAAAGCTACTGAAAAAGAGTAAGAGGATAAGACAAATTCCTTTCAAGGATCTAGCACAAATATAATGGGCTGAATGGACTCTTCTATGATGTTAGATTCTATGAATTCCCCCTCCCCCTCAACATTTAACAAGGTCAACACTATCCAGAACAAAGCAGCCATGTGATATTGTTTTCATTTGCATTCATGAAATGTAAGCATCACTGGTTAGGTCTGCATTTATAACTTAATCCTAATTGGAGAATTGAAAGGAAAAACATCCATCTAACACCTTCCACGTTCATTCTCTCCCACAACTGGTACTCAGAAACAGCAGTGTGTACCATCTCCAAGGAGCACTGCAGACATTCACCAAGGCAATGACCTTCCAAATCCATGATCACTTCCATCTCGAAGAACAAGGGCAATAGATACATGGGAAGACCACCACCTGCAAATTCCCCTACAAGCCACTGAGAATCCTGAGTTGAAAATATATTACCATTCCTTCAGTGTAATTGGATCAAAATACTGCAATTCCCTTCCTAATGCATTGTGGGTATGCCTACACCAAATGGACTCCAGTGGTTCAAACCGGCAGCTCGCTAGGACAACTAGGGTTGGGCAATAAATGCTGACCCAGCCAGTGATGCCCACATCCCATGGTTGAATAAAAATAGTCATGTTTAGTCCCATGAGCGCATATTTATCTATGCCTCTGTTATTTTCCCATCCACAAACACCAGTCCTACTCCCCTTTAGATTTATTCATCGAAATGGCCTCCACAACCTCTCAAGGCAGAGATTTTCTGTGTTAAAATATTTTTGCTCAGCAACTCTCAAGATCTTTTTCCAATGATTCTGGGTATTGATCTCCTCACAAGAGGGAATGGTTTTTCTCTACAACAACATATTCCATCAACATATCTTGTCATCATGAAAGCCCTCACTTAGGTCACCATTAACTTTTTCTGTTCCAATGATAGCAGTGGTCGCTTTTTTTTAACTTCTCCTGATTCTTCATATCTTTTGAAGACTTCTGTATCATTGCTGAAGTGTGAGGTCCAGAGTTGACCACAGGACACCCAAACTGAGACCTAGCCAAGATTTTGTAAAGATCTAACTGGATCTTTTTGCTTTCATATTTAATTTCTTTGTTTATAAATCTAAGTTGCCTAATATCTTATCAGCCTTTTACGATTTGTGTATATGAACACTGTTTTCTCTCTGTACACTTACCTTACTCAAGTTGTTATTTTCATAATGCATTGTCTTTCTGTACTAATCCTCTAAAGCACACCACTTCACACTTCTCCAAATTGAACTTCACTTATTATGCCTCTGACCATTCACCATCATGTCTATACATCTTGGAGACTTGAACTATACTCATCTATTGTTGCATTATCTGCAAGCTTTATCTTGCTGCCCTTTGCATTTATAAAAGTAATAAAGTGTAATTAGCCACTGAGGAATCCCACTGCAAGTCACGACCAAGTCTGAAATAGCTTCATCCTCCATTATCCTTATTCTTCCTGTCACCAAGTCAATATCGTATCTGTACAACCTCTTTACCTATAATTCCACGGGGATTTCTTCCAAATAAACCTGCACTGTGGCACTTTGTTGGATGCCTTCAGTAATTTTCATAATCTCTCTTTGCTCCCTGTATTAACTTTTTAAAATTCCCTCTTCTACTTTATACAATCTCCCTGGTTATTTACTGAATCTTGCCCTTGGCATTTGTCATAAACCAATTCTTTTTCTATCAAAATGCTTATTTCCTTTGCCATCCAGGGTGCATTAGTTTTGGACGATCTATCATTTTGCATAGTCATTTGTTTGAACTGAAAATGACAGGGCAGTTAAGAATCTGCTGTATTGGGGTGGATCCAGACTCACATGTAAGCCCACAGCAGGATTCAGTCCCTTAAAAGGTATTAAGTGAAAGGAGTTGATTGACTTAGTTGGCTGGACAACTGGTTTGCATTGCAGAGTAACGCCAACAGAGTGGGTTCAATTCGTGCACCGGCTGAGATTACCATGAAGGGCTCTCCTTCTCAATCTCAGGATAAACATCCACCCGTCATGCTTCTCTCTCTAATGACAAAGCAATCCTGTAGTCTGGTAGGACTCAGGTGACTTTACCTTTATTAAGTAAATTAGTTGGGTTCTTGTGACAGAACAATAACTTCATGGTCAGCGTGTACAATGCCAGCTTTTCGTTCCACATACATTTTATCAAACAAATGTAAGTTCACAAAATGGTATGGTACAATCTGAGCTTCTGTTTCCAAATCTTTACTCTTGTAAGATAAGCATAATATCACAGTAAACATACCTATCACGATCCTGGATCTGGGATATTTCAGTGGGACTGATGTCACTGATCCAGTCAATTGAGCAGGTCTGAGCAGATTACATTGGGTGATCAGTTACTGTACATTGTCAGAACCGACTGGCAGCAGAACAGACAATGGTGTTGGTTTCAGCACTCTCTCCCCTCAAGTGATCATGAATTGTTTTAAGCTATTGAATGGATTTTAGAAATGTGGGATAAATTAGGATTTGGTGGGTAATTATTGACTGAAAACAATTTCAAGAGAACAATAATGATAGAAAGTGTGAATTATGCTTGATGACCCCTGAATTCTACTGGGAGATTGTGCACACTAGAGTCAGCTATATAACTGCAGTCCAGCTCAAGTGTCCAAGTTTTAGAGAGGAGGCAGATTTTTAGAGTCATTAGGATGCCAAAGCCATTTAACCTGGACCTGATTCCACATTTCCCATTACTGGCAATGCCCACCCCACCCCCCCCCAGGTTTTTATAATATAAGAGTGTGGCTGTTGAGGACATACTCTGATTTCCACTCTGGCCTTGACTACATTGCAAGAGTAGATATCTCCTAGCTATCTGCAGTTTTAAGAGTTTGGCTAGTTTCTCCATGAGATGTGCTTTTTGGTCCCTAAGAGAAGTTGTGAAACATGGGCTCATGGAAAGAAAGTTTAAAGGGCCTTACTTGTGCCCCTTTCAACTCTCCATGCAAATTCATGACCTCCACTCATTTACCATGGCCCTTCATTCTCTCTATGTCTATTCCATTTCAATTCATCCAGTATGTACCCTATACAAAACAAACAAACCTGATAGCTACACTAGCATTGACAACTGCTTAAAAACACCATTCATAATTTGCATTTTCAAGAAAAGTTGTTGTTACAACACTTGAAAAACACCATTCATAATTTTTGTTTAAAACCTGTTCTTGCTTCAAGCCTATAAAAGTGTCAATCAAGTGCACTTCTAACATTTCAATAAAGACATTGTAAGTACATGACATTTCTTTATCTTGTGAAAATAAACATTGAGCCATTGACAAATAGATAACAAAAGTAGTTTATTATAACATTTCATGGCTGTCAATGAGGAAAGGCTTTCCCCTCTTCACAGCTGTGCCAATAAAGTCGAACCTTTTTATGGGATTCTGGGCTGTCATCCAAGCACGCAGAATAAGACAAATATACCTTGTTTGAGTACAGTTTTAGCATTGATTTGTTTGACTGTAGTTATACCATATTTAAGTACAGCTCCAGAATTTATGTAAGACTGCAGATATATTGGGCTTGAGTGCAGTTCTAATGTCCATATGTTAGATTACAGATACATTGCGATTGAGTGCAGTTCTAATGTCTATATGTTAGATTGCAAATACGTTGAGACTGACAGCGGTTCTGATGTCTGTCTGTTTGATTGCAGATCTACTGGGTTTGAGTGCATTTCTAATGTCCATATGTTAGATTGCAAATACATTGAGATTGAATGCAGTTATAATGTCTGTCTGTTTGATTGCAGTTATACTGGTTTGAGTACAGTTCTAGTGTATTTGCGTGAGATTGCAGTTATACAGCATTTGGGTGTAATCCTAATGTCTGGCACTCACATTATGGTTATACTGAGAGTGGAAGTCACCAGTGATTCTCAAAAACTGAGTTCTACCATATACATTTTCAATGAATAAGACTGAAATTGCTGCACAGGGGCCAGTATCCCATCACCAAGTCACCCTTTATTGATACATGCTTGACACTGGTCTGGCTTCCTCAGAGCCAGCACTCAGAGTGAACAGAACCTCTGACACTCCTGTTTATACCTGTCAGCCAAGGTTCCCTGATTGCACCAGATTAACAGCCCCAATAAGGGAACTCATATTCTATAAGGTCCACCTGGCTGACCTCAATAATGTCATTACAGTGATGAAATACTGTCATGAGTTCAAAGAATGGCCTACAATAAATTCGAAAGAATCTTTGACAAGCTTTCTAATTGAGCGTCTATAGTTACTCAAATTGTCCAAAGTATTAGAACCCTCAGCTCAGTAAAGATCAAACCAAGTACTCTCATCTTCCAGTCATGGATGTAAAAATATAAGATCATCTATAACAGATAGAGCATATTTTTCCAATTTTGGTACTTTCATTCTTAGTATCCAATCATGGAATCTTCACACCTCCGAGCATAATCTTGAGAAATTTGTGTCAAATTTCAATGCCAGTTGAGTAAATGTGCTGCATCTCTGTTTGTCTGATTAACTCTGCATTCCACAAATGCAATGTTGCTGGTTTCAGCAGGACAGCAGTCACTGGAGTCCAGAGGGCATTGTCTGATCATCCTTCCATCCTTCAGCATTAAAATAGACATTTATTTCAACCTTACTTTTAAAGAAGTTTAAGCAGAGATGTATAAGATAAATTGTAGTTAGTCACTTAAATGGAAGAATCGCTGTTGTTATTTACACAAACTCTAGACATCCGTTTTCATCCAGCTATCAAATTTATTAGATTATTTTACTTCCAATGTTATTCTTGCACTTTATAATTTGCTGCTTTGAGCACGTATTTATTTCACTGTGATATGGACAGGGTTGCTGACTCTATAGCTGATAAAGTGGTTATCAGTCAACATGGTGTACCAACTTGATCTTTCTCTTGTCCATTGTACAACTTCCTCACTCTCCATCTAAACCACAGGCTCTTAATTGAATGCTTGTCGGTCCAAAATGACATCTATTGCATTTATTTTTCAAGGAGAAAAAAACAATTTCTTTCCCAGGAGGCTCTGATGGCTCTAACCATGTTTGTTTAAATATGGCCAATGGCATAATTCACTGAAAACATCACCATGCCCCATTCATGTGAGATCACTGGAATAAAAATTGCATCTGACTTTCACATTCTGACAAAGAAATAGTATTTGACCAACTACTTTTCTCACTTTAATGTTGGGATGAGGTAGACTTTTATTACTGGGATCAGCATGACCTGATGCTTAGCCCATGTTTCCCATTTATTTCCATCCTAGTTGACATTGTAACATTCCTAATAATGAAGAACTTACATTAAAATCGTTTCTGTGGGTTTTATATCATGCACAGTTTTGAAATCTTGGATGCATGCTTGAAATTTGCCAACTGTGTTAAGCTCAGCCACAATATTCATTCTCCGACACTTCAAGCGCAACAGTTTCACATGAACCTCTCTGTCCTCAGCCAGCTCCAGTCTTCCAATGGAGCTCAATGCGAGCTCAAAGAACAACACCTCCATTTCTGCAGAGGCCCTTTATCGCCCTCAGGACTCAACATTGAGTTC
Organism: Chiloscyllium punctatum; assembly: GCF_047496795.1. Taxonomy (NCBI): domain Eukaryota; kingdom Metazoa; phylum Chordata; class Chondrichthyes; order Orectolobiformes; family Hemiscylliidae; genus Chiloscyllium; species Chiloscyllium punctatum. The sequence goes on along the minus strand of NC_092741.1, from coordinate 122,880,328 downwards.
AAACAGTTTAGACCATAATTCTGTCATCCATTTTGATTCTGTTTGCAATGTGCTGTTTTCAATCGTGTTTTTCCTGTTTTTGCTCTCGCACCAAGTTGCTTGTTATTCTGCCATTCACACCCTCACTCTTTGTCAAATGTTTTGTTTCTTTAACAGCAATGATATAACAACAGGATCCTGAATGAGCCCCTATTGGTTACAACAAGATCCAGGTGGAATTCCCCAATTTCGCACGGTTCTAGGTGGGCTCCAATAAATTGTTAAGCTCCCCTGAGGAGGGATGAATTGGTTCCCCTCCTTTACTCAATCAACTCCTGAGTTGATTTCAGCAAGGTTGAGTTAAAATGTATCCCTTTATTTGCAGATACATTTCCCCAGACACAAATGAATTTATGTTTAAAAGAAATCAATTTAACCATGCTTTCTTGAGTTAACAAAGAGTGTGTTTATTATTTACCAAGTGCAAGAAGCATTATTAACACAACGTACATATACACAGATTCAAAATTGACGTCAAGTCTAAAAGGATAAATGTTTAAAACAAAACAGAAATAAGGATCATTCTCTGAAATGCTGACAAAGCCAGGATGGTTGAACTTTGTGGCCATTGCACAGCAGCTTTCCCGTAGTATTGACGTTAGTAACTTAGTAGTCAGTTTTAGTTTTGCAGATTAGTTGAGTGTCTGATTCCTTTCAGCACTTTAAGTTTAAATATGTGCATTAAGTGTGAGAATGAGTCATTTTATTATCCTGTTTTCTTTTATCTGGTTTGCAGCATTTGAAATAAGAGATGGTCTTCCTTTACCTGCAAGAAGGGTAAGGAGGGGATAGATCTTCAACTGTGACCTACACAGTATGTAATGTTCAAACACAGGCTGATACACACAAGAGTATTCAGTCCCACTAGTATGCTCCCAGTAGAGTAGAAATTAGCTTTTTAACCTCTGTCCTTGTATATTCTTCAAAAGGAAAAACACAAGATGTGTCTGCAGTTTGGACTTATTTGCAGTGGATGTCTTGCTATTGAACAGAGTTTCATCAGTCTCTTACTATCTTTGTGGTCACAAGACATCACAGTCCAGTTTGTTTTCACTTGCCCATTGTGCCTTTTCAAGAGGCTTTTGTTTGAAGTTCCCTTTGAATCCATAAATGTGACATTCCATGTTTCTCCCTCTCTTCAGATAGCCACTTAATTTACATACATAGTCATTTTTTTCTGGAACAGCCTTCTTTTATAAAACACATTTTGGAATTACGAATATGAAATATCCACAGTACTTCTGGATTCCGAACAATCGTCATGATGATCACTGCCACTTCCTTTGTCTTTTTTCCATGATATTTTGATCCATTAATCTCTCTTTTCCTCCACCATATCCCAGACCTTCCTTTCTGTTCTTCATCCGACTCCTCTCACCCTTTTCGATGTCATAAACCTCTGTTTTTTGAAAAAGTAAAAGAAAGACTTGATGAGGGCAACACTGTTGATGTGGTGTACGCGGATTTCCAAAAGGTATTTAATACAATGCCACACAACAGACTTGTGAACTTGTGAGTTATAGGTCATGGAATAAGAGGGATAGTAGCAATGTGAATACAATACTAACTGAGTGATAGAAGACAGAGAGTGATGGTCAATGGATACTTTTCAGCTGGAAGAAGGTTTGTAGTAGAGTTCCCCAGGGGTCAGTATTGGGATCCTTGCTTTTCCTGATAAATATTAATGATCTAGAATTTGGTGTGCAGGGGAAAATTTCGAAGTTTGCAAATGGCACTAAACTTAGAAGAATTGCAGATTGAAGAGGACACTGTGAATCTCCAAACAGACATTGACAAATGTGTGGAATGAGCAGATAGGTGGCAGCTGAGGCTCAAAGCTGAGACACAAGGTCAAAAAAACTTTGGAAGGCAATGAAAAGTAGGTGGCATTATCTAAAGGAACAGAGGGACCTTGGCGTATATGTGTGCAGATCATAGAAGATGGCAGAGTAGATGCCGAGATCAGTCAATAAAGCATGCAATATTTTATATGCAGAGAGTGTTAGGTTCCTGGAATGTGCTGCCAAAGGAGGTGGTAGAAGCAGATATGGTAGCAACATTTAAGAGACCTTTAGAGAGACTCATGAACAGGCAGGGAATAGATTAAATTAGTTTTGAATGGCATCATGGTCAGCACAGTGATGGTGAGCAAATGGGCCTGTTCCTGTGCTGCACTGTTCTGTGTTCTACATATGCTTGTAGTTATATGTTCTCAGCTTTACTAATAGGGACATGAAGTGCAAGAGCCAGTTGATCATATACCAAGATACTTGTTAGTTTTCAGCTGGAGTATTGTGTACAGTTGTGGGTGCCACATTACAGAAAAATACGAAAGTGCAGAACCCATTTACAAGAATGGGTCCAGGAAGGAGAGATTTCAGTGATGAGGATAGACTGAAGAAATTGGAACTATTCTGCCTGGAGAGAAGAAGGCTGAGAGATTTGACAGAGGTTTACAAAATCATGAATTGAATGGATAGAGTAGATAGAGAGAAACGGTTCTACTCATAAGAGAGAAAATAACTACAGGGCATAGATCAAAAATGATGTATGAACAATTTTTTTTGCTCAGCGTGTAGTTAGGACCTGGAATGCATTGCCTGGAAATGCAGGTTCAAATGAGTCACTCAAGAGGATGATGGATGATTATTTGGGTAAATATGATGTGTGGGAAAATGGGGAGAAGGTAGAAGATTGGCAAGAGGGAGGAGAATCAGGGCAGGCGTAATGGGCTGAATGGCCCCTTCTGCGCAGTAGTGATTCTATAATTCCTCACCTCTCTTCAGTTCTTGATTTTAGATATTAACTGTGTTCTGTCTGCTGCCAGATTTGCTGAGTTTCTACAGCACTTTCTGTTTTATTGCAACAGTTACACACTGGATTTCCTAGACACACTGAACACAACAGTTTCATACCCATGCCAAGCAGCATTGCAGACAGAGCTGGATTCATGTCCTTGCTTTCTAATGACCTGAACTTAACATTTGTGTCCCATGATCACTAACACAAGGAAGACTTTGGACCAAGGAGCCTGGGAAATAAAATGATGTATTGTTGATTTGCAGACTCCGGGAATTCGTTCATCCATTCATATACCTAATGTCTTATTCAAACCAGTGCTGGTTCTGCCCAGACCACACCGTGTTACATTAAGCCATTTAATCCCAACCAAATTTATAGCAAAATCAGTTGGCAATGTGTTCAGCATGGGAAAATTAACCTTAACCACTTCGCTAGTTTTGTTAATACTAATTTTTATTACAGCAATGTGCATCAATTTGTTTCAGTTTTATTGCAGTTCCAAATTATGAGCCCTTTTCTGTACAGATGCTGCATCCAAATCATTAACTGCGGCAGTTTTGGAAGTAGCGCTGGGTTAGCTGGACTGCTTTCAGGATTTATTCCATTCTCATTGAAGTTACATAGTGCTCTGTCTGTGACACTGGTGCGACACTACACTTGCTTCATTTTTATGACAGGTTAACTTTTCCATCCTTTCAAAGAAGGAATTTCTTTTGGTTCATTTATAATATCCATGTACATTTTGCACAGACTTTGTTTGAGCTGCACCAGTTAAAACCTTGTTTGTGATGCTGTGTAAAACCTGATATTAAACCATGAGCCAGTACGCAGCCTTGTACTCAACCAGATTCCAATGTCCAGCCAGGTATTAACCAGAATCCTGTGTAGAACTAGATGATTAACAAAATCTTGATGTGAACCAGTTTATTTATAATGATTCAATGTAAGGCTGAGTGTTTTCTGATGATTGGGTGTGAATCTGGTTCTTAGACAATATTCAAACAAAAAGTCAGCTATTCAATCATGATAAATGTGTAGTAAATAAATATGTAACCACAATCTAATTGAAAACAGATATCTATCTGTGATATTTTGTAAAGCCAAGTACGTAACCAGAAATGATTGCAGGGTGCTGGAGGGTCAGTGCTGAGGGAGGATAGCACTGTCTGAGGGAGCAATGCTGAGGGAGTGCAGCACTGTCTGAAGGGGCAGCACTGGGGAAACACTGCATTATCAGAGTGACAATACTGAGAGAATTGTACTTCATTCTGAGGGGCAGTACCATGACTGCTTTCCCAGATACCAAGATTCACAACCTGTTGTGATGTAATAGTGAAACCAATTAGTCTTCACCCATTTTCAGAACCTTGTCTGCTCAGTCCAACAGTGGAAGCAACCTCCCATTATTCACCTATGGAAGCTGTTTCTGTTGCTGAATTCTGACTTCACGTTTTCAATCTCTTCACCTCAGACAGAGAATTTTCATACAAGAGGCCTGTAACAATAACAGCTAGACCCTTTTAATTATCCTATATTTGAATCTACATTAATCATGGTATGTGAACTTTATCTAATAATTATATCACGTGTTTAACTTTGTAACTTTCAGTAATAATTGCGTAATGATTTAACTTTTTTTTTAAAGTCTACCACTTTACCATTCATTGTTTTTTAAATTGAAATGTTCAAACTAAAAGGAACTCAATGAGTAATATGAATTCCCAGTTTATAGTCCCGTTTTGTAAACACTCCTAATGTAGTTGTAACAACTGTCCGAGAAGCACGACTGAGGAATTACTGCTGCACTGTTGGAGGGGCAGGACCAAGGAAGCACTGCTATGTAAAAGGGTGAGAAAACAGTACCGAGGGATTAATAAGACAACTAAAGGCCTGCACTAACACAGAGTGACATTGTTGGAGGGTCAGTACTGAGAGAATGTCAGTGTTGGAGAGAAATGTCAGACAGAGGGTGTGCTGCATTGTCGCAGGATCAGTGCTGAATTATCAAAGAGGCAATATGAGGGAGATGCTGCATTGCCAAATCATCAGTGCTGAGGGATTTGTGCACACTGTTAGAAAGGCAGTACAAGAGAGTACAGTATTTTCAGGGCTGCAGTTTTTTGTATCCGATATTAAACAGAGACTTGTCAGCTCCTTCTTGGAGCTCAAAATCCTCCAAAATCCCTGCTGAAGAACAGCAAATGGATTCTGTCTGGTGACCTAGTCATTACTGGTCCCTTCATCAACATCATTAAAACAGATTATCTCACCATTATTCCATGACTCTTCTTCAAGGAATAAGCTATGTTGCTTAAAATATATTTCATTGTGTGTCTAGCACTCTGAAATGTCCTGAATATTGAAAAGCACTCAAGAAATGGAAGTATATCTTTATCTCTCCACTGTCTTCTCTGACATTTTTCTCTCTTTCTTTTCTCCATTTTCCTTTCTCCCATTTCTTGCTCATTTTCTCCAACTTTCTTCAAGCCTGTGTAAATTAAGTAAGTTAAGGTAGCTCAGTAGTTAGCACTACTGAGTGCCAGGGACCAGGGTTTGATTCCAGCCTCAGGCGCTGTCTGTGTGGAGTTTGCACATTCTTCTCGTTTCCTCCAGTTTCCTCCCACAATCCAAAGATGTGCAGGTTAGGTGAATTGGCCATGCTAAATTGCCCCACAGTGTTAAGGGATGTGTAGGTTAGGTGCATCAGTTGGGGGTAAATGTAGCATAAGAGGATTGGTGAAGGGATCTGGGTGGGTTACTTTTCAGAGGGTCGGTGAAGACTTGTTGGGCCAAATGGCCTGTTTCCACACTGTAGGGAATCTGTGATTTTAAAACCTGCATTCCCCCCACCCACCCCCATCCCCTTCTCTCTGTCTTTCTTCCTTTATTCCTGGCTCTCTGTTTCACATCAGGTTAGATTGTCCTGCCCGTAGTAGTCAATGTCAGAAAGGCCCTGGTATCCATCCATATAGCTTCAGCATGGGGACATGTGGGAGTAAGTAGTATCAGCTCCCAGTAATCCTTTCACATTACTTTCACATCCCTTGGTTCCAAAGACATTGTGTGCTTCTATGCATTTACAGTAGTCCCTTTTAAGGACAGAGCCCAGTTTGAATAGCTGCTTTAGCAAGTTGTGATATGCACATGTCTGAAAATAATGGGAATCACAGGGTGGAGGAAATATCATTAAAACTAAACAGGTAATCCATGGGGTCTTGGTCTAGAACTGCAGAGAAATACTTCAAAAATCAAATTCCAATTAAGGGCATATTAATGAGAACGCTGCTGGATTTCATACACAACTTCCTGATACTACTCACCAGGAAAAAGTGGTGCCTGGATTCCTGCCTCTGGTGATAACATGCTGCATCTGAACTTACTCTCATCCCCACATTCCTCACATTAGTGCCACTATCTTTATGGTTAAAATCAGGGTGGTTTTAACTGTCTGCTACGTAGGCTTTTGTGAAGATCAAATTCAGATAGCAGATTCCTGCCTATTGCCACTGATAGCTGCCTGACCTAAGCAGAAACTTCCAGAAGATAAGTCAGATGCCTACAATATTGGCACCATATTAAGAGCCAGTGTGCAGTTTCGACCATGATATGCCCAAGCTATAACACATGGTGTATGCAGAGATTGTAGCAGGGTCAGCCAGGTGGACCTCATAGAATATGAGTTACCTGATTGGAGGTGCTAATCTGGTCCAAACGGGGAGCCCTGGGTGACAGATAAGAACAGGAGTGTCAGACATCCTGTTCACTCTCGGAGCAGGCTCTGAGGGAGCATCAGTGTCAAAGACACTCAACAGGTAAATGAAGGGTGAGTTGGTGATGCGATACTAGCCTCTGTAGAGTTTCCAGTGGTGATGAGAATAAAGCACGTTCCTGAAGAAACTTGCTCACAACAGTTGTCTTTGAGCTGGGTTAAGCATTTATTGAATCATGTTGTTATTTGGAAAACTTGACTCATTGGACTCTGCTGTCAAAGACCGCGTCCAATCTGTGAAAAGAATGTGTTTTTTTTTCCAGGCAAATGACATTGGGGCAGATGAAAAGCAACAAGCAATTCTCCTGACAGCATGTAGATTTGCAGCTTTTTCAGTTATCAGGAGACTAATTTTACTTGATACACCAGATACTAAGACCATTCAAGAATTGACAGAATTAGTTAAGGAATATTACAATCCCAAGCCTCTTAATTCTGAAATACTATTGGTTTTGCTTAGCAATTTGAGAACCAGGGGAATGCAGATTGGGATTTTTGACTCATTTAAGATGACTAGCAGAGGCATGTGATTTTGGGTTAACCTGTAATAAGATGCTGAGAGACCATTTGGTATGTGTGATTAATGATGTAACCATGCAAAAGCATGTACCCGCTGAAGCCCAACTGGACTTCAAACAGGCGCTATAACTGGCTTTATCTTTGGAAAATGTGGCAAGTGGAGCATATGAGTTGAAGGGTATTCTGATGGAAGTGGGCAGCCTCACCAGGGCGACTGAGCTTGAGGATCACCAATTGAATGAAGGCAATTGCTTAGCCTCACTCATATCCTAAACAGAAGGGCTCTCAGCCAGCCCATTAGCCAAACCCAAAAACAAAGCCAAGCCTCAGCCAAATGGTTAAAATTTTCTTCAGGATCCAAACCAGCAAGCCATTGTAGTTGCTGCAGGTAAGTGGTCTCAAGACAGCAAAGGAATCCCACTAGACGTAAACTGAATAAGCGATCTCATTGGCTGGTATCCAAGAGACTGCACACCCTGGAAAGTCCAGTTATATCTGGCTTTGAACAGTTAAATTGCTTAGCAATATCTAAATTAGAACCAATCAAAATAAACGTCTGGTTAAATTGTTCTTTGGTTTAATTGGAGGTTGATACCAGTGTGCCCTATCAGTAATTGCAGAATCACTCTTTCGCAAAATCTGCTCTGGAGTCCAATCAGAGTACCTATACCAGGGAACCTTTACAGATTAAGGGTACAACCTCAGTTCTAATCTCTTATGAGAAGCAGCTGGTTCACTTACCAATGATTGTAGTGAAAGGCTTGGGCCCAAGTCTGATGGGGCGAAACTGGTTGGGAAAGATTCACCTGGACTGGCTCAATATTTTTCAATTAGAAAATGGCTGCCTGAGTGAAGTCCTACGTAAATACCCGAAGGTCTTCCAGGAAGGCCAAGAGACTATTAAAGGAGCTATGGCCACCACCCATGTGGATTAGGAAACAATTACACAATTTTGCAAGGCCCGTCCATCGCCATTTGCCTTACGAGCAAAATTAGAGGCAGAAATCAGAAAGCTGTACTGATTTTGAAGTCTGATGGGTCAGTTTGTCTCTGTGGGGATTTTAAACAAACTGTAAGTCAACTTCTCACAGATAAATGCCCGATCCCTTGCATAGAGGATTTACACACAAACCTGGCTGGGGGTTATCCTTCAAAAAGCTGGACATTGCAGTCCTTTAATAGCAGGTGGATGAGGATTTTGTATGAAGTATGCTGCAATTAATACCAATAAAGGTCTGTACCAATATTTGAAACTGCCATTTGGGGTATCGTCAGCTTGTGCAATTTTTCATTGAGGATGGAGAATGAGTTTTGAGAAGATTTGTAGCTCAGGTTGAGGGTCTGGATGTAGCAAACCGACATTCAGGATGGAGACCATTTTGCAAGGTCTATCCCAGGTCATAATACATCTAGATGAAATGCTAATAACAGGGAAGACCAGTAAGGAGTATGTAAAGAACTTGGACATAGTCCTTTGACATTTCTCCCAGGCGAGGGTATGCCTTAGAAGGGGAAAATGTGTGCTCCAGACACCCCAAGTAATCTACTTGAGCTACAGAGTCAATAAAACTTAGTTGGAAGATGAAGTGAGGGCAATAAAAGGTGACCTGGCTCCAATATTTGTACCTGAGCTTAGGTCTTTCCTTTGGCTAGAGAATTATTACAGAAAGTTCATACCTAATATGGCCTCTATCCTGGTACCTTTGCATCAACTCTTAAACAGTCAGCCTTGGAAACAGTTGCACAGCCAACATAACTTTCAGGGAAGTGAAAAAACAGCTGTCATCCTCTAAGGTGTTGCACACTGTGATCCCAAGCGATATCTAGTATTGACATGCGATGCCTCCCCACATGGCATCAGGGTAGTATTAGCTCATGGGTGGACAAATGGAGAGGAATGCCCAATAGAGCATGCATCCAGGACTTTGGCTTATGCAGAGCATAAATATGCCCAGATAGAGAAGAAAGGTTTGGTGGTCGTATTTGTAGTCAGAAAGTTCTACCAATACCTTTAAAGATGTAAATTTATAGTAATAATGGACGACAAACCCCTACTAGATCTACTTAAAGAGGACAAGGCAGTGTTGCTTATAGCTTCAGGCTGATTTCAGCGGCGAACTGTAATACTAAGTGTCTATAATTACAAGTTGGAATACCGTCCAGGAGGCCAAGTAGTGAATGCGGATGCATTAAGCTACTTCCCACTGGCAGATACACCAATGGAAGATTCCGTAATGGTTTTAAATTTTCTGAACACACACCCAGTCACAGTTGACAAGATCAGATTTTGGACAGGGAGGTTAGATCCATTCCTGGCAAACTGAAAAAGCTGGTACTGATGGGGGGAATGAAAGGGCCGTCACAGTCGGAACTGAAACACTTTGGGACCCAGAGAGACCAGATCACAATAGGGGAATGGCATTTTATTGTGAGGAGCAAGATTGATTGTCTCAAGCAAAGGTTACTGCCAGATACTGGCTGAACTCCACTAGGTTAAATAAGGCTCTCCAAAATGAAGGTGTTGGTAAGCTTTTATGTCTGGAGGCCAGGGTTGGATGCAGACATTGCCATGTTGGTCGGGCAGTGCCCAGAGTGGCAACAAGGACAAAAATTACTGCCGGCAGCTCCCCTACATTCATGGACTCAGTTACACATTTATTCTGCTCCTTTTGTGGGCTCAATGCTCTTAGTCATTGCAGAGGCCGACTCAAAGTAACTGGATGTGCATAGAGTTCATATGTCAAACACGGGGAAGATGATAGAAAATCTGCATGCATCTTTTGTAATACCTGGACGTCTGGAAGCGTTGTCACAGATAATGGGCCATCACTTACCAGCAGGGATTTTGAATATTTCCCAAAGTTGAATGGGATTTGACATATAAGGACAGTTCCATACCATCCATCATCCAATGGTCTGACGGAAACAGCAGTCCAAACTTTGAAGACAGGTTTGAAAAAAACAGCCTACAGCTTCACTAGATACCAAACTGTCCTGGTTCCTATTTGATTATAAGACCACCCCTCATGCAATTATGGTTCCAAAAGAGTTGCTAACAGGGGGAAAAAAAACTCCGCACCAGGTTAAGTCTAATCTTCCTGGGCCTGGGGGATGAAACAGCAGCAGGAATACCAGTGTTGGACACCAGACTCCACTAAACAAGAGAGGCAGTGTACATCAAGGGACAAAGTTTGATGTAGGAACCACAGGAATGGCCCGGTGTAGGTAAGAGGCTTGGTCAATATGAGGTCAGGACCAGTGACATATAAAGCTCAGGTGGGAATGATAATTCTGAACAAACACGTGGACAATATGAAAGCCGCAAACTTGCAAACGGTATGGGAAAAAAAATGCCCTGTTCCTCGGAAAAGTCAGAAAGACTGGCAGAACCTGTGGGTTCTCCCTCTCCATCAAGCGTTGAAGTTATCTAGGAATCTGAGATGGGCACGGCGAATGTCGTCACCTTGGCAGAAGAAGAGTGAATTTCTCCACCACTACTTTGGGCACAAGAGACAAGATCCTGTGCAATACACTCCCCATGTATCTGAGGTAGAGTCAGGGGAACCTGACCCGGTGCTAAAACACCCCAGGAAGAGCTACAAAGAAAGGAACAGCCTATGTCCTCAGACTCAGACAGGGAGGGATGTAGTGATTGTATTGACTAGTATGTAAGATCCTTGAATGGGGCTGTTATTCCTGTCCAATTAGGGAGCCCTAGCTGACAGGTAAAAAGAGGAGTGTCAGACATTCTGACAGTCTGAGAGCTGGCTCTGAGTGAGCTGGACCAATATCAAAGACTTTCCACGTGTAAGTGAAGAGTGATTTGGTGACAGAATACTGACCTCTGTGGAATTATTTCAGTGTCATAGGCATGAAAACATTGAAAAGTGTTTAACACCTTTTATATACGATCTGGGGCTAATAGAGACAAGCCAAGTGAAGGGGGCATCAAATTAATGGACATGCTAAACTGCAAAACTGAACAGGATAAACAATTTGAATACATTGAATTTGAGAACCTCAACTGTTCAATTTGGAAAAATTCTAAGTGTCACGCGTGGCAATAAAGGCTTCCATTAATGGTCATTTGCTCATGTGGAAAGAAATAATGTGTTTGGAAAATGAAATGTATCTAGGGATCTTAATCGAGAATAAATTGAAGTTGTCATGACAATCTTTAATGATAGTTGGTAAAGCAAATAAAGTCTCCATCAAGGTTAGAAGCTCATTATTGAGCCAAAATGAAACACCATGTCATTGATTTGTCTGCACATTGTGTGCTGTTCTGGTTGCCTCAGTACAAAACAGAAGTGGTAACGATTGGGAGGATACAAAGGACAGCAAACAACAACTTATTTGTGCAACACCTTTGGCATCATAATACTTCACAGCAACATTGTAAAGCACAATTAGAAACTGGATCACACTAATTTATATTTGGGCCGGCTGTGCCATATCTTGTCAGGCAGCATCCGAGGAGCAGGAAAATCAATGTTTCAGGCACTCCCACTCCCACTCCCCCTCCCACTCTGCCGAGGACATGCAGGTCCTGGACCTCCTCCACTGCCACTCCCTCACACCTGGAGGAAGAACGCCTCATTTTCCACGTTGGAACACTTCAACCCCAGGGCATCAATGTAGACATCCCCAGATTCCTCATTTCCCCTCCCCCCACCTTACTCCAGTTCAAACCTGCCAACTCAGCACCATCCTCATGACCTGTCCTACCTGCCAATCTTCCTTCCCACCTATCCACTCCACCCTCCTCTCCAATCTATCACCTTCATCCCCACATCCATCGACCTTAGCTACCTTCTCCCCAGCCCCACCCCCTCCCATTTATCTCTCCACCCCCGAGGCTCCCTACATCATTCCTGATGAAGGGCTTTGCCCGAAACGTCAATTTTCCTGCTCCTTGGATGCTGCCTGACCTGCTGTGCTTTTCCAGCACCACTCTAATCTTGACTCTGATCTCCAGCATCTGCAGTCCTCACTTTTGCCTGGGCCATATCTTGGTCAAAGTGCTAGGTGTTAAGGAATGTCTTAAAGGAAGGTAGAAAGGTAGAGAGATGGAGACAATTTCAGAGAAGTGCAGTGATTACAAACAGGGATGTTCAAGAGGCCAAAATTGAAAAAGGTTATGGATCTAGAGGAGATAACAGTGATAAGAATTTGTGAGACCATGAAAGGATTTGACAATAAGGAGTCAGAAGGAATAGAAGCAGGACAAAACCATTCAGTCCATCTAGTCTGCTTAATGATCAATGTTTCATAGCTGATTTGATCATGGCCATAACTCAATTTCCCTGCCTGTTCCTCATAATCCATGCCTACTTTTTTGATCCAAATTGGCCTAACTCCACCTTAAACATATTCATTGTTCACCTCTGTGAACAATGGTCTTCATAGCAGTAAATCCAAAAACTGCAATGACTTTTGTTTCCAAATGTTGTTGTCAGTAGATGATGTAACTGTATTTTTAATTGTGATGAGTCCATGATGGTAGCATTCGTAGAATCATAGAATTTTACAGTACATTGAGCCTCCACTGCTCAGTGGGGAAGTAAATTCCAAAACCTAACTCTACCTATTCCCTCACATAACCATCCATGTATGCATTTAAGCCACAGCAGATCGAACTTCTCACTTTGTAGCAGACCTTCATGCTGTCCACATGACTGATTTTGTCTGGAAAGATCTTACATGAATGGTGACAAAAGGGGTGACAGACTCCTGAACTAGACAATTTTGGATTGAAGAAACTTCCAACTAATCAACCCAATGGAAGCTGAGTGCTCTTTTTCTGAGAACAAAGCTTTAAAATCTAGTCTCAAGAAAATGTAGGAGGACTGCCCTTCAAAGACAGCTGTGTCAGCAAGTTTTATCAAGCAGCTTGGCAAGTACGACATAGGCATGGTCGAGAGTCGGATCCAGCGTGTGTGAACTGGCCAGAGATGTTTTTCACTGCCAACAATATCCTTGAATACCTTGATAATCCAGTGTTTCCCAGGCAGTGGGAAAAAGGGTGATGTCTTTGACTGAAGCAGGTCCAAAAGTGTATTAGACACTCAGGAGTTTGCTAGCCCTGGCAAAACCAATAAACACACTGTTGTTGGACATCTTGATTAAAATAGAGCAGCACTATAACTCTAAGCTCTTGGGAATAGCCAAAAGCTATTAGGCTGGGACAATGAATCCATTGCCCGGGGAAAGCACTGGAGAGCTTATCATAGCCTCGAAAAGATGATTGGTTCATTCATTGTAATTTTGGAGAATTTCAAGAGAGTATAACTCCAGTAAAGTTTCAACTCACTAGCACTCCCCAAATCGAAGCTCAATGATATTGTGTAAATATCAAAAAGGATAGTTTGTTTGGTGGTTTTATGAAAGGATAAGGCAGAACATTCTATGACTGTGTGCTTTTTAAGTATTAGATGGATAATGTATTCAGGAATAGCATAATATTTCAAGTCATTAAAATTTCATCTCTGTGAACAATGGTCTTCATAGCAGTCAATTCAAAAGCTGCAATGACTTTTCTTTCAAATGTTGTTCTCAATAGATGATGAAACTTTGTTTTTTGAGTTTATAAGGGATAGGGTTCATAGAATCATAGAATTTTACAGTACAGAAGGAGTTGAGAATATAGTGCTGGAAAAGCACAGCAGGTCAGTAAGCATCCGAGGAGCAGGAGAATCGACATTTCAGGCAAAAGCCCTTCATCAGGAATCCTGGAGGGGACAGGATGTGTGGCTATGGTGAGTGGGAGGAAGGGGATTAAGGTCAGAGGTGGGGAAGAGGTCTGTTGAGTGGAGTGATGAGGGACTTCTGATTTTTTTTCTTAATCTTCAATTGAAGGAAGGTGTAGATGTGGTATGATGCAGCATCACAGGTAACCTCGAAGGTGTCAAAGGTGTCAATCCTTGATGAAGAGAAAGGACAGAAGATTTACAATCTTATTTTGGACAGTCTCAGAAAGTTTTAAAGTGTTTTACAGCTAATGAAATATTTCTGAATGATAATTACTGGTGCACTTTAGGGATGGTGGGACTAATATTAATTGTTCAATGAACATCAACAAAACAGAAAGGTGGTATCAATGAACTACAGGACAAAGCAGAGGATGGTCCTGTCAGAGTGTAACCGAGAGAGAGTGGTCAGTCTGAGATAGAAGAGACACATGTAGTTCTGTGATGACAATAACAAGACAGCTGGTTCAGTTCAAAACATTGCAGAGACATTACACTGATCTTGTGGGGCCTCTTCAACCACTTGCTTTAATGCTGTGCTGCTTGCAGAATGTTGACATCTAATGATAAAAGTCAGATATCTTGGCTGGTAGCAATCCAACTACAGTCCCGTAACCATGGCTTCATTAATCCCCTTTCCTTAAGTGCTTCTAAGAGTGTTGAAATTAAGACACAGTTGTTTCCTCTCTAACTGTTCTTTCCTAAATCAGACACTGCTCAGTCCTCCCACCTCAATCTGTTTTAACATCAGGGTTCATACCTAGGAATTCTTCAGAGAAGGGAATTCGCAACCATGTAAACTAATAATCTTTATGAACTTGTTGACCCTATGGAGAAAACTTGCTTAAGCAGGACATTTCAAAGCTACACAAGCCTCTCTGTTTAATAAAGACCAATGCTGATTTGGAATTATATGCTGAGTATCGGTGCTCTCTCTCCTGTTAAATTGCTGTGCACTCTCTTACTAAGACATCACCTGCACTGTAAAGCCGAAACATAGATGTTTGGAGAAAAAAATTAGGCTTCAGTCACAAGTAGGCATCTAAACAGATGGATATTGCTCTCTCTCGTATCCAACTTAAAATTGGTTTTCTTGTCATTACCCACAATATCTGCATATCAGCAGTTAAAAATCACACACCAGGTTATAATCCAACAGGTTCATTTGGAGGCACTAGCTTTCAAAGCGCTGTAGTTGTGAAGCAGGACTGTAAGACACAGAATTTATAGCAAAATATTACAGTGTCATGCAGCTGAAATGATAAACCTAGATTAAGTCTTTCATCTTTTAGAATGGGTTTGCTTATTTCAGTTCAAGCACTGACGTACAACTCATCTGCTTTATCCTCCACCATAGCGTTTTCACATTTGACAACCAGTTCTTCATCCAGACACATGGATCAGTCATGAGGACCAAATTTGCAATGCAATATGCCAACATTTCCATGCACAGGTTCGAACAAGATTTTTTTTCTGCACAGAACCTCCAGCTGCCACTATACCAGATATATTGACAACATTTTCTTCCTCTGGACCCATGGCGAGGAGTCACTGAAACAACTACACAGTGATATCGAGTTTCATTCCACTATCAGACTTGTTATGGACTATTCTTTAGTTTCTGTCTCATTCTTGGACACATGCGCCTTCATCAAGAATGGGCACATCAGCACCTCACTCTGCCGCAAACCCACAGATAACCTCACGATACCACACTTCTCTAGCTTCCACCCGAAACATATTAAAACAGCCATCCGCTATGGACAAGCACTATGCATACACAGGATCTGTTCAGATGAGAAGGAACATGACGGACACTTAACAGTACTCCAGGATGCCCTCATAAGAACAGGGTACAATGTTCAACTCATCAATTACCAGTTCCAGTGTGCCACAGCAAGAAACCGTAAGGACCTCCTCAGGAGACAGACACAGGTTGCAACTGATATGGTACCCTTTGTTGTCCAGTACTTCTCGGGAGCTGAAAACCTATGCTATGTTCTTCGCGGCCTGGAACACATTATCGATGAGGATGAGCCCCTTGCCACGACCTTCCCTATGCCTCCACTTCTCACCTTTAAACAACCACCATCCCTTAAACAGATCATTGTTCACAGCAAACTGCCCAGCCTACAGGACAACATTGACCACAATACGGTACAACCCTATCACGGCAACCACTACAAGACGTGTCAGAGTGTTGACACAGATACCACTGCTATACATTGGAACACCACCCACCATGTATGCAGGAGGTACTCATGTGACTCAGCCAATATTGTCTATCTCATACACTGAAGGCAAGGATGTCCTGAGGCTTGGAACATGGGTGAGACCGCGCAGACACTACGGCAGCGGATAAATGGACACCGCACAACAATCACCAGGCAGGAGTACTCCCTCCCAGTCGGGGAACACTTCAGCAGTCCGAGACATTCAGCCTCAGATCATTGGGTGACCATCCTCCAAGGCGGACTTCGGGACAGGCAACAACGCAAAGTGGCTGAGCAGAGTCTGATAGCCAAGTTTGGTACCCATGAGGATGGCCTCAACCGGGATCTTGGGTTCGTGTCACACAACAGGTGACCACACTGCACTATACACATTCTCACACATACACACACAAGCGCACACACACATGAAAGCACGCACACACACACGTACTCTTACATACACACTCACGCAGACCTTCTCTCATACATACACACATACACCCCACTCACTCACACCCACACATGCACCCTCTCACAGGTTATACCCCATCATAGTCACACACATATTTTACCAAGCTTACACACACACAAACACACATGCACTCACACTCACATGCACACACTCACTCAGTCTCTCCTGCACGTGCACACATATAAGCTTATGGGGTGCATTTGTTTCTGCAAAATTATATTTGCAGATACGTTATATTTTGCTCAAAAAATGCATAACCTACAGTCAATCCATGTAATACTATATAAATCCCACTTTAGAAATAGAACCAATCTGACTCAAGGTTGGGCCAGAGACATACTTTAACATCACACCCTTAATGCATTGTCTGAGCTGAGATGGCAACTTTTATTAGAAAACCTGAAATAATTTTGAGAATGTGACTTAAAAGAAGTTCTGGGATTTACAAATTAAAGAACTAAAATGAGCAAATTCACTCGAAAAGATGAAAGACTTCATCTAGGTTTATCATTTCAGCTGCATGACACCGTAAACTTTTGCTACAAATTCTGTGTCTTACGGTCCTGCTTCACAACCACGCAATGAAGAAAGCTTTGAAAGCTAGCGCCTCCAAATAACCTGTTGGACTATAACTCGGTGTTGTGTAATTTTTAACTTTGTTCACTCCCAGTCCAACACCAGCATCTCCAAATCATGCATATCAGAAACCATCTGATTTGGTTTGGATCATGCTGATCAGTGTTATCCACTTTTTGGACATTTGCCAACTGGTGCTCTCTATCCTCAAACAGCAACCTTACAAACTAGCTCATAAACCACTACTATCATGTTGTAATGTTTGGGCTGTTTGTGTGTTCTTGACAGAAGAACATCTGCAACTACATTTGTGAGACCTAACAACCTGTATTAATGATATTCAAGGCAGGCCTAGCAGGACACCTCCAGAACATTCCACCATTTCCTCCTAAGTCCATGTGATCTGAAACCACTGATGATACCTTCTGCCGATTAGCATAATGTAGTAGACAGTGGGAGCAGAGTGTTGTAATGTGGTGTACAGTGGGAACAGAGTGCTGTAATATAGTATACAGTGGGTGCAGAGTGCTGTACTGTAGTACACAGTGGGTGCAGAGTGCTGTAATATAGTATACAGTGGGTGCAGAGTGCTGTACTGTAGTATACGGTGGGTGCAGAGTGCTGTGATGTAGTATGCAGTGGGTGCAGAGTGCTGTAATGTGGTGTACAGTGGGAACAGAGTGCTGTAATGTAATATACAGTGGGTGCAGAGTGCTGTACTGTAGTATACAGTGGGTGCAGAGTGCTGTAATATAGTATACAGTGGGTGCAGAGTGCTGTAATGTGGTGTACAGTGGGAACAGAGTGCTGTAATGTAATATACAGTGGGTGCAGAGTGCTGTACTGTAGTATACAGTGGGTGGAGAGTGCTGTAATGTAGTATGCAGTGGGTGCAGAGTGCTGTAATATAGTATACAGTGGGTGCAGAGTGCTGTAATGTAGTATGCAGTGGGTGCAGAGTGCTGTAATGTAGTATGCAGTGGGTGCAGAGTGCTGTGATGTAGTATACAGTAGACGCAGAGTGCTGTAATGTGGTGTACAGTGGGAGCAGAGTGCTGTAATGTACAGTGGGTGCAGAGTGCTGTGATACAGTATATAGTGGGTGCAGAGTGCTGTAATGTAGTGCACAGTAGATGCAGAGTGCTGTAATGTAGTATACAGTGGGTGCAGAGTGCTGTAATGTAGTGTAGAGAATGTGCAGACTGCTGTGTTTTAGCATAGAGAGGGTGCAGAGTACTGTAATGTAGTGTAGAGAGTGTGCAGACCGCTGTGTTGTAGTGTAGAGAGGGTGCAGAGTACTGTAATGTCGTGGGGGGGGGGGGGGGGGGTTGAGAATGTGAAAACTGCAGTGATATGATGTAGAGGGGGTAGAGAGTGCTGTGATATGGTGTAGAGGGATGCAGCGTGCTGTAATGTGGCGTAGAGTGACTGGGGCATGATTGAGTGTCTGTGCTTTGTCATTTCTTCATATCAATGGTTATTTGGATAAATTGCTCTTATGGGAGTTTACTCTGATATCTCCAGGTGAATGCTACTCATTTGTTGATACATGTTTTATCATTTCAGAATTGATTTAAACTTATTCTCAATGTTTGCAAAGTAACACTCCAGCAGGCTTGATCATAGTGTTTTCACTGACCTTTTCACCTCTATACTCAATGGAGTTTGGATACTCAGGCTAGATTTATTATGCTGTTTGCACAAGAAAGTTATATTCTTATATAATATATACTTTGCAGTTCAGCTTTTATGTATGAACCAGTCAGTGGCTAATGCAGTATCAGTGTGACTATACCCAGTGGCAATCACCTCATCATCACAGCTCAGTAAACCTCATGATTTAGTCACAGTCAGAAAGTGTTCAGTGTTGGATTTGTTCCAAAGAAGTGCCAAGCTTCAGAGTCAAAATCACACTCGCTGCCAAAAGCGATAACAATTCCCAAAGATTACCAGACCTGCATTGAGCAGAAGCAACATCCAACTTGATCAAACATCACTAGCTCCTCCAAATACTGTCAATCTGTACAGCCCATACCTACATAAGACCTGTCACGCACTCCAGTGTCTGGGGTCTGTGGCACTACCTTATTTTATATGCTGCTAAATGGAGACTGCACCTCACTATATTTGTTGGCACCATCCTCTTTAAGTGTGGGGATCTACTGGGCCTACATAGGTTCAGGGAAACTCCTTGCTGGTTCAATTGGGGAGCCTCTGGAATTGAACCTCAAGTAGTTTGACACATGAGCAGCTCAGTGATACTGAGGAAGATGCTAGGTCTTACTCCTACGAGATACTAACCTGTTCTACCTCAAGTTTATTAAGACATAGAGTCATAGAGATATACAGCAGAGAAACAGATTCTTTTTGGTCCAACTTGTCCATGTTGACCGCATATCCTAGTCTCATTTGCCAGCATTTGGCCCATATCCCTCTAAACACTTCCTATTCAGATACCCATCCAGATGCCTTTCAAATGCTGTAATTGAACCAACCTCCATCACTTCTTCTGATAGCTCATTCCATACACACACCACACTCTGGGTGAAAAGATTGCCTCTTACGTCCCTTTTGAATCTTTCCCTTCTCACCCAAAACCTATGTCCTCTTGTTCTGGACTCCCCCTCCACTGGGAGAGGACCTTGTCTATTTATGTTAACTATGTCCCTCATGATTTTATAAACCTCTATAAGGTCACCCCTCAGCCTCCGATGCTCCAGGGAAAATTGCTCCAGTCTATTCACCCTCTCCCTATAGCACAAACCCTCCAAATCTGGCAACATTCTTGTGAATCTTTACTGAACCCTTTCAAGTTTCACAACATCCTTCTTCCGTTTGGATCATTCCCCATGTGGTCACTGCCCTTTGTCTTCCTTTCTCCTTTTAAAGTGCTGTAGTTTTGATCTTTTTCTTCCCCGAAGTTGCAAAACAATGCAACAGCTTATAATACAGTAATTACCACTCCTATAATTCAGCTCCAATGCTGAAAATACCTCAAAAAAGCAATAAACTCTGACAGCCACAGATTTTTCCTGTCCTCCATCTTGGATTACCCAAGATCCATCATCAGTGTGGGTAGTGCTACAGCCACATCTCAGTATTAATCTATTCAGTCCCATGCACAACATATCCCACTCCAATATTCTGGGGCTCCATAACACTGCCTAGTCCTATTTTTGGGAACGCTAATTCTCCTTCAATAATTCCCTCCTGATCTTCTGGTCTGTGGAACATCACACGCTAGATGTAAAACTATAGTTGTGGATCTAGTGTCTACACATGTCCTGACATGTTGAGTTTCTATTGGATTCAAACTTGCAGCAAACAATTCTTTTCCTTCTCAGGATCTTCCGCAGAAGTCTTGGACTGAGTTAGCGTTGGAATTTTGACCAGTCCTGAATTTCATTATCAGGGTGGTTATTCAGGAAATGTTAGTCAGTAAACTCCTATTGTAATTCCACACAACTGACACCCCCACCCCTATCCAATCTCCACCCAGCCCTCTCAACACTCCATATTCTGCCTCCAACCCTCGTCACTGGCCACTGCTCCCTCCCACCAACACCTGACTCTTTGCACCACCTGACTAACCTCTCTGCCTCTCTGATAACCCGCCTAGTCCCCGCACATAGCCAGCATCCATAGCAATGTGCACGTGCAGTATTAGGCATGTCCTAATGTTCAGGAGACATAAGCTCAAATCCTACCACAGCAAGTGGAAATCTGAAAAGTAAAGCTAGCCTTAGTGGTGGTAGCCATGGCAACTATCATTGGTTGTTGTCAAAATAAAACACCTGGTTCACTAATGCCCTTCAGGGAAGGAAATCTGCTGTCTTTACTTGGTCCTGGCTACATGTGACTCTAGACAACCCGTAATGTGCATAGCTCACAACTAACCTAGGAAGCAACTGAACAATCCAGTCCATTGAAAAGCAATTAGGGATGAGAAAGAAATGCTGACCTGGCCAGTGACAGCTGCCTCCCAGACTCAGTACCCATGTCAGTGTACACACCCAATTGCCAGTGCAGTGTACACACCCACAACCCAGGACAGTGTACACACACAGTACCCATGTCAGTGTACACACCCACTACCCAGCGCAGTGTACGCACACAGAACCCAGGACACTGTACACACCCAGTACCCAGGACAGTGTACACACCCAGTACCCATGTCAGTGTACACGCACAGTACCCATGTCAGTGTACACGCACAGAACCCAGGACAGTGTACACACCCAGTACCCATGTCAATGTATACATACAATACCCAGGGCAGACTATACATACAGTACCCAGAGCAGTGTACACACCTATTACTCAGGGCAGTGTATACACACAGTACCGAGAACAGTGTACACACACCCAGTACCCAGGATAGTATGTACACACAGTACTCAGGACAGTGTGTACACACAGTAGTCAGGGCAGTGTACACACCCAGTACCCAGAACAGTGTACACACCCAGTACCCAGGGCAGCGTATACACCCAGTACCCAGGGCAGTGTACACACCCAGTACCCAGGGCAGTGTACGCACCCAGAACTCAGGGCAGTGTACACACCAAGTACCCAGGACAGTGTACACACCAAGTACCCAGGACAGTGTACACACCCAGTACCCAGGGCAGACTATACACACAGTATCCACGGCAGTGTACACACGAAGTATCCAGGGCAGTGTATACACATAGTACCCAGGACAATGTACACACCCAGTACCCAGGACAGTGTATGCACACAATACCCAGAAGAGTGTACACACGCAGTACCCAGGGCAGACTATACACACAGTACCCAGGGCAGACTATACACACAGTACCCAGGAGTGTACACACCCAATACCCAGGGCAGTGTACACACCTAGTACCCAGGATAGTGTGTACACATATACCAAGAGCAGTGTACACACCCAGTACCCAGAATAATGTACACACAGAGTACTCAGGACAATGTACACACCCAGTAATCAGGGCGTTGTACACACACAGTACCCAGGGCACTGTACACACACAGTACTCAGGGCTGTGTATACACACAGTATCCAGGGCAGTTTATACACACCCAGTAACCAGGGCATTGTACACACAGTACCCAGGACAGTGAACACACACACACTACGTAGGACAATGTATCCACACAGTACCCTGGGCAGTGTACTCACACAGTACTCTGGGCAGTGTACGCACTCAGTACCCAGGGCTGTGTACACACCCAGTTCAAATCAGCATATATGCCAAATCCCAGGTTAATCTGTGCACCCACTTCCCAGAGCAATACACCAATCTATTATCCAGTGTAATGCATGCACCCAGCTCTCTGGAATACTAAATTAAACACTCTGAAGGAAGATCTCACCAGTGAATTTATCCTACCTTGAACAATAGTGTAAACGTAATTCAACACTTCTGTGCTGAGATGTGGTGGCAATTCTAATCATCCCAATATTTCTGGATGAAATTAGATGCTTCCCTCATAAGCGACAGATTTTATAGCCTGACAATGTTTCTCTGCCAGTAACTGACTGTAATGAATCTGGTCATCAGTGCTATTTCCAGCCTTGCCATTGTTCTGTGCCTTGTATTTAACAAGCTGAAAACTGTCAGGGAACGTCTGCACTTTCTTTTTTAAAATGGCTCGTTCCTCAGCCGATTGCTGCTGCTCATGCCAAGGTGGGGCATTCCGAAGCCAGGCCCAGCAGGTCAGAGGTCATCAAGGATTGATCCCTCAATACTTCCCCAGTGAGAGTCAGCAGCCTCCCACCAGCCGTGTTGCAACTGCTGGGGGGTAACACTGTGTCGCTACTCGCCCAGGTAAAGGCACTACAGGATTGCACAAGGCTGAGGAGCCCACTTTTCTTGTTGTAGTTGGACGTGTTCCTGTTATTGGATTAAGATACACAGCAGAAAAACAGATAACCTCCTCCCTCAACTATTATGTCTCTGACTGGACTCAGAAAGGGGGTAGGTGGCACTGATGGGGGTCATCTCAGCTCAAAGAGTAGCACCTCCTCATCCAGAAAGGACATACTGGATGTGTGGGCATAGAGCTTTACCGGGGTAGTCTCTGGGTGGTTGATTTGTTGGGTGGGTGGCCCAGAGGATCATGTGATAAGGTGTCCAGTTTAGTTTCGGGAAGTTGTCCTAGTGGAAGCATTAGTTTATAAAGCACACTCCAACAATCAATCCAGTTACAAGGCCCTGAACTTGCCTCCTCTTACAAGGCCCTGAACTTGCCTCCTCTGTCCCTCCTGAGGTCGTCTCCTGATTGTGCACAATGGCCAAGTTAGGAACCTGAAGCAGAAGTAGAATGACTGTCTCGGGAGTCTGCTCCAAGAGGCTGCATGGCTCTCATTGAAGATCTGCTGCACTCATGTGGTAGGACAGTAGAAGAGGCTATCAGCCTCATACATGGGGGATATCCCTTGACCCCATCAACCAGCTGCAGATTCTTCTGCAAAGGCTAAAAACAGTGGGCAGGGTCAACTGGCACAGGATGAATGCATTGTAGCTATTGCCAGGATAGTGTGCATTGTCAAAGATCAGATTGTGGCCTATGAAATCGAAGCCCTTACCTTTTCTGTAACCCTTAACCATTCACATGGAGAGCCCACAGAGCTACCTTGCTGCAAGTGACATAGGTCTGCACCATCTTACTTGAGTCATCCCGGATATTGCTCCTATGTCAGGTGAAGGCAGAACTGCTCTCTGAAACCTCTTGGCAGGTAAAGCTTTCTATGTGAAATGCTCTTCCCACTTCACAGTTTCTTCTATTTACAGACACTGCAGCTGCAGTCTCCATATGGGTCAGGTATTTCCCTTCTCCCTGACTGTGAGCATTGTGCCATAGAGGAACTACTGGCAATATGTCTCAAAGGAACCAGCAGAGTGTCTGAAAGGGACCAGAACAAGCAATGTATCTCAAAGGAGCTGGCAATGTGTCTCAAAGGGACCCATAATTTGTCTCAAAGTGATTAGCAATGTGCCTTATAAGGACCAGCAATCTGTCTTAAAGAGATATGCAATCTGTCTTAAAGTGGCCATAGCTTTGCCTTATAGGAACCAGCAAGTGTTTTATAGGGATGGAAAGGTATCATACAGTGACTAGCATTGTGTCTTATAGGCACCTGCAATGTGTCTTATAGGAACTAGCAAGATGCGTTATGGGACTAACAATGTGTCTTATAATGACCTGCAATGTATCTTACAGGGACTGTGAAAAAACTGCACAGAGGCCAGTATTCCATCACCAAGTCACCCTTTATTTACATATACACAGTGCGCTGGCTGTAGCCAGCCAGCTCAGAGCCAGTCTGTCAAGTGAGGAGATTCTGAATCTTCTGGGTTTTTTTCCCGTCACCAAGTTACCCTTTATTTGCACGTGGAAAGTCCTTGACACTGATCCAACTCCTTCAAAGCTAGCTCTCAGAGTGAGCAGAATCTCTGACACTCCTGTTTTTTTTTCCTTTTCTTTAAAGTATACAAATCTTTATTCAATTTCCACCGCCGGAATCTCCTGTTTCTATCTATCTCCCAGGGCTCCCTGATTGACCCAGATTAACAATTCCAATCAAGGATCTCGATACTTAATGAGATCCACCTGGTTCCAATCACAACATTCCCCCCCCCCCACCTTGCCCCCCAAGTCCGGCTCTTTCTCTTGGAGGTTTACCTGTGACATTTTCACCCCAGATCCGGTTCCGTTGATCCAGGCTCTGGTACTGCAGCATGTACTGGACCGTAACCCATTTCCTTGCATCTGCAGCATATTCCCTTCTTCCATTGGTAACAGTGTTGAGGCTGTATCCATCTTGGACTTTGAGGTTGCCTTGACACTTAAAAGAGGGGGAGAACCTATGGTTTCTGCCAGGCTTTCTGCCTGTTCTGAGGAGTCAGAAATGTTTTTCTCCTATCCAATTTGTGAGGCAACAGCTTTCAGGTGATCCACATGTTTGTTCAGGAGTGTAACACCTCCCTGAACTTTATATCTCATGGGACCTGACCTCGTGTCAACCATACCTCATGCCCATACAGGACCATTTCCATGGTTCTAGCACCAAACATCTCCCCCCTCAAAGTAAATTGTCTCTCTCGCTTAGAGGAAGCACATGGCCAGAATTGGCATTCCTGCTGTTATTTCACCCACCCCAAAGTCCGGGAATATCGGGTTTAACCTGGTGCAGAGTCTTCTCCCCATCAGCAACTCCTGGGTATTTCACTAGGACTTCACTGAGGCAGCCATTTTCTAATTGAAAAATGTTGAGCCAATCTTGATGAATCTTTCTCAACCAATTCTGCCCCAATAGGTTTGGGCCCAAGCCTCTTACTGCCATCAATAGTAACTGCACCGTTTCTCACTGGAGACTGGAATCAAAGTCATAGCCTTACTCATACCCTTACTGGAATCAAACTCATTTCCTCAGTCTGGCCAAGGGCTTAAGGCACACACTTATAAGGCTTGGAGGCCTGAGCAAATTTTGTTAAAAACAGGTTCTGCAACCACAAGAACAGCTGCACCGGTATCGACCTCCATGAGAACTAGGTGACCATTTAAGCAAACATTAATTTTAATTGGTTCTGATTTGGCTGTTGCTAAGCAGTTAAATTGTACCAACCCACATGTAGGTGGACTTTCCAGTGTGTGCACTCTCCTGGATACCAGCCTATGAGTTTTCTTACTCAAGTCAGGCCCTGTAAGACTCATTTGCTCTCTCAAGGTCACATACCAGCAGCTACTACAATGGCTTACTGGCCCAGATCCTGAAGAATGTTTTAGCCACTTGGCAAAGGCTCAGCTTTGTTGTGAGGTTCTGCTGTGGACTGGCCCGGGGTCTCTCTGCTCAGGATATGCCCTACATGAGGCTTTGCAATCGCCAACACTCACGTGGTGTTCCCCAACCTCAGTCAGACAGGTGAGGGTGTTCCATTTTCATTGGGATGTTCTGTAGCTCCCATGCTCAATGTGCTGCATTTTCTAATGACAAAGCCAGTTGCGGAACTTGTTTGAGGTCCAGTTGGGCTTCAACTAGTAGGCGCTTTTGCATGGTTACGTTATTAATCCCTATCTCAGTTCCACTGAAATAACTGCACAGAGGCCAGTATCCTGTCACCAAGTCACCCTTTATATACATGTACACAGTACACTGGCTCTAGCTAGCCAGCTCATAGTCAGTCCCTCAAGTGAGGAGATTCTGAATCTCCTGTTTATATTTTTTTCTCTCTTTTTGTTTCCCAGGCCTACTGCACTTGGTCTTCTCAGGCAGCCTCCAATCCAAGTACTAACCAGGCCTGAGTCTGCTTAGCTTCCGAAATCAGACAAGATCGGGCATTTTCAGACCAGTATGGCAGTAGGATCTCCTGGTTATTTTTGTCCCCTTTCTTTTTCCCCACATCCTGCCGAACAGCGGTAGTGCTTATGTTTACCCCAGCACCCATGTCGTGTGTGTAGGTGTTGGACTCAGTGAAGAACAACAAGTGCGTAAATCTTTATTCAATTTCCACCACCAGGAAGAAAGGAAATACCCGAGTGGCCAGTGACAAGCAGTGCCCTTCAAAGGGCAATGCTGCGTGATCAAAAAAGTGAAGGGGTGGGCAGGAATTAAATCAAAATAGAGTTGGAGGGGAAGTGAAACATTCCACTCCCAGTGGTGCCCACCTCCCCCTGAACAGCTCAAGGATGTTGGTGGATACTGCATGTTCCTTCTCCAGGGACACCCGGGCTCAAACCCAGGGCAGGCAATTGGCCCTACTGACACCCTCCATGGCCCACCGCCTGGACCTGTTTATGGCCAGTTTGACCAGACCAGGCCCGGGAGCAGATTCACGAGGAGATTTCCTGACCTACATCCCCTCTTTGCACTGGGTACTCAAAGATCAGGAGCGTGGGACTGAAATGCAATCAAAAGTAGAGGAGAAGGTTTTTCAGAAAACTAAAAAGGGAGTGCAAATGCCCACGCCACATATATACATGGTCCACAGACTCCACAGCACCACAGAACAAGCAGTTGGGGCAGGGAGATCTCTTGGTTATTTTTTTTTCTTCTTTTGTTTCTTTTTTCTTTTTTCTTTTTTTTTATTTGGCCAGTCACAACTCCAGGGTGTCAGTGGACACCCGCGTGCTCCTTCTCCAAGGACACCCGGGCAGATCTCTTGGTTATATCTATCACCCAGGGCTCCCTGATTAGCCCAGGTTAACAACTCCAATCAAGGATCTCAGAGTCAACGAGATCTACCTGGTTCCAATCACTACAGACTGGTAATGTGTCTTAAAGGAACAGGCAATGTGACTTATAGGGAGAGGCAAGGTGTCTTATAGGTCAAGCAATGTATATTATAAGAACATGCTATATGTCATATTGTGAGAAAAAGTGTAACTTATAGTAGGAAAAATTGTGTCTTAAATGGTGCAAGAGAGGAGTGTAGGGAAGAGATGAAAGGAAAGAAGAGGCAAAGAGGAGGGGAGTGAAGGGAACTGGAGGTAGAAGGGAGAAAGGGTAAGGAAGAGGATGGAAGTGATGGGAAGTGGGGAGGTAGGGAAGAGAAGAGAAGGGAGGAAAATGGGAAGGAAGTAGAGGGCGGGTAATTGGATATATGATGGGAGCATAGGAGAGAGGGGAGTGTGGGTAAGATCATGAGAAATTAGAAAAGACATGGGAAGGGAAAGAGTTACTGCTTACATGCTCTGTCACCAAGATACTTCCAATCAATATTTATAACATAATTATTTTTAAATGTTGCTGTCCTGTACACACTTTAAAATGTCAACAGAATTACACTGATGAACAGGAGAAACATGCTGCAATGGATTATATAAGGTGCAATTTTTGATGATGTAGTAAAAATTTGTGTTCACAGATTAAAATACTGTCAGCATTGAAATATTGTATGGGGTTTAAAATCCCTGGATTCTTGTTAGCTATTTCTTGCAATCAGTGGTTTTTCCAACAGCAATTTGTCTTTCTGACGTTGAGTTTTTAAAATGCAATGAAAGGAAAGGCAAAGTAAATAGCCTTCCATGAGCACTGTCACATGATCCAGGCATTCACTTTCAATTGTAAACAAAAAACTTTCCAATCATCTTGAGTCAGAACCCCCACACTGGGTAAGCCCTTTACCACCTGTACAGAGCAGAAAGATCCTGGAACCAACCGTTTTGGTAACACATTTGATGAATTAGTCATTAAAGAGGACAAAAAGCACAGAAACCAAAACTATTCCTACTCCCGGGTGTGTGGACTGGGTGGAGTTAAGGGAGAAGGTGTGTAAGTGAGTTGAAAGATAAGAACAAAGAATTTAGAAATAGCAGGAGCCACTTAGCTCCTCAAACCTGTTCCGTCATTCACTTAGACCATGATTGATCTATAACCTAACTCCATACTCCTATCTCACCTCCTTAATATCTTTGTCTAACAAAAATCCATCAACTCTGTTACAAGATCACAGGATGTGGGCTTTACTGGCCAAGCTAGCATTTATTACCATTCCCTTATTGCCCAAAGGACAGTTAAATGATCAGCTATGTTAATGTGGGCCTGGAGTGAAATATAGTTCAGACCAGGTAAGGACAGCAGTTTCCGTCCCTAGTGAACCAGGTGGGTTTTTCCTGACACTGGTTTCATGGTCATCATTAGACTCCTATTTTCTGATATTTATTGAATTCAAATTCCACCATTAGGTATGGCAGGATTCAATCCCAGGTGCCCAGAACATTACCAGGATATCTGACTTAATAGGAAAAAGTGAGAACTGCAGATGCTGGAGATCAGAGTCGAGAGTGTGGTGCTGGAAAAGCACAGCAGGTCAGGCAGCATCTGAGGAGCAGCAGAATTGATATTTCAGGCATAAACCCTTCATTAAGAAGGGCTAATGAAACCTGATGAAGGGCTTATGCCTGAAATGCCGATTCTCCTGCCCTTTGGATGCTGCCTGACCTGCTGTGTTTTTCCAGCACCACACTCTCAACTCTGTCTGGATTAATAGTTGAGTGATAATACCACTCGGCCATCATCTGCCCTTTGACCTAACACCAATTGTTGTGTATGGAACAATACTCCAAATTTCTTTTACCCTTTGTATGTCAATTGATTTCACTCTGAAATTTCTGACTCAGATTATTAGATCATGTCCACTAGGCCAAAATTTCCTACTGTTTCTGTAGGATCTTGAAGACTTCAACTGAATTATCACTTAACCTTCTGAACTCTCGTAGCTTCCCCAACATCAGCAGGCAAACAGATTCACAATTCCCTCGATTCCCTGTGTCACCCTTCCTTCTTAAATAACAGGAAAAC
This sequence comes from Chiloscyllium punctatum, assembly GCF_047496795.1. NCBI lineage: Eukaryota > Metazoa > Chordata > Chondrichthyes > Orectolobiformes > Hemiscylliidae > Chiloscyllium > Chiloscyllium punctatum. The sequence continues at coordinate 122,850,900 of NC_092741.1, read as the reverse complement.
AGGTAGGCATGGTTGTTGCACAGGAATACCCCTGGTTCTGTAAGCTGTAAGAGTGGACAGGGTGAAAGGGTTGTGATTGCTGTCTGGATAGAAGGCTCTCTCCAAGCCTGTTGCCCCACATATGATCAAACAGGCAAGCTACACCTTGATTGACTATTGCCCTTACACCTTCAACGCATCTCTTAGTTGAAGGAGTTGCTCCCACAGGACCACACACATAAGCTCTCTCCACCATGGGGAGACCCACTATCCCTGACAAGTCATGCGGCATATCTTTCTGTTACTTTACATTCATATAGAAGACAATGAAGATCCCATTTCTCGGTGTATCGAAGTTCTGCAGCCATGTGTGGCAGAGTGCAAGATGTTGGGTACTTCATGACTTCCAGTGACAAGTTCAACTGATCTAAGTATGTGGGCCAAATCAACAAAGCTGCAGGTTGACAGGTAGCGTTTTAAAAAGCCAGCTACTGTGACTCCAAAATCCATTCGATTTCGCTCATAAATGAGTCTGAGGGGGTAACAGTTGGCACAAAACATTCATTACAAAACCTCAATGAAATGCTGAAACAGAGCCTCAACATAAATTTAACATGACAATAGCAGCGATTATAACTTGGGCTGTAGTGGTGGAGAGATGAGGCAGACATCACAAGGATCTATACTACACCATTAAAAGATGCCTGTGATACTGACCCCAACACCAGACACTGTCTGTGACATTGAACCCCAACACCAGGAACTGTTTGTGATACTGACCCCAACACCAGACACTGTCTGTGATACTGGCCCTGACACCAGGCACTGTCTGTGATACTGAACCCCATCAGCAGGCACTGTCTGTGATACTGAACCCCAAAACGAATCACTGTCTGTGATACTGAACCCCAACACCGGGCACTGTCTGTGATACGGAACCCCAACACCGGGCACTGTCTGTGATACGGAACCCCAACACCGGGCACTGTCTGTGATACTGAACCCCAACAACGGGCACTGTCTGTGATACTGACCCTGACACCAGACACTGTCTGTGATACCGAACCACAACAACAGGCACTGCCTGAGATATTGAATCCCAAAACGAATCACTGTCTGTGATACTGAACCCCAACACCAGGCACTGTCTGTGATACTGAACCCCAACACCAGGCACTGTCTGTGATACTGAACCCCAACACCGGGCACTGTCTGTGATACTGAACACCAACACCAGACACTGCCTGGTGATACTGAATCCCAACACCGGGCACTGTCTGTGATACTGAACCCCAACACCGGGCACTGTCTGTGATACTGAACCCCAACACCAGGCACTGTCTGTGTTACTGAACCCCAACACCAGGCACTGCCTGTGATACTGAACCCCAACACCAGGCACTGTCTGTGTTACTGAACCCCAACACCAGGCACTGCCTGTGATACTGAACACCAACACCAGGCACTGCCTGTGATACTGAATCCCAACACCGGGCACTGTCTGTGATACTGAACCCCAACACCAGGCACTGCCTGTGATACTGAATCCCAACACCGGGCACTGTCTGTGATACTGAACCCCAACACCAGGCACTGTCTGTGATACTGAACACCAACACCAGGCACTGCCTGTGATACTGAATCCCAACACCGGGCACTGCCTGTGATACTGAATCCCAACACCAGGCACTGCCTGTGATACTGAACCCCAACACCAGGCACTGCCTGTGATACTGAACCCCAACACCAGGCACTGTCTGTGATACTGAACCCCAACACCGGGCACTGTCTGTGATACTGAACCCCAACACCGGGCACTGTCTGTGATACTGAACCCCAACACCGGGCACTGTCTGTGATACTGAACCCCAACACCAGTCACTGCCTGTGATACTGAACCCCAACACCAGTCACTGCCTGTGATACTGAACCCCAACACCAGGCACTGCCTGTGATAGTGTACATGACCATCACTGATCGGCATGGGGCACCAGGACTTTACCCGAACCAGACTCCTGCATTTTTGACTAATTAGAAGTTTCTTGAGATTTAGCCCAACCAGCATGTAACAATATTTGCTGTAATTAACAATTAAACCATGCATTTTGCTGCACCTTTTTGCTACTGGGGTTGTTCTTTATGACAGCTACAGGTAAACACGACATACAAATTGTCATATCAAAATGCTGCAGCACCAGTGACTCCAAAGTCAAGTATCTACATGTCTAGCCGATATTCTGGACTTTACCAGACCATGCTTCAGGTGCAAGTCTTCCCCTAACCAGACACAGAATACAGAACATACCTTATCTAGACGCTGCATACAAGACTTCACCAGATTGTGAAAGTTTGTAATTTTCAGAGAACGTTTGACAATAGTTTGGCAATCAGTTTGTGGGACATTCTTTGTGTGTCATGGTCACTCTGTCAGTGCCATGCTCAGTCAGTCAATGACATGATTTCTCTGTCAATGGCATATTCACTCTCTCAGTATTATGTTCATACTATCATGCCATGTTTAGTCTGTCAATGAAATGGAACACTTCTGATCCTGCCATGCTCTGTGAGCTGATTAACAATGTCAGCATATGACTGTGTGAAATGTTGGGCTGCCTTTGTCAAATTAAAATCTGCTGTAATTTGTAGAGTATTTGATAAGTAGATGAAGTAAACCACTTGTACAAGGAGGATTCTGTGTGCCCAATCATTTGTATCTAATTGTCGTCTGATCACAACGTAACAACATATAACTCACCAGGGAATCTGTGTCAACTTTGGCAATAAATGCAGGGCAAGTAAAGTCCTCCGCTGTCCATTAATCACCACTCATTCAATAAGGCATTAGGTCTTATTGTAGCACTGAGTGTTACTGTGCAGACCTCAGTGTCATGTTTCCAATACCGACACTGTTCCTAACAATACAGTGTTATCTAGTTTGTATGTTCTATGCTTTATTGGAGAGCAGTGTCCATTCTGTCAGTGTCACGATTAGTCTGTCAGTGCCGTGTTCTCTCTGTCAGTGTTGTGTTCTCTCTGTCATTGCTGTGTTCTCTCTATCAGTGCCGTGTACTTTCTGTCAGTGCTGTGTTCTCTCTGTCGGTGTTGTGTTTACTCTGTCAGTGTTGTGTTCACTCTGTCAGTGCTGTGTTCTCTCTGTCAGTGTCGTGTTTACTCTGTCAGTGCCGTGTACTTTCTGTCAGTGCTGTGTTCTCTCTGTCGGTGTTGTGTTCACTCTGTCAGTGCTGTGTTCTCTCTGTCAGTGTTGTGTTTACTCTGTCAGTGCCGTGTACTTTCTGTCAGTGCTGTGTTCTCTCTGTCGGTGTTGTGTTTACTCTGTCAGTGTTGTGTTTACTCTGTCAGTGCTGTGTTCTCTCTGTCAGTGTTGTGTTCTCTCTGTCAGTGTTGTGTTCACTCTGTCAGTGCTGTGTTCTCTCTGTCAGTGTCGTGTTTACGCTGTCAGTGTCGTGTTTACTCTGTCAGTGCCGTGTTCTCTCTATCAGTGCTGTGTTCTCTCTGTCAGTGTTGTGTTCTCTCTGTCAATGTTGTGTTCACTCTGTCAGTGTCGTGTTTACGCTGTCAGTGTCGTGTTTACTCTGTCAGTGCCGTGTTCTCTCTATCAGTGCCGTGTTCTCTCTATCAGTGCTGTGTTCTCTCTGTCAATGCTGTGTTCTCTCTGTCAGTGTTGTGTTCACTCTGTCAGTGTCGTGTTTACTCTGTCAGTGCCGTGTACTCTCTATCAGTGCAGTGTTCTCTCTGTCAGTGCCGTGTTCTCTCTATCAGTGCCGTGTTCTCTCTATCAGTGCCATGTTCTCTCTATCAGTGTTGTGTTCTCTCTGTCAGTGTTGTGTTCTCTCTGTCAGTGCTGTGTTCACTCTGTCAGTGTCGTGTTTACTCTGTCAGTGCCGTGTTCTCTCTGTCAGTGCTGTGTTCTCTCTGTCAGTGTTGTGTTCTCTCTGTCAGTGTTGTGTTTACTCTGTCAGTGCCGTGTTCTCTCTGTCAGTGCTGTGTTCTCTCTATCAATGTTGTGTTCACTCTGTCAGTGCTGTGTTTACTCTGTCAGTGCCGTGTACTTTCTGTCAGTGCCGTGTTCTCTCTGTCAGTGTTGTGTTCTCTCTGTCAGTGTTGTGTTCTCTCTGTCAGTGCTGTGTTCTCTCTATCAGTGCTGTGTTCTCTCTGTCAGTGATGTGTTCTCTCTGTCAGTGTTGTGTTCTCTCTGTCAATGCCGTGTACTTTCTGTCAGTGTCATGTTCTTTCTGTCAGTGCTGTGTTCTCTCTATCAGTGCCGTGTACTCTCTGTCAGTGTCGTGTTCTCTCTGTCAGTGTCGTGTTTACTATGTCAGTGCCGTGTTCTCTCTATCAGTGCCGTGTTCTCTCTATCAGTGCTGTGTTCTCTCTGTCAATGCTGTGTTCTCTCTGTCAGTGTTGTGTTCACTCTGTCAGTGTCGTGTTTACTCTGTCAGTGCCGTGTACTCTCTATCAGTGCAGTGTTCTCTCTGTCAGTGCCGTGTTCTCTCTATCAGTGCCGTGTTCTCTCTATCAGTGCCATGTTCTCTCTATCAGTGTTGTGTTCTCTCTGTCAGTGTTGTGTTCTCTCTGTCAGTGCTGTGTTCACTCTGTCAGTGTCGTGTTTACTCTGTCAGTGCCGTGTTCTCTCTGTCAGTGCTGTGTTCTCTCTGTCAGTGTTGTGTTCTCTCTGTCAGTGTTGTGTTTACTCTGTCAGTGCCGTGTTCTCTCTGTCAGTGCTGTGTTCTCTCTATCAATGTTGTGTTCACTCTGTCAGTGCTGTGTTTACTCTGTCAGTGCCGTGTACTTTCTGTCAGTGCCGTGTTCTCTCTGTCAGTGTTGTGTTCTCTCTGTCAGTGTTGTGTTCTCTCTGTCAGTGCTGTGTTCTCTCTATCAGTGCTGTGTTCTCTCTGTCAGTGATGTGTTCTCTCTGTCAGTGTTGTGTTCTCTCTGTCAATGCCGTGTACTTTCTGTCAGTGTCATGTTCTTTCTGTCAGTGCTGTGTTCTCTCTATCAGTGCCGTGTACTCTCTGTCAGTGTCGTGTTCTCTCTGTCAGTGTCGTGTTTACTCTGTCAGTGCCGTGTTCTCTCTGTCAGTGCCGTGTTCTCTCTATCAGTGCCGTGTACTCTCTGTCAGTGTCGTGTTCTCTCTGTCAGTGTCGTGTTTACTCTGTCAGTGCCGTGTTCTCTCTATCAGTGCTGTGTTCTCTCTGTCAGTGTTGTGTTCTCTCTGTCAGTGTTGTGTTCACTCTGTCAGTGTCGAGTTTACGCTGTCAATGTCGTGTTTACTCTGTCAGTGCCGTGTTCTCTCTATCAGTGCCGTGTTCTCTCTATCAGTGCTGTGTTCACTCTGTCAGTGTCGTGTTTACTCTGTCAGTGCCGTGTTCTCTCTGTCAGTGCTGTGTTCTCTCTGTCAGTGTTATGTTCTCTCTGTCAGTGTTGTGTTTACTCTGTCAGTGCCGTGTTCTCTCTGTCAGTGCTGTGTTCTCTCTATCAATGTTGTGTTCACTCTGTCAGTGCTGTGTTTACTCTGTCAGTGCCGTGTACTTTCTGTCAGTGCCGTGTTCTCTCTGTCAGTGTTGTGTTCTCTCTGTCAGCGTTGTGTTCTCTCTGTCAGTGCTGTGTTCTCTCTATCAGTGCTGTGTTCTCTCTGTCAGTGATGTGTTCTCTCTGTCAGTGTTGTGTTCTCTCTGTCAATGCCGTGTACTTTCTGTCAGTGTCATGTTCTTTCTGTCAGTGCTGTGTTCTCTCTATCAGTGCCGTGTACTCTCTGTCAGTGTCGTGTTCTCTCTGTCAGTGTCGTGTTTACTCTGTCAGTGCCGTGTTCTCTCTATCAGTGCCGTGTTCTCTCTATCAGTGCTGTGTTCTCTCTGTCAATGCTGTGTTCTCTCTGTCAGTGTTGTGTTCACTCTGTCAGTGTCGTGTTTACTCTGTCAGTGCCGTGTACTCTCTATCAGTGCAGTGTTCTCTCTGTCAGTGCCGTGTTCTCTCTATCAGTGCCGTGTTCTCTCTATCAGTGCCATGTTCTCTCTATCAGTGTTGTGTTCTCTCTGTCAGTGTTGTGTTCTCTCTGTCAGTGCTGTGTTCACTCTGTCAGTGTCGTGTTTACTCTGTCAGTGCCGTGTTCTCTCTGTCAGTGCTGTGTTCTCTCTGTCAGTGTTGTGTTCTCTCTGTCAGTGTTGTGTTTACTCTGTCAGTGCCGTGTTCTCTCTGTCAGTGCTGTGTTCTCTCTATCAATGTTGTGTTCACTCTGTCAGTGCTGTGTTTACTCTGTCAGTGCCGTGTACTTTCTGTCAGTGCCGTGTTCTCTCTGTCAGTGTTGTGTTCTCTCTGTCAGTGTTGTGTTCTCTCTGTCAGTGCTGTGTTCTCTCTATCAGTGCTGTGTTCTCTCTGTCAGTGATGTGTTCTCTCTGTCAGTGTTGTGTTCTCTCTGTCAATGCCGTGTACTTTCTGTCAGTGTCATGTTCTTTCTGTCAGTGCTGTGTTCTCTCTATCAGTGCCGTGTACTCTCTGTCAGTGTCGTGTTCTCTCTGTCAGTGTCGTGTTTACTCTGTCAGTGCCGTGTTCTCTCTGTCAGTGCCGTGTTCTCTCTATCAGTGCCGTGTACTCTCTGTCAGTGTCGTGTTCTCTCTGTCAGTGTCGTGTTTACTCTGTCAGTGCCGTGTTCTCTCTATCAGTGCTGTGTTCTCTCTGTCAGTGTTGTGTTCTCTCTGTCAGTGTTGTGTTCACTCTGTCAGTGTCGTGTTTACGCTGTCAATGTCGTGTTTACTCTGTCAGTGCCGTGTTCTCTCTATCAGTGCCGTGTTCTCTCTATCAGTGCTGTGTTCACTCTGTCAGTGTCGTGTTTACTCTGTCAGTGCCGTGTTCTCTCTGTCAGTGCTGTGTTCTCTCTGTCAGTGTTGTGTTCTCTCTGTCAGTGTTGTGTTTACTCTGTCAGTGCCGTGTTCTCTCTGTCAGTGCTGTGTTCTCTCTATCAATGTTGTGTTCACTCTGTCAGTGCTGTGTTTACTCTGTCAGTGCCGTGTACTTTCTGTCAGTGCCGTGTTCTCTCTGTCAGTGTTGTGTTCTCTCTGTCAGTGTTGTGTTCTCTCTGTCAGTGCTGTGTTCTCTCTATCAGTGCTGTGTTCTCTCTGTCAGTGATGTGTTCTCTCTGTCAGTGTTGTGTTCTCTCTGTCAATGCCGTGTACTTTCTGTCAGTGTCATGTTCTTTCTGTCAGTGCTGTGTTCTCTCTATCAGTGCCGTGTACTCTCTGTCAGTGTCGTGTTCTCTCTGTCAGTGTCGTGTTTACTCTGTCAGTGCCGTGTTCTCTCTGTCAGTGCCGTGTTCTCTCTATCAGTGCCGTGTACTCTCTGTCAGTGTCGTGTTCTCTCTGTCAGTGTCGTGTTTACTCTGTCAGTGCCGTGTTCTCTCTATCAGTGCTGTGTTCTCTCTGTCAGTGTTGTGTTCTCTCTGTCAGTGTTGTGTTCACTCTGTCAGTGTCGTGTTTACGCTGTCAATGTCGTGTTTACTCTGTCAGTGCCGTGTTCTCTCTATCAGTGCCGTGTTCTCTCTATCAGTGCTGTGTTCTCTCTGTCAATGCTGTGTTCTCTCTGTCAGTGTTGTGTTCACTCTGTCAGTGTCGTGTTTACTCTGTCAGTGCCGTGTACTCTCTATCAGTGCAGTGTTCTCTCTGTCAGTGCCGTGTTCTCTCTGTCAGTGTTGTGTTTACTCTGTCAGTGTCGTGTTTACTCTGTCAGTGCCGTGTTTTCTCTGTCAGTGTTGTGTTCTCTCTGTCAGTGTTGTGTTCACTCTGTCAGTGTCGTGTTTACTCTGTCAGTATCGTGTTTACTCTGTCAGTGCCGTGTTCTCTCTGTCAGTGCCGTGTTCTCTCTATCAGTGCCGTGTTCTCTCTATCAGTGCCATGTTCTCTCTGTCAGTGTTGTGTTTACTCTGTCAGTGCCGTGTTCTCTCTATCAGTGCCGTGTTTTCTCTATCAGTGCTGTGTTCTCTCTGTCAATGCTGTGTTCTCTCTGTCAGTGTTGTGTTCACTCTGTCAGTGTCGTGTTTACTCTGTCAGTGCCGTGTACTCTCTATCAGTGCTGTGTTCTCTCTGTCAGTGTTTTGTTCTCTCTGTCAGTGTTGTGTTTACTCTGTCAGTGTCGTGTTTACTCTGTCAGTGCCGTGTTCTCTCTATCAGTGCTGTGTTCTCTCTGTCAGTGTTGTGTTCTCTCTGTCAGTGTTGTGTTCACTCTGTCAGTGTCGTGTTTACGCTGTCAGTGTCGTGTTTACTCTGTCAGTGCCGTGTTCTCTCTATCAGTGCTGTGTTCTCTCTGTCAGTGTTGTGTTCACTCTGTCAGTGTCGTGTTTACTCTGTCAGTATCGTGTTTACTCTGTCAGTGCCGTGTTCTCTCTGTCAGTGCCGTGTTCTCTCTATCAGTGCCGTGTTCTCTCTATCAGTGCCATGTTCTCTCTATCAGTGTTGTGTTCTCTCTGTCAGTGCCGTGTTCTCTCTATCAGTGCCGTGTTCTCTCTATCAGTGCCATGTTCTCTCTATCAGTGCTGTGTTCTCTCTGTCAGTGTTGTGTTCACTCTGTCAGTGTCGTGTTTACTCTGTCAGTATCGTGTTTACTCTGTCAGTGCCGTGTTCTCTCTGTCAGTGCCGTGTTCTCTCTATCAGTGCCGTGTTCTCTCTATCAGTGCCATGTTCTCTCTATCAGTGTTGTGTTCTCTCTGTCAGTGCCGTGTTCTCTCTATCAGTGCCGTGTTCTCTCTATCAGTGCCATGTTCTCTCTATCAGTGTTGTGTTCTCTCTGTCAGTGTTGTGTTCTCTCTGTCAGTGTTGTGTTTACTCTGTCAGTGCCGTGTTCTCTCTGTCAGTGCTGTGTTCTCTCTATCAGTGTTGTGTTCACTCTGTCAGTGCTGTGTTTACTCTGTCAGTGCCGTGTACTTTCTGTCAGTGCCGTGTTCTCTCTGTCAGTGTTGTGTTCTCTCTGTCAGTGTTGTGTTCACTCTGTCAGTGCTGTGTTTACTCTGTCAGTGCCGTGTACTTTCTGTTAGTGCCGTGTTCTCTCTGTCAGTGTTGTGTTCTCTCTGTCAGTGTTGTGTTCTCTCTGTCAGTGCTGTGTTCTCTCTATCAGTGCTGTGTTCTCTCTGTCAGTGATGTGTTCTCTCTGTCAGTGTTGTGTTCTCTCTGTCAGTGCCGTGTACTTTCTGTCAGTGTCATGTTCTTTCTGTCAGTGCTGTGTTCTCTCTATCAGTGCCGTGTACTCTCTGTCAGTGTCGTGTTCTCTCTGTCAGTGTCGTGTTTACTCTGTCAGTGCCGTGTTCTCTCTATCAGTGCCGTGTACTCTCTGTCAGTGTTGTGTTCTCTCTGTCAGTGTAGTGTTTACTCTGTCAGTGCCGTGTTCTCTCTATCAGTGCCGTGTACTCTCTGTCAGTGTTGTGTTCTCTCTGTCAGTGTTGTGTTTACTCTGTCAGTGCCGTGTTCTCTCTATCAGTGCCGTGTTTTCTCTATCAGTGCTGTGTTCTCTCTGTCAATGCTGTGTTCTCTCTGTCAGTGTTGTGTTCACTCTGTCAGTGTCGTGTTTACTCTGTCAGTGCCGTGTACTCTCTATCAGTGCTGTGTTCTCTCTGTCAGTGTTGTGTTCTCTCTGTCAGTGTTGTGTTTACTCTGTCAGTGTCGTGTTTACTCTGTCAGTGCCGTGTTCTCTCTATCAGTGCTGTGTTCTCTCTGTCAGTGTTGTGTTCTCTCTGTCAGTGTTGTGTTCACTCTGTCAGTGTCGTGTTTACGCTGTCAGTGTCGTGTTTACTCTGTCAGTGCCGTGTTCTCTCTATCAGTGCTGTGTTCTCTCTGTCAGTGTTGTGTTCACTCTGTCAGTGTCGTGTTTACTCTGTCAGTATCGTGTTTACTCTGTCAGTGCCGTGTTCTCTCTGTCAGTGCCGTGTTCTCTCTATCAGTGCCGTGTTCTCTCTATCAGTGCCATGTTCTCTCTATCAGTGTTGTGTTCTCTCTGTCAGTGTTGTGTTCTCTCTGTCAGTGTTGTGTTTACTCTGTCAGTGCCGTGTTCTCTCTGTCAGTGCTGTGTTCTCTCTATCAGTGTTGTGTTCACTCTGTCAGTGCTGTGTTTACTCTGTCAGTGCCGTGTACTTTCTGTCAGTGCCGTGTTCTCTCTGTCAGTGTTGTGTTCACTCTGTCAGTGCTGTGTTTACTCTGTCAGTGCCGTGTACTTTCTGTCAGTGCCGTGTTCTCTCTGTCAGTGTTGTGTTCTCTCTGTCAGTGTTGTGTTCACTCTGTCAGTGCTGTGTTTACTCTGTCAGTGCCGTGTACTTTCTGTTAGTGCCGTGTTCTCTCTGTCAGTGTTGTGTTCTCTCTGTCAGTGCTGTGTTCTCTCTATCAGTGCTGTGTTCTCTCTGTCAGTGATGTGTTCTCTCTGTCAGTGTTGTGTTCTCTCTGTCAGTGCCGTGTACTTTCTGTCAGTGTCATGTTCTTTCTGTCAGTGCTGTGTTCTCTCTATCAGTGCCATGTACTCTCTGTCAGTGTCGTGTTCTCTCTGTCAGTGTCGTGTTTACTCTGTCAGTGCCGTGTACTCTCTATCAGTGCAGTGTTCTCTCTGTCAGTGCCGTGTTCTCTCTATCAGTGCCGTGTTCTCTCTATCAGTGCCATGTTCTCTCTATCAGTGTTGTGTTCTCTCTGTCAGTGTTGTGTTCTCTCTGTCAGTGCTGTGTTCACTCTGTCAGTGTCGTGTTTACTCTGTCAGTGCCGTGTTCTCTCTGTCAGTGCTGTGTTCTCTCTGTCAGTGTTGTGTTCTCTCTGTCAGTGTTGTGTTTACTCTGTCAGTGCCGTGTTCTCTCTGTCAGTGCTGTGTTCTCTCTATCAATGTTGTGTTCACTCTGTCAGTGCTGTGTTTACTCTGTCAGTGCCGTGTACTTTCTGTCAGTGCCGTGTTCTCTCTGTCAGTGTTGTGTTCTCTCTGTCAGTGTTGTGTTCTCTCTGTCAGTGCTGTGTTCTCTCTATCAGTGCTGTGTTCTCTCTGTCAGTGATGTGTTCTCTCTGTCAGTGTTGTGTTCTCTCTGTCAATGCCGTGTACTTTCTGTCAGTGTCATGTTCTTTCTGTCAGTGCTGTGTTCTCTCTATCAGTGCCGTGTACTCTCTGTCAGTGTCGTGTTCTCTCTGTCAGTGTCGTGTTTACTCTGTCAGTGCCGTGTTCTCTCTATCAGTGCCGTGTTCTCTCTATCAGTGCTGTGTTCTCTCTGTCAATGCTGTGTTCTCTCTGTCAGTGTTGTGTTCACTCTGTCAGTGTCGTGTTTACTCTGTCAGTGCCGTGTACTCTCTATCAGTGCAGTGTTCTCTCTGTCAGTGCCGTGTTCTCTCTATCAGTGCCGTGTTCTCTCTATCAGTGCCATGTTCTCTCTATCAGTGTTGTGTTCTCTCTGTCAGTGTTGTGTTCTCTCTGTCAGTGCTGTGTTCACTCTGTCAGTGTCGTGTTTACTCTGTCAGTGCCGTGTTCTCTCTGTCAGTGCTGTGTTCTCTCTGTCAGTGTTGTGTTCTCTCTGTCAGTGTTGTGTTTACTCTGTCAGTGCCGTGTTCTCTCTGTCAGTGCTGTGTTCTCTCTATCAATGTTGTGTTCACTCTGTCAGTGCTGTGTTTACTCTGTCAGTGCCGTGTACTTTCTGTCAGTGCCGTGTTCTCTCTGTCAGTGTTGTGTTCTCTCTGTCAGTGTTGTGTTCTCTCTGTCAGTGCTGTGTTCTCTCTATCAGTGCTGTGTTCTCTCTGTCAGTGATGTGTTCTCTCTGTCAGTGTTGTGTTCTCTCTGTCAATGCCGTGTACTTTCTGTCAGTGTCATGTTCTTTCTGTCAGTGCTGTGTTCTCTCTATCAGTGCCGTGTACTCTCTGTCAGTGTCGTGTTCTCTCTGTCAGTGTCGTGTTTACTCTGTCAGTGCCGTGTTCTCTCTGTCAGTGCCGTGTTCTCTCTATCAGTGCCGTGTACTCTCTGTCAGTGTCGTGTTCTCTCTGTCAGTGTCGTGTTTACTCTGTCAGTGCCGTGTTCTCTCTATCAGTGCTGTGTTCTCTCTGTCAGTGTTGTGTTCTCTCTGTCAGTGTTGTGTTCACTCTGTCAGTGTCGTGTTTACGCTGTCAATGTCGTGTTTACTCTGTCAGTGCCGTGTTCTCTCTATCAGTGCCGTGTTCTCTCTATCAGTGCTGTGTTCACTCTGTCAGTGTCGTGTTTACTCTGTCAGTGCCGTGTTCTCTCTGTCAGTGCTGTGTTCTCTCTGTCAGTGTTGTGTTCTCTCTGTCAGTGTTGTGTTTACTCTGTCAGTGCCGTGTTCTCTCTGTCAGTGCTGTGTTCTCTCTATCAATGTTGTGTTCACTCTGTCAGTGCTGTGTTTACTCTGTCAGTGCCGTGTACTTTCTGTCAGTGCCGTGTTCTCTCTGTCAGTGTTGTGTTCTCTCTGTCAGTGTTGTGTTCTCTCTGTCAGTGCTGTGTTCTCTCTATCAGTGCTGTGTTCTCTCTGTCAGTGATGTGTTCTCTCTGTCAGTGTTGTGTTCTCTCTGTCAATGCCGTGTACTTTCTGTCAGTGTCATGTTCTTTCTGTCAGTGCTGTGTTCTCTCTATCAGTGCCGTGTACTCTCTGTCAGTGTCGTGTTCTCTCTGTCAGTGTCGTGTTTACTCTGTCAGTGCCGTGTTCTCTCTGTCAGTGCCGTGTTCTCTCTATCAGTGCCGTGTACTCTCTGTCAGTGTCGTGTTCTCTCTGTCAGTGTCGTGTTTACTCTGTCAGTGCCGTGTTCTCTCTATCAGTGCTGTGTTCTCTCTGTCAGTGTTGTGTTCTCTCTGTCAGTGTTGTGTTCACTCTGTCAGTGTCGTGTTTACGCTGTCAATGTCGTGTTTACTCTGTCAGTGCCGTGTTCTCTCTATCAGTGCCGTGTTCTCTCTATCAGTGCTGTGTTCTCTCTGTCAATGCTGTGTTCTCTCTGTCAGTGCTGTGTTCACTCTGTCAGTGTCGTGTTTACTCTGTCAGTGCCGTGTACTCTCTATCAGTGCAGTGTTCTCTCTGTCAGTGCCGTGTTCTCTCTGTCAGTGTTGTGTTTACTCTGTCAGTGTCGTGTTTACTCTGTCAGTGCCGTGTTCTCTCTGTCAGTGTTGTGTTCTCTCTGTCAGTGTTGTGTTCACTCTGTCAGTGTCGTGTTTACTCTGTCAGTATCGTGTTTACTCTGTCAGTGCCGTGTTCTCTCTGTCAGTGCCGTGTTCTCTCTATCAGTGCCGTGTTCTCTCTATCAGTGCCATGTTCTCTCTGTCAGTGTTGTGTTTACTCTGTCAGTGCCGTGTTCTCTCTATCAGTGCCGTGTTTTCTCTATCAGTGCTGTGTTCTCTCTGTCAATGCTGTGTTCTCTCTGTCAGTGTTGTGTTCACTCTGTCAGTGTCGTGTTTACTCTGTCAGTGCCGTGTACTCTCTATCAGTGCTGTGTTCTCTCTGTCAGTGTTTTGTTCTCTCTGTCAGTGTTGTGTTTACTCTGTCAGTGTCGTGTTTACTCTGTCAGTGCCGTGTTCTCTCTATCAGTGCTGTGTTCTCTCTGTCAGTGTTGTGTTCTCTCTGTCAGTGTTGTGTTCACTCTGTCAGTGTCGTGTTTACGCTGTCAGTGTCGTGTTTACTCTGTCAGTGCCGTGTTCTCTCTATCAGTGCTGTGTTCTCTCTGTCAGTGTTGTGTTCACTCTGTCAGTGTCGTGTTTACTCTGTCAGTATCGTGTTTACTCTGTCAGTGCCGTGTTCTCTCTGTCAGTGCCGTGTTCTCTCTATCAGTGCCGTGTTCTCTCTATCAGTGCCATGTTCTCTCTATCAGTGTTGTGTTCTCTCTGTCAGTGCCGTGTTCTCTCTATCAGTGCCGTGTTCTCTCTATCAGTGCCATGTTCTCTCTATCAGTGTTGTGTTCTCTCTGTCAGTGTTGTGTTCTCTCTGTCAGTGTTGTGTTTACTCTGTCAGTGCCGTGTTCTCTCTGTCAGTGCTGTGTTCTCTCTATCAGTGTTGTGTTCACTCTGTCAGTGCTGTGTTTACTCTGTCAGTGCCGTGTACTTTCTGTCAGTGCCGTGTTCTCTCTGTCAGTGTTGTGTTCACTCTGTCAGTGCTGTGTTTACTCTGTCAGTGCCGTGTACTTTCTGTCAGTGCCGTGTTCTCTCTGTCAGTGTTGTGTTCTCTCTGTCAGTGTTGTGTTCACTCTGTCAGTGCTGTGTTTACTCTGTCAGTGCCGTGTACTTTCTGTTAGTGCCGTGTTCTCTCTGTCAGTGTTGTGTTCTCTCTGTCAGTGTTGTGTTCTCTCTGTCAGTGCTGTGTTCTCTCTATCAGTGCTGTGTTCTCTCTGTCAGTGATGTGTTCTCTCTGTCAGTGTTGTGTTCTCTCTGTCAGTGCCGTGTACTTTCTGTCAGTGTCATGTTCTTTCTGTCAGTGCTGTGTTCTCTCTATCAGTGCCGTGTACTCTCTGTCAGTGTCGTGTTCTCTCTGTCAGTGTCGTGTTTACTCTGTCAGTGCCGTGTTCTCTCTATCAGTGCCGTGTACTCTCTGTCAGTGTTGTGTTCTCTCTGTCAGTGTAGTGTTTACTCTGTCAGTGCCGTGTTCTCTCTATCAGTGCCGTGTACTCTCTGTCAGTGTTGTGTTCTCTCTGTCAGTGTTGTGTTTACTCTGTCAGTGCCGTGTTCTCTCTATCAGTGCCGTGTTTTCTCTATCAGTGCTGTGTTCTCTCTGTCAATGCTGTGTTCTCTCTGTCAGTGTTGTGTTCACTCTGTCAGTGTCGTGTTTACTCTGTCAGTGCCGTGTACTCTCTATCAGTGCTGTGTTCTCTCTGTCAGTGTTGTGTTCTCTCTGTCAGTGTTGTGTTTACTCTGTCAGTGTCGTGTTTACTCTGTCAGTGCCGTGTTCTCTCTATCAGTGCTGTGTTCTCTCTGTCAGTGTTGTGTTCTCTCTGTCAGTGTTGTGTTCACTCTGTCAGTGTCGTGTTTACGCTGTCAGTGTCGTGTTTACTCTGTCAGTGCCGTGTTCTCTCTATCAGTGCTGTGTTCTCTCTGTCAGTGTTGTGTTCACTCTGTCAGTGTCGTGTTTACTCTGTCAGTATCGTGTTTACTCTGTCAGTGCCGTGTTCTCTCTGTCAGTGCCGTGTTCTCTCTATCAGTGCCGTGTTCTCTCTATCAGTGCCATGTTCTCTCTATCAGTGTTGTGTTCTCTCTGTCAGTGTTGTGTTCTCTCTGTCAGTGTTGTGTTTACTCTGTCAGTGCCGTGTTCTCTCTGTCAGTGCTGTGTTCTCTCTATCAGTGTTGTGTTCACTCTGTCAGTGCTGTGTTTACTCTGTCAGTGCCGTGTACTTTCTGTCAGTGCCGTGTTCTCTCTGTCAGTGTTGTGTTCACTCTGTCAGTGCTGTGTTTACTCTGTCAGTGCCGTGTACTTTCTGTCAGTGCCGTGTTCTCTCTGTCAGTGTTGTGTTCTCTCTGTCAGTGTTGTGTTCACTCTGTCAGTGCTGTGTTTACTCTGTCAGTGCCGTGTACTTTCTGTTAGTGCCGTGTTCTCTCTGTCAGTGTTGTGTTCTCTCTGTCAGTGCTGTGTTCTCTCTATCAGTGCTGTGTTCTCTCTGTCAGTGATGTGTTCTCTCTGTCAGTGTTGTGTTCTCTCTGTCAGTGCCGTGTACTTTCTGTCAGTGTCATGTTCTTTCTGTCAGTGCTGTGTTCTCTCTATCAGTGCCATGTACTCTCTGTCAGTGTCGTGTTCTCTCTGTCAGTGTCGTGTTTACTCTGTCAGTGCCGTGTTCTCTCTATCAGTGCCGTGTACTCTCTGTCAGTGTTGTGTTCTCTCTGTCAGTGTAGTGTTTACTCTGTCAGTGCCGTGTTCTCTCAATTAGTGCTGTGTTCTCTCTGTCAGTGCCATGTACTTTCTGTCAGTGCCATGTTCTCTCTGTCAGTGCTGTGTTCTTTCTATCAGTGCTGTGTACTCTCTGTCAGTGTCGTGTTCTCTCTGTCAGTGCCATGTTCTCTCTGTCAGTGCCGTGTTCTCTCTGTCAGTGCCGTGTTCTCTCTGTCAGTGCCGTGATCTCTCTGTCAGTGTGTGATCTTTCTGTTAGTGCCGTGTCCATTCCGTCAGTGTGTATTCTCTCTGTCAGTGCTGTCTTTCCTCTGACATGTCCATCTTCCATTGCCACAGTGAATCAGACCACAAATTGCAGGAACAACACCTTATCTTCAATCTGGGCAGCCTACAACCTGGAGGACTCAACATTGAGTTCTCCAGTGTCAATAATCTTCCCACCCATCCCCTGACTCCCTTTCCAGCCCCACCGCCTCCCTTCCATTCCACCTACTGAACCTTCCTTCCAGCTACCAACCAGATTCATCCCTCCCATCGAACAACCACCTTAGTTCACCTCTCACCACCTCACCATTCTGCCGCCTCCCCATCAAAAGCCCTGCCCCACCCCCCTTTATCTGCTGTTCCCTGTACCTCATCCCCAGGCAAAGGGTTATACCCAAAACGTCAACTTCTCCATCCCATGATGCTGCCTGGCTTGCTGTGTTCTTCCAGCCTCCTCCTTGTCCACCACAGTTATCTGTAGTTACTGTTTGAGAGGCATTTCCCACCATCTCACATCCCTAAAGGCAGCCAATCAAATGCTAAGTAGACAGAAATAGCACAACTTCACCCTGAAGGCACAAAATGTGTGCAGCAGTAAGCCTGATCTCACCTCTAAAAGTTGGGATTTGTTTTTAAAATTACAGTAAGCGACTTGTTGAAAATACCAGACAACAACTTCGAGTTGGAATGAGATGGAGTGAGCATTTAATCACTCTGATTGTTTAATTCCCGACGAATATCCTCTCACATTCTGCTTCACCTCCTGAACTAGGGAGGGCTCTTTTCCTTAAAATCATAGAATCCCAACATTGTGGAAGCAGGCCATTCAGCCCATGGAGTCCGTACCAACTCTCTGTTGTGCATCTCACCGAGACCCACCACCCTACTCTTTCTCTGTAACTCTGCATTTCCCATTGCTAATTCACATTGCCTACACATCTCTGGACACCACAGGACAACTTATTATGGTCAATCCACCTAACCTGCACATCTTTGGAAACCAGAGCACCCAGAGGAAACCCATGCAGACACAGAGAGAATGTGTAAACTCTGCACAGTTACCTGAGGGTGGAATTGAACCCAGGTCTCTGGTGCTGTGATGCAGCAGTGCTAGCCACTGAGCCACCATACCACCCCTATCTGGGCACATTTGGCACATCCCACCCATCAGAGATCATTGTCTTTATTCACAACCTATCACACAATCTCCCAACCTATGTCACACAGTTTCCTCGAATTTGCCATGCTATTATTTTTATCAATAATCCCTTGGCAGAAACTTTGTCAAAATATCTTCTGGTAGCCTTGATCAATAATACCAGTAGACACTCTTCACCAATTCACCATGCAGTGGTCCCTGTAATCTAACTCTAGCTGCCTTTCAAGAGTACTTTGCTGGTTGTGGAACACCCTGAGTAAAACTCCCCATTGGTCATTCCATTGCCCTTGTCCAAAATATTTAGCTCGCTAAACAGACATGTCCGCCCTGCAACAAATCCGCAATGGCCCAAATTTTACAATTACAGGACAACCATCAGTGCTTGCCATTAATTCCTCATTGGAAGTTACAGAAATTTAGAGACTCTGGACATTCACAGAATATCCCAGAAATCTAGAAGTTGTTGTCATTGAACTTAAAGTTCTCCACAGGATGAACCCATCAAAGAACCCACAGGGCTGTTGTCTCCTGTATAGTCAAAATTGACAGGAATGTCACACTTAGTGTTGTTAGTCTCTCTACAACAACCCTGCAAAATGTTACATCAATTGGGTCTAACTGATTTTTTAACAGCAGGCTAATTTCATAACTACAAATAACCATCCACTCCAGACCTGAAAAGCTATTTTATTTGTAGTAGATAGTGGTTTTTTTCTGAAATATTAAAAGTACCCACCTTTTTCATACTTTATATGAACGTGATCCAGTCATCAGTCTTTATTTCATTATCTGAAGATGTAAATTAGAGATGAGGGATATTAAATATTTTTCAATTCTGGGTTTGTTGTTTGTGAATTTTTCAATGTGCTTGGCTTATTAACTATTTGCTAACCTTCATGGTTCCACACACTAAGATAATTCCTTCACTTGCCATTAATAAAAAAACTTGTAGAGTACAACAAAGTTAATGTCCCCAAATATTTTAACAGAGGTATAGGACATCAAGCCACATAAGTGAATATTAGGATGAATATCCAAAACCTTTGTCAAAGAGGTTTATTAGAAACAGCATTGCCAACACTCAAGGTGTATCTAGGAGACTACCAGAGTCAACATCTATCTCTATCTACTTTAAACATATTCAGGGTGGCACGGTGGCACAGTGATGCCTCACAGCACCAGGTACCCGGGTTCGATTCCAACCTCGGGTGACTGTGAGGAGTTTGCACATTCTCTGCATGGTGTCTGCATGGGTTTCCTCCGGGTGCTCCGGTTTCCTCCCACAATCCAAAGATGTGCAGGTTAGATGAATTGGCCATGCTAAATTGCCCGTAGTGTTCAGGGATGTGTAGATTAGGTGTATCAGTCATGGGTAAATGTAGGATAACAGGGTAGGGAAATGGGTCTGGGTGGTTTACTCTTCGGAGGGTCAGTATGGATTTGTTGGGCGGAAGAGCCTGTTTCCACACTGTAGGGATTCTATGAAATCAATGACTGAACTTCCACAGGCCACCTGGGAGAGAATTCCAAAGGTTATTGAAAGCAACTGGCAAGATTTTGGAAGAGGATTTTAAGCAAATAAGCTTATAAATGTAAAGTCATCATAGTCCTACTAGACCATAGGATGCTTTCTCATTAGGGGGAGAGAAACAGAGAGAGAGAGAGAGACAGAGAGAGAGAGAGACAGATGACTCGTGGTTTTTTTTAACCTGAGAGTCACCACACCTCAGGCAAGGGGAGAGATTGAGAATGAGAGTTCTTCCTGGTAACTTCACCCAGTGCAGAAAGTGAAACCACACTGTTGGCATTACAAACCAGCCAGGCGAACGTGGGTACTGCAGATGCTGGAGATAAGAGTCAAGGTTTCCTGATAAAGGGCTTTTACCCAAAACGTCGATTTTCCTGCTCCTTGGATGCTGCCTGACCTGCTGTGCTTTTCCAGCACCACTCTAATCTTGATTACACATCAGCTGTCCAGCCAACTGAGCTGACTGACCCCACATAGGCTAATAGAATGCATAGTATTGTTTTGAGGAAAAGTCACCTGACCTGAAACATTAACTCTGATATCTCTCCAGCGGCGTTGCCAGATCTCCTGAGCTTTTCCAGCAATTTCTGTTTTTGCTTCTGATTCCCAGCATCCTCGGTTCTTTCAGTTTTTAAGATCATGCATATTATTCATTAAGGAGTTCTCCATTCACCGATGATTGATTTTTTCCTTACTTCATTGCACTTAGCAGCATCATGTTTTAACAGATGCCTACACACTTGTGTGCATAAATCTGCTCTTGAATGTTGCCTGTGGTTCCCGCTGTAAAAATTACATTGCGAGCTTACTTCGCTAATTGACGTAGATTTTAGACAAAACCAAAACATGAATGGTGGTGGAGAGGAACTTTCAAACAGTGAAAAGCTTGTAGTTTCACTAATTTAATGTCAACCGGTGCCAAGAAAGCACATTCAAAACCCAACTTTACAAAACAGCTATAGCACTCACCCAGGGGTATTGGTAGGTGGAAGGTGAAGTCTCAGCAGTGGTGCAGAGATCACAGAGCACATGGAATCAGAAAAACGAGAGGACAGTCATGCCACTGCTCATTGCTTCTATAGCTAAAAAAGAATTCGTCGCAAGAAAACCACTGGGAAAAATGCCGCAGTATTCCTCACCAATTAAGTTATACAATCCAAGACTGTGTGAACAAAATACTGACAAGAATTTTGCCTGATTCTAAAATTGCGAAAGAAGTGATTTGCGAATGGACAAAATAAACCAACAACTGACTTTTTTTTCTCTCAGAGGGTGGTTAACCTTTGAAATTCTTTGTGTGGAAACTAAGTCCTTGGGTATGTTTAGAGTTTGACAGATTTCTAGATACAAAGGGAAATCGGGATCGTGTGGGGAAATGTCATTGAAGTGGCTGATAAATCATGATTGTATTGAATGGCAGGAAGATTCAATGGGCTGAATGGCCTAATCCTAATCCACTGAGCGGCACAGTGGCTAGCGCTGCTGCCTCACAGCACTAGGATCCCAGGTTCAATTCCAGCCTCGGTTCAATTCCAGTGTTAAGTGCATTAGTCAGAGGGAAATGGGTCTGGGTGGATCATTCTTCAGAGGGTCGGTGTGGACTGGTTGGGCTGAAGGGCCTGTTTCCACGCTGTAGGGAATCTAATCTAATCTATGATCCAATGAACCTCTTACCTACGAGTGATGGCTGACTCTTATTAACATTGTACTTAGTTTTGTTCTCCTTCTATCTAGGCAATCCTTTTGTCACATGACTGTGACATCACAATGGCAATTATCATCTCATTATCATTGCACTTATCATTAAACTACACTCAGCACTTAGATTAAATTCCCTACAGTGTAGAAACAGGTCCTTCGGCCCAACCAGTCTCCACACCGACCCTCCAAAGAGTAACACACCCAGACCCATTTCCCTCTGACAAATGCACCTAACACTATGGGCAATTTACCATGGTATCCACATCAATCTATTCCCTTGTAAATTCTAAAGGACATTGTTCTCGAAAACTACACTGAATACCTTCCAGGAAGGTACTGATTTTATAGTTTGAACTGTTTACCTATTCTCAGCCTGCTAAAAATAAAATAGTAATATCCAAGATCTAAAATGTCCAGTTATAATTGATACTCGTGCAGACTTTTGGAAGTCATAAGACTAATGAAGGAACAAAATTGACTCAGTGACAGTAAACAAAGGGTGCTCATGGATAGATATGTACAATCTGGGAGGTCTTCAAGCATCAGTTATGGGTCCATTTTTCTGTGCTTTATATGAATGGTGTGGCCTCAGGTGTGAATTCCTGAAGAAGGGTTATAACCCAAACGTTGACTTCTCCCCCTCCTGATATTGCCTAGCTTGCTGTGTTCTTCCAGCCTCCTTCTTGTCTACTGTGGACTCAAGTGTAGCGAGCAGTATTACACAAAATGTGACAAAGTAGTCAATAGTAATATCAGAATTACTGGCTTCATAATGACAGAAACAATGTTGTTAAACAGACAAAAATATGGCAGTTGGAGTGGTATGGTGCAGTTTGGGAATACTAATGTGGATAACATACATCAATACACCGTAAATGGCACAATTTTGAAAGGTGCAAATGAGTAGAAAGACCTTGATGTCCATGTTCATGACTCCATAAAGATGACAGGGCAGGTTAATGAGCTGGTTAAAAGTATATGAGTTGCTTATGTTTATAGAGGCATTGTAGGTAACAGTGAAAAGATCATGCTGAGACTTTATAAATCACTTCTGCCTCAACTGAACTATTGTGGACAATTCTGTACTCAACATTTCAGAAAGGATGTAAAGCCTACAATGTATTTATTTATTTTTACTATTTTTTTCCCTAACAACTTGTACTGAAGAATCTGTACCTAGGTAGCTTATACCTAAGATGGCACCATAAATGGTCACTTGTAAACTTTTCACTGTACTCATGTACATGTAACTGTAAAGCTAATTCAATTCAAAACATATGGAGGTGTGTTTATCAGGACGTTCTTAGAGATGAGGGAATTCAGTTTGAGGAAATGTTGGAAACATTAGGGCAATTTCTTTTTTGACCTGAGAAGATAAAAGTGATAACAAGTTTGGCAGGGTAATCAGTGAATAAATATTACAGATGTGGCATGAACTTCATCTCTCAGAGGATAGTGAATCTGTGGAATTCTTTACCACAGATAGGTGTCGAGACTGGGACATTAAGTATATTGAAGGGTGAGATAGGCAGATCTTTCATCAATAAGAGAATCTTAATTACAGGGAAAAGGTAGGGAAGTAGAGTTGAAGATTATCAAATCAGACAGACTTGATGGTGCGAGTACGGAATGACCTGTCAGTGGAAGTGGTGGAGGCTGGTACAATTGCAGCATTTAGAGTCATAGAGTCATAGAGATCAATAGCATGGAAGCAAACCCTTTGGTCCAACTTGTCTATGCCAACCAGGTATGCTAAATTAATCTAGTCCCATTTGCCACCACTTAGCACATATCTCTCTAAACCTTTCCTGTTCAGACACCCACCCAAATGCCTTTTAAATGCTGTAATTGTACCAGCCTTCACCACTTTAAATCTTTCCCCTCTCACCCTAAACCTTTGCCCTCTAGTTCTGGACTCCCCCACCCCAGGGAAACGACCTTGTCTATTTCCTCTATCAATGCCCGTCATGATTTTATATACCCCTATAAGGTCATTCCTCAGTCTCAGATGCTCCAAGAGAAAACAGCCCCAGCCTATTCAGCCTCTCCCTACAGCTCAAATCCTCCAACCCTGACAACAGCCTTGTTAATCTTTTCTGAACCCTTTCAGGTTTCACAATATACTTCCTACAGGAGGGAGAACAAAATTTCGTGCAATATTCCAAAAGTGGCCGAACCAATGTCCTGTAGAGTCACATGACCTCCCAAATCCTATACTCAATGCTCTGATCAATAAAGGAAAGTATACTAAGTGCCTTTTTCATTATCCTGTCTACCTCGACTCCACTTCCAATGAATAATGAATCTGCACTCCGAGGTATCATTGCTCAACAACACTCACAGGACCTTACCATTAAGTGAATAAGTCCTGCCCTGATTTGCCTTTCCAAAATGCAGCACCACACATTAATCTAAATTAAATTCCATCTGCCACTCCTCGGCTTCCCATTGGCCCAGCTGATCAGGATCCCATTGTACTCTAAGATAATCTTCTTTGTTGTCCACTACACTTCCAATTTTGGTGTCATTTTGAAACTTACTAACCATACCTCCTACGTTCACATCCAAATCATTTATGTAAATGATGAAAAGTAGTAGACCCAGCATCAATCCTTGTAGCACACCAATGGTCACAGGCCTCCAGTCTGAAAAACAACTCTCCATCACCATTATCTGTCTTCTGCCTTCGAGCCAGCTCTGCATCAAACTGGCTAGTTCTCCTTGTATTCCATGAGATCCCATAATTTTAGAAGATGTCAAAAAAAAGTGAGGAATTTGCAGTGTTATTATCAAAACACAGGGATGCGACATTAAGCACAATTGTTAATTTTCAAAATATCTCTACAGGCGGAAGGGGCTGAATGGTCTGTTTCTGTCCTGGAAATTTCTATGATTCGATGGTTCTGTAGCATTTTAATCCATTCAGTATGTTTAATTATCACCTGGAGCAACATCTCATCGTGAAGAAGTGACGGCTGCTCAGCACTGTCTCTGCAGAAAGTTAATTGGCTCTTTGCAAGGGCCTGTGCAGCTTGCAGATGGTGAGCAAAATTGCCACAAATCCTCACCCACCACCACTAACCTGCAGCTTAATTGTGGCTGCATATGTTAAGACTGCGGTTATTTATCCATTTATAACTGACAACGTTATCAAATCCAACTTGCAGCCAGAGATAAATTGGCAGTGGCTGCTGTACTTTAAGCAAACAATACCACTCTAACAATTGAACCGGGCATTAGTAATCATTTAGAGCTTCAAGAGATCTTGGCAAGTGTCTCTTCTGTGACAATTGTGCGTTCCTGCAAAGAAATGGAAGAACTAAAAATAATCTACAAGGTGACTAAATAAAGTTACATTAACTAGAGCAGATATAAATGCCTAAATATGGTGAAGTAAATAGAGTGGGTGGACTTAAGGGAGAGCTTGATGAAACTTGTAGGAGAAAGGAACAGAAGGAAATGCTGATAGGATAAAATGAAGAAAGGAGGGAGGAGGTTTGTGTGGTGTGTAAATACCAGTTAGACCAAATGGCCTGTTTCGTGCTCTACAACCTAACCATATAAAAATCAATTACTTCCATTGTCCACAATCGTTAAGGGACTAAAAGGCTGCAAAATGGATCACTGACAACCTATGTCATGGATTACATCTCAGTGGCTTAAGTCCTTTATATAAAAAGTGGAATATTGATGCTAAATAATCAACATTGTTGCACAGTGTTCCAGGCAAATTGATCCTGGTTGGAATGATCTTTATTACCCAAAGCTCACAGAGCTGTAGCAAACATTATCGGGTTGGCTTTTGAAGAAAAGCTGAAATAAGTTCACAAGACGGTTGTTTGTGTTTCTGGGAAGGGGAGGTTTGGTGGTTTGGAGATTAAAGTGAGAAGGTGAGTTATTGCTTGATGAATATAGGGAGAAGGTGGGAAGAAGACAGGAAACTACAGCTGATTAGCCTGACATTGCTTGTTGGTAAGATTATAGAGTTTATTCATTAAGGATGAGGTTGTGGAGTTCTTGGAAGTGCATGATAAAAATAAGGCTGAGTCAGCATGGCTTCATTATGCCTGACAAATCTGCTAGAATTCATTGAGGAGGTAGCAAGCAAGTTAGACAGAGAAAAGCCAGTGGACATGATCTATTTGGATTTCCAGAAGGCCTTTGACAAGGTGCTGCACAGTCAGCTGCTAAATAAGATGAGTGTTAGGGGCAAGGTACTGGCATGGATAGAGGTTTGGCTGACTGGCAGACAGCAGAGAGGAGGGATAAAGGGGTCCTTTTCAGGATGGCAACCAGCGACCAATGGAGCTCCGCAGAGGTCTGTGTTAGGACCAAAACTATTCACATTATGCATTAACAATCTGGATGAAGGAAATGAGAACTTTGTTTGCAGATGACACAAAGATTGGTGGAGGATAGAGAAAGCAAGCAGGCTGCAGAAGGACTTGGACAGGCTAGGAGAGTGCGCAAAGAAGTGGTAGATGGAATACAATGTGAAACGTATGAGGTAATACAGTTTGATAGGAAGAATAGAGGCAACGACTATTTTCCAAATGGGCAAAGGCTTCGGACATCTGAAGCACAAAAGGACTTAGGAGTCCTAGTTCATGATTCCCTTAAGCGAATGCAGGTTCAATGGGCAGTTAGGAAAGTAAATGCAATGCCAGCATTCATTTTGAGAGGGCTAGTATACAAGAGTAGGGAGGCACTGCTGAGGATATATAAGGCTCTAGTCAGATTGCATTTGAAATACTGTGAACAGTTTTGTGCTCTGTATCTAAGGAAGGATGTGCTAGCCTTGGAGGGGGTCCAGAGGACGATTACATGAATAATGCCAAGAATGAAGAGCTTGTCATTGAGGAGTAGTTAAGGACTCTGTGTCTGCACTTGATGAAGTTTAGAACGATGAAGGTAGGAGGGAACTGTTTGAAACTTACAAAATACCGAGAGACTTGGATAGAATGGACGTGGAGAAGATGATTCCACTGATAAGAGAGACTAAGACCTGAGGGCACAGCCTCATTGTGAAGGGATGTCTCTTTAGAACTGAGATGAAGAGGAATTTCTTCAGCTAAAGGGTATGAATCTGTGGAACTCATTACTTCAGAGGGCTGTCATTGAATGTATCCAAGACAGAGATAGATATGTTCTTGATTAGTAAAGGGATCAAAGTTTACAAGGAGAAGGCAGGAGAATAAAGTTGAGAAACACATCAGCCATGATCAAGTGGTGGAGCAGATGGCAATGGGCTGAAAATGCCTAGTTCTGCTTCTATATCTTATGGTCTGAGGTCAGTAAGATAGATTCAGATACATTCAGTGAAGGAGACATTGCACAAAAGGGTAAGAGGGTAATTTATTAATTATTTCATGAGCTGTGGGTATCGCTGGATAAGCCAGTGCTTGTTGCCTGTCCTGAATTCCCCTGTAAAAGGTGATAGTGAAACACCTTATTAAACAAAATAGTCTAAATGATGTGGGTGCACCCACCATGCTTTAGGAAGGGGTTTCAAGAATCTGACCAAATGAAGTGAAGGAAGAATGATATATTCCCACATTGGAATGGTGAATAGCTTAGAGGGAAACTTGCAAGCAGTGGCGTTTCCATGTATCTGCTGTCCTTCTAGGTTTCACAGTTCATAGATTTGGAAGATATTGTCAGTGGAACATTGATGAGTTGTTGTAGTGCTGCTTGTATGTGGTATACCCTATTGCCACTATAAGTCGGGGCTGGGAGGAATGAATGCTTAAAGTGATGGATGAAGTGCCAAATAAACTAGCTACTTTGTCCTGGATTGTGTCAAGCTTCTTGAGTATTGTCAGAGCTGCACAAATGCATCGTTGAATGGAGAGACATTGCTTGACAGCTAAATGACTCATCCCTTGCTCCGATTTCTTATGGTCTTATCACATTCGTGACCTGTGCCTTATAGTTGGTAGACAGGCTTTGGGAAGTTCAGGAGATAGGTTACTCACTGCAGGAGTTCCCACCACAGAATTCCCAGATTTTGATTTTCTGGAGTGGGCTTTAGTGTTGTGACTAGTGTTTAGAGTTGAGTTCAGTCCCTGACAATTAATAACCCGCATAAACCCACTAATAACTTACAGATGTTGTCATAACGCTGGTAAGAGGATTGAAGATTAGCTCTTCTTTGGTTTAAACAGTTTATTCTTTGCCCTCATGTAGAAGAATGAACAGTGGGTTTGTTCTTTGGGGTGTGGGATTACCAGATTCCAACTCTTGTTTCCAATATCGGAATCCATTGCTACATACATAAGGAAAATAGCCTTCTACTTTTAATAATTGTAAGCAAATGAGATAAAGAATTGTTGCAGTTTTTACCCTAAGGACCCATGATATCCCAGTCTGAGAGGATGGAGGCCATGATATATCAATTCACCTTCCAGCTAAGTTTGATCTTGCTTAAATAGGATACAGTGGTGGCTGTAAAAACTGTTTTTATAAGTAATAAAATGGGAAAAAACAAATTAAATTTCAGAGGAAGCCCTCTTCCCCAATGTGTTTTAGCTAAAAGTTTGATTCAGCCTCTTCCTCATTAACCTCTTCTGAGGCTTATAAAGAGTGCCCTCTTTGTGTGCTGTATGTTTCTATCGCTCTTTATACTAGGTAGTTCTTCATTTGAAGAGGATTATTTATCAATTGCGACCAGTAAGAAACTGGCTCATGGAGTCATTCTACTGTTGCCTGGAATTAGTTGTTTGAGATCGGTTGAGTAAATTCTTCTTCCATTTACATGACTCCCTCATAATTCAGTGCATGTTTACAATGAGAGGTGAAGACAGCTCAGAGAGAGCAGCACTTTAAAACTTTCGTCATAGGCTCCAATTTTAAAAGCTTCCTGTCTGGTAATGACTGCCCCTCTAGAGGCACTGCAAGATGTTTTGCCTCTGGGAAGTGTGGGAGATAGACAGCTATTCTTTCTGCAAACTGCTGAAACTTGCACTTTCTTTTCCCAACTCTTCGAGGGGCTGATGGTTAATGGGCTCCGTCCTTTTCCTCATGCATTGTATGAATAAATGATCAGAATGATAATAGAGGCTCAGTGGGTTTGGATGTTTATTAATGGACTTACCACATTGGAGCATTTTTCTGGTTTAGTCAGTAGTGCCCAATGCTCTCAGTGGGAGATGAGAGCAGTGGTGATCCAATCGTACAGGTTCAGCAATTTCATGACCACTGATTAATGTATTCTTCATCAAGTAATCAATAATAAGAGGCTCTACTTAATCTCTGTCACACCTTGTTCCAACTCTGCTCTCCCTTTTAAAGCAAAATACTGTGGATGCTGAAGATCTGAAATAAAGACAGGAAGTGCTCCAGCAGGTTTGAGTCCATAATTGCTTCTCTCAGTAACTGAGGAAGTATCTTTAGACTCAAAACATTAACTTCATTTCTGTCGTAACAGATGCTGCCAGGTCTACTGAGGTTCTCTAGCACTGCCTGTTTTTCTTTCTACAGTCTTTGAATTTAGGCCATTAGAAATGACTTGATTTCATTAGCACTGTTGGATAGTACTGCCAGGGTTTTCGGCTGGAAATTAACTCAACATGGAATGTGAAGGGAAGAGTAATGGGACAATAAGATCAGAAACGCAGTGAAAGTACTGGCGCAGCTTAATCAAACACTTACAAAGGACTGAACACTTTTAGAGGGAAAGTCAGAAACATAATATGAGTATTGTATACAACTGTTTACACAATTCTTAGAACAGTATGAACAGTTCTGGTCTTCACAAGTCAGAAAGGTCAGGAAACACAAAACATAAAAGTCTGGTGTAATTTCTTTCCTCTCTATTGGTGATGACAATACTATCATGTTCTGGTTACAAATCTATCTGAATGAATGAATTACCTTTATTGATTTCTGTAATCAGATGAGTACAGTGCAAGGTTTACAAGTTGCCAGTTACAATGCCATTTTAGGTACAAAGGTACCTAGGTACAGATTCTTCAGTACATGCTGTTAAGAAAAAATGTTTTAAAAAGTTAAAAAGTCCAATCTTCCAGATCAAAGGAATAAATGAGAAAACAGAGCAGTAAAAAATTCAGAACAACGATCCTTCAAACGCAGTCCACACTGGCACCTAGTCTCCAGTCTGCTCCAAGCCTTGACTCCAGACTGTGCCAGATTTCACCTCAAGATTCTAGAGGCCTAGAGACTGCTCTGAAATCATCTCAAGACCAGAAGTCCACACTGAGGCCACACATGCCCTTTTGGGAAGGAAGTCAATGTTCTTTACCCGGTCTGGTCTACATGTGACTCCAAACCCGCAACAATGTGTTGACTTTCATGACCTTCTGAAATGAGATACCAAGTGCAGTCAGCAGTGGGCAATAAATTCTGATCACATTCATGGAGAATTTTTTTTAAAACATTGCAACTGTGCATTAAATGAGCCTTGAGCTTTTGCCACCACTTCGTTCCTCAGGGCCTGCTTTCTGTACTGAAGACTGCGAAGAATTGAGCTTCATTCCTCATCTTGAATTTATCCTTGACTGGTTTGCACTTAATTTTAATGCCTAGAAACATAGTTGAGTTTAAAGTAGTGTGTTATTATCACCCTTTATGTCCACATCGTCCAAAAAGGTCCTTGTCAATTTCTTCTTATCCAGGTTGGTGAGTCTCAGAGAGCTATCACTGATGGACAGTCAGAGAAAGGAGTAAATTTCAACTTGTGAGACACATGTAGAAAATGGAACACTGAAAATGAAAGGAGCAATATTTTCAAAGCACTGCATGGCAGGTTTGTTTATATAATTGCAACATGAACAAATGCAGACTGGGAATACTGAGATAGTTTGCATAATCTTATGTTTGGAAGGCTTGGGAGGTGACCTGATTGAGGTACTTAAAATGATAATGGAGTTTCATAATATGATAAAATAAAATAAAGTGAATCTATTTCTTTTGGTGGGGAGATCCAGAACAAAGTATGCAATCTTAAAATTAGAGCTACACTGTCCATTGGTGATAGAATCATAAAATCCCTACAGACCAGTAACAGCTTCCCCCTTCAAAGATTATTGGAAATCTGGAACTCTGTACCCCAGAGAAAGGCCTGTGGATGTTGGTTGTCAATTGAAGCCTTCAAAACTGAGGCTAACAGGGCTTTGTTGAACATGATAAATGAAATAAGACATGCAATTGGAACTGAGACACAATCAGCCATGATCTGATACAATGGTGCAGCAAGCTTGAAGGGCTGGATGTTCTCATCCTTGTGCTATTTATCAGGCTCAAATTATTCTATTTTTTTCTTTTGTTCATTCATGGGACAAGGGTGTCACTGGCTGGCCAGCATTTTCTGCCCATCCCTAGTTGCTCTTGAGAAGGTGATGAGCTGTCTTCTTGAAGCACTGCAGTCCATTTGCTGTAGGTGGGCCCAAAATGCCATAAGGGGGAATGTTCCAGGATTTTGACCCAGTGACATTGAAAGGACAGCGATCTATTGCGAAGTCTCCTCCTATACCTGGGCAATAGGCTCGAGAGAGAAAGAGAGAGAGAGAGAGACTGAATGGTTTCCTCCTGGTTTCTGTGCAATGGGCTTGAAGAGCTAGTCCTGTTACCATGTAGCAGGTTCAAGCAAATGAATGATCTCCTTCTGGTCCAACATTTATAAAGAACTTTCAGCAGTGGTTTGGAACAGCTTGGATGGGGTGTTAAGGTGAGGTAAATGGACTATGTAAGGAGTCAGATGATCAGCCACACGTGGCAAAGTGTCAGGAGTTGGTACATGTGTGTATGCTAGGTGCATGAAAAGTGTGTGTGTGTGAGACAAGAATGTGTGTATGGTGAGAAGTTTAGGCAGATACTTTACTACCATAATGCTGAACTCTTCACATTTCATTCCTACATTTTTTTTTACATCTTTAACTCCAACAGTTGACCCCACCCAATGGTGCAGTTTCTCATCCTTTAAAAGCACTTAACAATAGCAGTTGTCATGCGGTCATTCTCACCCACTGAAGGATGAAGCTCTCAACTGATTTTAAAATTTGAGCTGTGCTACATGGATGAAACATATATCAAACCAACAAAGGCTTTTAAATCCAAAGAAGAGAAAATGCTGGAAAATGTCAGCAAGTCTTGCAGCATCTGTAAAGAGAGAAAAGAGCTGATGTTTCGAGTCTAAATGACACTTTGTCAAAGCTTTGACAAAGGGTCATTTAGACTCGAAACGTCAGCTCTTTTCTCTCCTTACAGATGCTGCAAGACTTGCTGACATTTTCCAGCATTTTCTCTTCTTTGGTTTCAGATTCCAGCATCCGCAGTAATTTGCTTTTTTTAAAAGGTTTTTAAATGGTTTCCGCATTCTGCCAATATTTTAAGTGCATTATTTATGGTGTCTGAAGCCATATTTAGTGTGGTTATATATCCGCTCAGTATTTCAGACCTCTGGTGCCCCTTGCTCTCTAGTCTGTGTTTCCCTGTCACAGTGTACACTCCTCCTCCAGACCCTACACCTTTCACTCACTGACCTACACAGTTTAATTTGGGCGATTTAAATGTCTCTCAGCCTCATCCTGCTGGTGTCGGGCAAGACTTCAAAGGTTTCAAGAAGATTTCATCAACATCACCCCGGCAAACAGCTGCAGGCACTTGTCACTGTTCCTGTGTAGAAATAGGCTCTTCAGTGGAGGTCCTATACAATGACTCACGACTGATTTCAAGTTGTTAAGTTTGATTGCTGCTCTAGCTTGCTGGATTGAAACAAATTACACACGTCAGAAGTAAATCCTACTGCAGCCAATGATTGAGTTCAAAACCAATCCCAGGAAATTCCCCATCCCAGGAGATTCTCAATCCAGGAGCACCTCCTGATCCTAGGACAGCACCCCAATTCCAAATGTGACTCCTCTCTATTTCATTTCTGCGAGCAGAGGAGCTAGTATTGGAAAGTGGATTTAAATGGTTCACAGGCGAGTGACTGAGGATACCTTTCCCCAGTAGCTACCTTCCGAAACGGATAAACATCTTCTCGCTGTCAATGGGGTGTGCTAATTGCTTTGTCGTTGAGTTGTTTCGAAAACAGGATATATAGCCTCCCCCCTCCACCCGATAACCAGCCCCTATGGCTGGATCCATGATCAATGCATGTCACCAGATTCCTCACAGGGGGTCTCCAGTCAGCAGCACTTGCCCATTAAAAGCATGCATCCCTTGAGCCCAGCGGCAAACGAGCACTAATCAACAAACTCAGCACACACCAGCAGTTAAATCTGGAATATCCTGCATAAAGTGGCTTAGTAACACAAACAAAAATTCATCATTGTACATACGGAAGGGGGACCTTTCAGGCCATCACCCATACTCTGTCCATGCTATCAGCACCATATTCAAGCAATCATCCTAGAGACCTGAGTACATAATCCAGATTAGCTGTTCAGGTCAGTCTTGAGCAAGTAAAACACTTTCAGAGTAGTAGCCCCAAGGGACTACGGTGACTGTGATTCTGAATTAGAAAGGGTGGACACTGGAAGGACAGTGACTGAGGTTCTTGGATTAGGGACATTGACAGTGGACACTGGAAGGACAGTGACTGAGGTTCTGGATTAGGGACATTGACAGTGGGCACTGGAAGGACAGTGACTGAGGTTCTTGGATTAGGGACATTGACAGTGACACTGGAAGGACAGTGACTGAGGTTCTGGATTAGGGACATTGACAGTGGACACTGGAAGGACAGTGACTGAGGTTCTGGAATAGGGATACTGACAGTGGACAGCGGGAAGACATGAACTATGGTTCTGGAATAGGAACACACTGATAGTATAATGGCTGGTAGCCTTAGTTGTGCCTTCATATCTCACATTAATGAGTTAAAGTTAATGTTGCTGGTTAATGAGTCAGTACTTTGCCTCTGCTTAATAAGGTTATGCTAGTGTCTCTGTTAATTAGTATTGGTAGTGTTTCTGGAAAATGAATCCACGGCAGTGCCTATGGTTAATGAGTTTGCTAGAATATAATAACAAATAATAAGAGTTTCTCTAAATATTTAAAGACAAAAAGAGATAACAACGTGTGTATTGGCCTTATAAAAAGTAAGTCTGGAGAACTGATAATGGAAAATAAGGAGATGCAGATAAATTGCATTTTGCATCAATGTTCACTGTAGAAGACACAAGTCCCAGAAGCAAGAACAGCAAGAGGGAGAAATGCAGAAAAATTGTAAATGGTACAGAGTAACTAGTGAGAGCTGCAAGTGGCTGGTAGATTTGTAGGTAGGCTAGTACAATGATAGACTTCATTGTAGAATTTTTTAAAAAGTGGCTTGTGAAATAGTTGGAGCATTGACTTTAATTCCCCAAAACTCCTGAGATTTTGGGGATGGTGCCATTAAAAGATAGCAAATGTAACTCCTGTGTTCAGAAAAACTCTTTTATTCAACAAAAGCAGAAAATCATCAACCAGCTTAAAATCTGTCAAAGGAAAATGTTAGAAACTATTAATACAAAGTTATAACATAGCACGTAGACAAGGTCAAAGTGATCAGGCAGAGTCTGTCGAGTTTTGGTGACTGGGAAATCATGTTTAATCAATCTACTGGCCTTCTTTAAAGACATAGGGCAGTTATTGTGGTTCCACTTTACAGGAAGCATTGGAGAGATAAACAGGAAATTACAGAACAGTGAGTCTCACATCAGCAGAAGAGAAGCTATTGGGGAAAATCCTGAAGGGTAGAATTGAACTCCACTTGGAGAGGTAATGTTTGATCAGGAACAGTCAGCTAACCTTTGTCAGAGGGAGGACATGCCTGACAATTCTTTTGAGGAGGTGACCAGAGGTTTGGATGAGGATAGGGCAATTGACATAGTTTGAATGAATTTCAACAAGGCCTTGACAAAGTCCCACATGGGAAATTGATGAAGAGGGTAAGCACTCACAGGGATCCAGGAGGGCCTGGCAAGCTGGATCCGAAATTGGTTTCCTGACAGGAAGCAGATGGTGATGGTCGAAGGCTGTTTGTGTGACTGGAGCCCAATGTGTAGTGGTGTACCAAAGAGATCAGTGGCGGATCCCTTATTGTCTGTGGAATTCATAAATGATGGAGATGAGAATGTTGGGGGTGGGTGAGTGATAAATAAGTCTGCAGATGACACAAAGATTCACCACCTGGTTGGCAATGAGGAAGAAGGTGTTAGGTTACAGGAAGAATGACAGATCAGTGGCAGATGGAATATAACTCTGAAGAATGTGAGGTGAAACACAGGTAAAGAAAGAAGAAGACAAGGGAATACTCTATGAATGGCAAGGCACTAGGAAGCTTTA
Source organism: Chiloscyllium punctatum (assembly GCF_047496795.1). Taxonomy (NCBI): domain Eukaryota; kingdom Metazoa; phylum Chordata; class Chondrichthyes; order Orectolobiformes; family Hemiscylliidae; genus Chiloscyllium; species Chiloscyllium punctatum. The sequence goes on along the minus strand of NC_092741.1, from coordinate 122,817,156 downwards.
AGGAACAGAAGGATCTTGTGCTTGTCCACAGATCCTTGAAGGTGGCAGGACAGGTTAATCGGGTAGTTGATAAAGGCACTTGCCTGTATCAGTTGTGGCATAGATTATAAAAGCAGGGAGGTTATATTGGAGCTGTACAAAACTTTGGTTAGGCCACAACTGGAATACTGTGTGCAGTTTTGGTCATCACACTATAGGAAGGAAGTGAGAATGCTGAGGAGATTCCCCTTAAAACATTGCAGCAAAAAGGAGAGGTTGGATAAGCTCAAGTTGTTTTCTTTGGAGCAGAGAGGTTTGAAAGGGGACCTGATAGAAGAGTATAAGATCATGAGGAGCATGGCCAGAGTGAACAGAAAGCAGTTGTTCCCGTTAGTCGAAGGGTCAATAAAAAAGGAGCATAATTTTAAAGTGAGAGTCAGGAACTTTGGAGGGGATTTGAATAAAACAATTTCACCCAGAGAGTGATGGGGGTCTGGAATGCACTTCCTAGGAGGCAGGACACCTAACAGCCATTAAAAAGTACTTTGTCGGCTATGTGTCTTGTGTCAGAAATGGAGACTTGTGTAGGTAGTATGTTTTTGGTGCTACAGACTTGCTAGGCCGAAGACCCTCTTTTATACTGCATGTTCCTAAGATTCTATGATTCTAAAATTCTAAGTGATATGTGCTTTGGATAAAAGGGAAGTAGTAATTAGATTTCCAGAATTGATAAGGTGCAACATCAAAGGTTATTGAGAAAAGTAAAATATAGTGGTGTAGAAGGTAACATATTGGCAGGACTGGAAGAATGGCTGGATACCAGGAAACAGAGAGTAGACTTAATTGAGTCTTTTACTGTTTGTAACAAGTGGTGTGCCGCAGGGATTGCTCCTGGCACCTCAACTGCTTACAATCTATAAAATTGATTTGGATGAGCAGACAGAAGGTATGGCTGTCAAATTTGCTGATGACACAAAGGTAGATAGGAAAGTATGTGGTGAAGAGGTTACAAGAAGGGCATAAAAATATACAGATATGTTTAGTAAGTGGACAAAGATGTGGCAAACGGAGTATCATGTGGGAAAATGTGCAATTGTCCATGCTGGCAGGAAGAATAACAAAAGGCATATTATCTAAATGGTGAGAGGTTGCAGGGCTCTGAGATGCCTAGGGATCTGGGTGATCTCAATCATGAATCACGGAAGGTTAGCATGGAAGTACAGCAAGTAATCAGGAAATCTAATAGAATGTTATCACTTTTTGTGAGAGGAATTGAATACAAGAATAGGGAAATTATACTTCAGATAATGCAGGGCATTCATGAAACCACAGCTGGAAATTTGTTACAGCATTAATCACCTTATTTAATGAAAGATGCAAAAGCATTTCAGGCAACACTTAACAAAAAAGTTCCTGGAGTGAGCAGATTGTCTTTATGAAGAGAGGTTGAACAGGATAGACTCTACATCCACTGGCATTTAAAAGAGTGAGAGATGACTTTATTGGGACATATAGCATTCCAGGGGGTTCTTGACTGGGGAACATATGGAAACAATGCTTCCTCTTATGGGAGAATTCAGAACTAGGAGTCAATCTTTAAAAATATGGATTTGCTCAGTTAAGACAGGGATGAGGTGAATTGTTTTCTCATGGAAAGTTGGAACTCTTTTGCCAAAGAGGCAATGGAATTTAATTTTTTTCAGGCAGAGGTGGGTAGATTCTTGATAAACTTGGGGACAGGAAAGTGATTTTGAGGTTACTGTCAGATCTGCCATAAACTTATTGAGTGGAGGAGCAGGCTCAAGAAATTTAAAGGCCTGTTTTTGAATGTTGTTGATGTTACTGGTGAATGAGTTGGTGTCAGTGCCTTCTGGTATTGATATGGGACTGCCCAGTGTGTAGGTCCCCTAGTGCCATCAACATTCTCTGAATCCTGCACCTCCACAAAACAAGAGGAATCCAAAGAGAAAGCAGTGGAAGTACTAAGCATGTCAGGCAGCCTTGGTTGAATTCAAAGGTCACTTATTATCCAGTTTCTGCCAATGTGTTCTGTTTTAATTTCAGTTTTCCAGCCCTGAGCACAGTATGTTTCTCTCGGAGCATTAAACATCCAGGGCGTGCATAATACAGGCCAACTATGATTAATAGAATTGCTGAAAACACTGATATTTGCCCCCCATTTCAGTATATAGTTCTGGGTAAGGGTTGTTTTCCACTAATTCTGCTTTGCCTTGGACCTATTTGGTGATTAATGATTAGAGAATATGTCACCACAGGCTATCCACAGAAAAAACAATGTTCTTCAATCACAAGAAGAGTTTTTGCAGAATAGTAATAAGTGCAACTACATTTTGTCAGGTATAATTGCTAGAAACTTGGGGAGCTGGTTCAGATCCATCTGCTCCCTCTGAAAATGAGAGTAGAAATCCTTGCCTTCACCCACAGAGTATGTGTGACAGCAATACAACAGGTGGAGCCAACATCTGAGCATTAACCCTTCACAACCTTATTACCGTATATAACATCGCTTTCAAGTCCTACCCTCATGGTTAACTCATTGTACAATCATATTACATTTAACTATACTACATTTACCAATACTGAATTTTTTTTCAAGTTTCTAACTTTACAAATGCAGGCAGTCAGTGCATTTAACACTTTTCTCAGAATGCACTCTCTTCAGACTAGTATCCTTCTGGCTCAGGGATTGGAGGACACTCTATCACCTGAATTTTCTTCTTGGAAGTCAGCTGCTTCATTGAAATATTTTCTTCCTTACTGTATCCTGGATTTCTGGATCAGGCAATCAGGTTTTAATTCAAAAAGGTAGTCTTTTTTTCCCAGAATGCCAGAAGCTTAGACCAAGTTTTTTTTTTGAATCTATGAATGCTCTTCTGGCTTCCATGAACTCATATGAAGATCATCTCTCTCAAGCTGTTGATCAGATTGGACATCTTCAGTCATCCTGAGGGGCTGATTGACGAATAAAGAAAACATTTGCAGTTGTGTTACTGAATTATCATTCAGCATTGGCGTAGGCTGGTTAGACCTCACGGAGAAAGTGAGGACTGCAGATGCTGGAGATCAGAGCTGAAAATGTGTTTCTGGAAAAGCACAGCACGTCAGGCAGCATCCAAGGAGCAGGAGAATCGACGTTTCAGGCATGAGCCCTTCTTCAGGAATGAGGAGAGTGTGCCAAGCAGGCTAAGCTGAAAAGTAGGGAGGAGGGATTTGTGGGAGGGGCGTTGGAAATGCGATAGGTGGAAGGAGGTTCAGGTGAGGGTGATAGGCCGGAATGGGGGTGGGGGCGGAGAGGTCAGGAAGAAAATTGCAGGTTAGGAAGGTGGTGCTGAGTTCGAGGGTTGTGACTGAGACAAGGTGGGGGGAGGGGAAATGAGGAAACTGGAGAAATCTGAGTTCATCCCTTGTGGTTAGAAGGTTCCTAGGAGGAAGCTGAGGCACTCTTCCTCCAGCCATCGTGTTGCTATGATCTGGCGATGGAGGAGTCCAAGGACCTGCATGTCCTTGGTGGAGTGGGAGGGGGAGTTGAAGTGTTGAGCCACGGCGTGGTTGGGTTGGTTGGTCCGGGTGTCCCAGAGGTGTTCTCTGAAACGTTCCGCAAGTAGGCGGCCTGTCTCCCCAACATAGACGAGGCCACATCGGGGGCAGTGGATGCAATAGATGATGTGTGTGGAGGTGCAGGTGAATTTGTGGCAGATATGGAAGGATCCCTTGGGGCCTTGGAGGGAAGTAAGGGGAGAGGTGTGGGCGCAAGTTTTGCATTTCTTGCGGTTGCAGGGGAAGGTGCCGGGAGTGGAGGTTGGGTTGGTGGGGGGTGTGGACCTGACAAGGGAGTCACGGAAGGAGTGGTCTTTTTGGAACACTGATAGGGGAGGGGAGGGAAATATATCCCTGGTGATGGGGTCCGTTTGGAGGTGGCGGAAATGACGACGGATGATACAATGTATCTGGAGGTTGGTGGGGTGGTAGGTGAGGACCAGTGGGGTTCTGTCCTGGTTGAAATTGGAGGGGTGAGGCTCAAGGGCGGAGGAGCAGCAAATGGAGGAGATGCAGTGGAGAGCATCGTTGATCACGTCTGGGGGGGAAATTGCGGTCTTTGAAGAAGGAGGCCACCTGGGTTGTTCGGTTTTGGAACTGGTCCTCCTGGGAGCAGATGCGGCGGAAACAAAGGAATTGGGAATATGGGATGGCATTTTTACAGGGGACAGGGTGGGAGGAGGTGTAGTCCAGGTAGCTGTGGGAGTCGGTCGGTCGGTCGGTCGGTCCGTGTTGATTCGGTCGTCCGAGATAGAAATGGAGAGGTCTCAAGGGGAGGGAGGAGTCTGAGACGGTCCAGGTAAATTTGAGGTTGGGGTGGAAGGTGTTCGTAAAGTGGTTGAAATGTTCAACCTCCTCGTGGGAGCAAGAGGCAGCGTCGATACAGTCATCGATGTAGCAAAGGAAAAGGCGGGGGGTGGTGCCAGTGTAACTGCAGAAGATGGACTGTTTCACATATCCTACGAAGAGGCAGGCATAGCTGGGGCCCATGTGGGTGCCCATGGCTACTCCTTTGGTTTGGAGGAAGTGGGAGGATTGGAAAGAGAATTGTTCAGAGTGAGTACCAGTTCAGTCAGTCGAAGGAGGGTGTCAGTGGAAGGGTACTGGTTGGGTCGGCGGGAAAGGAAGAAGCGGAGGGCTTTGAGTCCTTCGTGATGGGGGATGGAGGTGTACAGGGACTGGATGTCCATGGAGAAGATAAGGCATTGGGGACCGGGGAAGCGAAAATCATGGAGGAGGTGGAGGACGTGGGTGGTGTCCCGAACATAGGTGGGGAGTTCTTGGACTAAGGGAGACAGGACCGTGTCGAGGTATGCAGTGATGAGTTCAGTGGGGCAGGAGCAAGCTGAGACAATGGGTCGGCCGGGGCAATCAGGTTTGTGGATTTTGGGCAGGAGGTAGAAACGGGCAGGGCGGGGTTGTGGGACTATGAGGTCGGAGGCGATGGATAGGAGATCCCCTGAGGTGATGATGTTATGGATGGTCTGGGAGATGATCTCATGAAATACAGGGAGAACTAGCCATTTGGATATAGAACTGGCTCAAAGGTAGAAGACAGAGGGTGGTGGTGGAGGGTTGCATTTCAGACTGGAGGCCTGTGACCAGTGGAGTGTTACAAGGATCAATGCTGGGTCCACTTATTCTCGTCATTTATATAAATGATTTGGATGTGAGCATAAGAGGAATAGTTAGTAAGTTTACAGATGAAACCAAAATTGGGGGTGTAGTGGACAGCGAAGAAGGTTACCTCAGATTACAACAGGATCTTGATCAGATGGGCCAATGGGCTGAGAAGTGGCAGATGGAGTTTAATTCAGATAAATGCGAGGTGCGGCATTTTGGGAAAGCAAATCTTAGCAGGACTTATACACTTAATGATAAGTTCCTAGGGAGTGTTGCTGAACAAAGAGACCTTGGAGTGCAGGATATAGCTCCTTGAAAGTGCAGTCGCAGGTAGATAGGATAGTGAAGAAGGTGTTTGATTTGCTTTCCTTTATCGGTCAGAGTATTGAGTACAGGAATTGGGAGGTTATGTTGCAGCTGTGCAGGACATTGATAGGCCACTGTTGGAATATTGCATGCAATTCTGGTCTCCTTCCTATTGGAAAGATGTTGTGAAACTTGAAAGGGTTCAGAAAAGATTTACAAGGATGTTGCCAGAGTTGGAGGATTTGAGCTACAGGGAGAGGCTGAACAGGCTGGGGCTGTTTTCCCTGGAACGTCGGAAGCTGAGGGGTGACCTTATAGAGGTTTACAAAATTATGAGGGGCATGGATGGGGTAAATAGACAAAGCTTTTTCCCTGGGGTGGGGGAGTCCAGAGCTAGAGGGCATAGGTTTAGGTTGAGAGGGAAAAGATATAAAAGAGATCTAAGGGGCAACTTTTTTATGCAGAGGATGGTACGTGTATGGAATGAGATGCCAATGGAAGTGGTGGAGGCTGGTACAATTGCAACATTTAAGAGGCATTTGGATGGGTATATGAATAGGAAGGGTTTGGAGGGATATGGGCCGGGTGCTGGCAGGTGGGACTAGATTGGGTTGGGATATCTGGTCGGCATGGACAGGTTGGACCAAAGGGTCCGTTCCCGTGCTGTACATCTCTATGACTCTATGACTCTATGACTCTATGACTGTTCTATTTTAGAACTCCATTCCCAAGGGTCTTGTGAAGTCTTTGACTCCCCTATGTTGTTAAACAGCTCTCTTAAACCAATGTAAGTGATTTTACTGAATTTTTTCTTCTGGTTGGATTCTGTCATGCATGTGGGAAGCACAATGAAGTTAGCTACTGATTGCCCCCTCTAACTGGTCAGTGACCATTGTACATAGAGCAGTGTTTGAACACTATCTGCTTGAGACAAGTTGTTAACTGCGAGGTTGTCAAGTTCCTCTAACGTTTCTGATGAAATAGAGGTTGAGCCAAGTGTGCAAGATCAAAAGTGAAGTTGATTGATTGTGAGTAATGTATACGTTTAAACCCTCTCATGTGCGATGTGTTAGAGTGAAACTTAGAACATTCTGATGCTTCTGATAATTATGCCACCCAGGCCACATAGTGTTATCGCTGTAGTTTGTAATGTCTGCCACTGTTGTAATTTCTCAACTTTATTTTTATTTCTGGAAGTGTTAGCATATATAAGCGAATGTTCTTTTACTCACCGTCAAATCACCATGACTTTTTTTTGTATTTAATTACTAACCACCACCAGTAATTCACCTGTGTGCAGCCAATTGGATATGAACAAAACTCTATTAGATACTTTAGTAATATCGTTCAGTTGATTTAAATTTGTAAATCTGTCAATTTAGCTTGATGAAGATGTTCATCACACAATCCATGTGGATCCAGTCAGCTGGATCTCTGATGGCTGTCTGCTTCAAGTCACAGGTTGCACATCAACACAGCTCTTGATCAACTTTCTAGTTTAAATAGCTGTGGGTCATACTGGAAACAAATGTAAAAAAATTCAGATTCAGACAATCAAGTACAAGAAGCTTAAGAACTGAGAGGGGAAGGAGTTTAACTTCAGCACTTACAAATTATTAATTAGTTCATTCATTTCGGTTGGCACGACTACCTTTACCTGAAGGGAAAGATTACTCCATGTGCTGGGAGGTAATGTTTAAATGTCCTATGACCTCACTGTAGAATACAATTCAGAATAAATTTCAGTTGATAACAGTTAAAAATCACTTATTTCCAGTTCTCAAAAGTGTGCCTGTGTGTTGTTTGTCCATATGCTTTGTGTGTGTTGAATTAATAGCCTTTATTAGCTATGAATATAATAGTGAGCCTACCCTTTGAAGGAGAGAGGAAGTTAAACAATTTAGCAGTTATTATTGGAGGATGTAGAGGGTCATGATTGAAGAATGAGAGTTTTTATTGAGCAAAGTTAAAGGTCGGGTTACAGATTAAACTAACCAAGGATACTGTCTTTTCATCTTTAAAGCCAGACAGCAGATATGATCCAGACAATCCAGTAAAATCTTTCTGCATCCAACAATTTAGGACTTGGGGATAATCATCATTTGGCCATTGCAAGCGTAAATAGAGAATTGAAAGCACAGTAGTCGGTACTTCATGAAAAATTCCACGCAGTCAGGGAGTTTTGAAGAATTTTACACTGTGACTTTTAGAAATCTGTTTTATTGTTGAAAAAGAGAGACCTTCTGAGAATGTAAATGTATAAACAGCTATCTGTGCTTTGTGTTGGCTCACTTCAATGGAAATATGGCTAACAGTGGTAAAGAAGAAATAGAGATGTTAAATAGGTGTAAATTACAATGTGAAAAGGACAAAATTGGTCTGTTGTATTAAGAGCAAAACCAAGAAGGCATAAGAAGACATGGCTGGGGTAGGTCATGCTGAGAGATTGTGAAACTCAGTATTGAATCCTACAGGCTGTTAAGTACCGAAATGCAAAATGAGGTACTGTTCTCCAGCTTGTATTATGCTTCATTGAAACACTGAAGCAGCCAGGGGTGGAAATGTTAGCATGGGAGCAAAGTGGGATTATTGAAGTCACAAGCAATTGGAAGGACAGGGAGATGTTCTGCAAATTGGACACTAGTCTGTGTTTGATTTCGCCCATGTAGAAGAACCACATTGTAAGCAGTGGAGCAGTAGATTAGATTGAAAGAAGTAGAATTAAAATGCTTCTTGTCCTGTAAGGTATGTTCGGGGCCTTGAAAAGTGAGGAGGGAGGAGATGATTGGGCAAGTGATATACTATCTGCAATTGCATGGAAGGTGCCTTGGGGAATGCAGAAATGTTTGGAGGGATGGAGGAGTGGACAAGGATGTCACAGAATGGGTGGAGGTGTTTGGTGGAGGTATCCTGGTGGTAGAAATGGCAGAAGATGATTCTCTGATTACAGAGAAATGGGATAGAAAGTAAGAACAAGGAGAACCTGACAGTTGTTCTGGAATGAAGGGAAAAGGGTGAGGGTGTAAGTAACGAAGAAGGGTCGGATATGGCTGATAGCCCTGTCAACTGCAATAGGGAGAATTCTTGGTTGAGATAAAATGTGGTCATTTCAGAGGCATCCTGGTGGAAGGTGATATCACTGGAACAGATGCAACTGAAATGGAGAAACTGGGCGAATGTAACAAACTACTTAAGGAAGCAGAGTGTGGGAGGGTGTACTTGAGGTAACCTGGGAGTCGATGGGCTTGTACGCGATTTGGGTAGATAGCTGATCTTCAGAAATGGAAATGGTTAAGTCTAGGCAGAAAAGGGAAGAGTCTGAGATGGATCAAGTGAATGTGAGAGGATGGAAATTGGAAGCAAAATTGTGTGGACGTGTGCATGGATTGGACATTGGTGAAGAGGAGGCATCTAGGGCTCAGGAAACTTGCTCTTACCTCCTTACCTTTTATTATTTATTTATTAATTATTTTTGACAAACAACATGCATCCAGAATGAATGTTTGCATGAAAGTTTCTGTATGGACAATAAAATGAAAGTAAAGCAAAAACAACATCAGTTAAAACATCTAAATATAAATATCCCATTAAAAGGCAAAAATAAACTAACCAGGAATGTCACACTAGAAATGAATAAAGGCATGATAGAAAAACACAAACAAAAGCGAAAGGTAACATTAACTTCACAAATGGTAACAGAGAGGAGGATGAAAGGGAATGTGTAAAAGTGATGAAAAGTTCAGATAGTCCAGTTGGAATGCGAAGAGAAGCTGGAAACTAAATTATCAAAATAAGAATTGAAGTAGTTACTTCTTTTACTGATTTGTAAAAGAAAAGCAACTTCAGGATATGGATATAAACCCTGATGGCTTTGAATAGTAAGAAAGCAGAGTAAGAAAGCTCTTAAATAATTACTTTGCCTTTATATGTACCAGGGACACTAACGTGGTGGCTATGACATTAACCAAGGGAAGGAAAAATACATCATAATATTAAAGATCAGAAAGACTCTTGATAAGTTACAGCAGAATAGCATCATGACCGAGATCAGAAGATGCGCAGTCAGGTTATAAGTAAGACTTGCTAACACATCCTGGACTGACATTGTATTCTATTATTTCTGGAGAAACTTGCCTTGTGCTGGAATTCTGTCAGACGCAGAGAACATGTATCTCATTAAAGCTTGGTTCTTACCGTAGTACAATATATCCAATTAATTTGTTTTCTCAGTGAGATGTCACCAGTGAGGAACAAATTGGTTTGGGAAAGTTTAAATCTTGATGCATTCCCAGTTGCTGTTTGCTGAGCTAAGCAAATCTCCCATCCAGAGTTAACTTATATAATTATGTATTTCATCTCAATTCCTTTCCCACATCCCACATGTTGCTTGTTTTGTTTGTGCCTGGGTTTGTGATTCCTTCTTTGACTGGTTGTGCCAAAGCTAGTGCCCCTCTGGGATTGGCAGGTGTCAGTGTGATTTCTTCTCTCAACCCATTGCCTCTAGTGACCCAGTAATGAACTAATAAATCTTGCTAATCACGGACTGGATACTCATGAATAATGGGGCAGCCGTGAGACTGGAACCTGTAGACTTGGAGTTAGCAGCAAGCATGAAAAGTGAGTGAGGGATTCTCCCATAACATTATATCCAAGTCTCCTTTTTTTTTAATCCCAAATCACCTTTACCTGACCCAGCTCCCCAATTGAGGTTCACCCACTGTTGGAGGAGTGGCATGCCAGGTAGGAGTGGGGCACTGTTTTATCTGGGCTGTACGTGCCCATTGTGTATCCAGCTTCCCCATACCAGTGTGAGATCTCTGAACTGGGAACAATAATCGAGGAAGAGTTTGTGAGAGGGAGGAGGACAGTGAGATCGTGGAGGAGAAGAGGGTGAGGTTATGACAGGAAGATGAGGGCGAGATCTTTAGGAGATGGAGAATTTCTGAGGAAGAAAGGAAAGAGGTTGGTCAGGGAACAGGGAGATTGTTCAAGGAGACGGAGGTTTTTGGTGGAGTAAGAATTTGTGAGAGGGAGGGAAAGGGGAAGATTGCAAAGAAAAGTGGTGAAAATTGTTTCATTTGTTCATTGGATATCGATGTCAGCAGCTGGCTGTCATTTATTGCCCTTCCTTAATTGCCCTGGAGGATGTGGTGATGAGCTGCCTGTTTGAACCACTGCAACCTTGGGGTGTAAGGACACCTGACAGTGTCTTTAGAGAGAGAGTTCCTTAATGTTGACCCAATAACAGTGAAGGAATAATGATATTGGTCCAATGGTGGATGGTGAATGACTTGGCAGAGAACTTGTCATAGATGGTGTTCCCATATACCTGCTGCCCTTGTCTTTCTAGATGGAGGTGGCTGCAAGTTTGAAGGGTGCTGTATCAGATACCAGGATGAGTTATTGCAGCACATCCTGAGGATGGTACAGACTGCTGACACTGCGCAATGTTTTAAACAGACTAAATTAATGTTGAAGGTGGTGGATGGGATGACAGTCACGTGGGCTGGTTTGTCCTGGATGGTGTCAATCTTCTTGAATGTTGTGGAGCTGCACCCATCCAGGCAAGAAGTAGTATTCTATCACACTCCTGACTTGTGCCTTGTCAATGGTATACAGGCTATGGGGAGTTAAGAAGTGAGGTTCTCATAGCAGTATCCTAGTTTCTGACCTGCTCTTGTAGCCACTGTATTTATGTAGCAAGTCCAGCTGAGTTTCTGGTCAATTGAAATCCCAGGGATGTTGATCGTGGGGGATTCAGTGATGGTAACAACTTTGAATATCAGGAGATGATGGTTATTTCCTATTGCGGATGGTCATTGCCTGACACTTGTGTGGCATGAGTATTACTTACCACTTGTCAGCCCAAACTTGAATATTGTCCAGGTCTTGCATTTGGGCATAGACTATGTCAGTATCTGAGAAGTTGTGAATGGTGTTGAACATTGTACAATCATTTGGTAGATGATCTAGGAGAGAAGGAGTGAGGTGAGTAAGGCAGAGATAATCAGCAAATGGCCTTTATGTTGTGTGACTAAGCAGCTATCAATCTGGAGAGAGGAGTCATCTGATCAGGGCCAGGGTCATGCGGGTGAAGGATTGCAGCAGCACCACTAAGGATACAGGAATGTCGGGAATGAAAGATTTGTTGCATACACTGACAGCTGAGAGGAAGTTAAATGTTGGAAGCCTTTACAGTTTAAATATTCCCAGTCGTCTGCAAGGAAGTGTGGAGAGGACCCGTGGCCAACTCTCCCCAAGGAACTCCTACTGGACTGTGCTCAAAATGAATGTTTGGGCAAGATCAACAACAGTGTCGCACTTTGGCCTGAACTGAAGATAAAAGCATCATAACTCCATGTGAAATTATAGAGCAATGAAGGAGTAAACTCTGTGAATCATACCAGAGCAAAAAGCCATTGGCAGCACATCACAGCTGTCCGGCCTGGACAACTGTGGAAATATCTGTGGTTGAATGGAACCACTTGAATGAAACAAGCGAGAGATCATTAGCCGAAGGAGTACAGCCACTGGTGATCTGTGGGGTGATCAGAATGTACTCAGCTTGAGACCCAGACTCCTCACTTTCTCTTTCATTTGATGCATCTCCTATTCTGCCAGCAATAAATAGCTCCATCCAGCACATTGTGATTCATCGGAGGCATCTGTAAAATTAAGCAGAACTTCCTATTTGGAGAAAGCTTCATTTAAAATCAGGTTAGCCTCAAAAATAAACACAACAGAAATTGCTGGAAAAATTCAGCAGGTCTGGCAGCACCTGTGAAGATAATCAACGTTTCAGGCAAAAGCCTCAGCTCCTCGGATGCTGCCTGACCTGCTGTGCTTTTCCAGCACCACACTCTCGACTCTAATCTCCAGCATCTGCAGACCTCACCTTTGCCTCTGTGGAGAGAAAGCAGAGTCAACATTTCGGGTCCTTTGACCCTCCTTCAGAACTGACTCTAGCTATGATGGAATGGGGTAGGCTGGGGGTGAGGAGTAAACGTGATGGAGCCCAGAGAGATAAAAGAATAACAATTGGACAGACAAAGAAATGGGTAAATATCAGCCTGGGAGAATCAATAGCTGCTAATGGGGACCATAGGTAGCTGACAATGGGCTCTGTGTGGTAGCAGCTGATGTGATTATAAGGCCTGGTGTGTGGTGGTTGTGGAAGGACATGGGAGAAGGTGCTCAGGCTTTAAAATCATTGAACTTAATATTGAGTCCTGAAGGCTGCAGAGTCTGCAAGTGGAAAATGAACTGCTGCTCTTCCAGCTTGTGCTGAGCTTCCCTGGAGCACTGCAGCAAGCCCAAGACAGGGATGTTGGCCAGGGAACATGGTAGTGTTTTGAAGTAACAGACAACTAGAAGCTCAGGGTCATTCTTGGGGACACAATGTATGTGTTATGCAAAGCGGACACCCAGTCTACTTCATTTCTCCAATGTAGAGGAGACCACATTGTGAGCAGCAATTGCAGTAGACTAGATTGCATGAAGTGCAGGTAAATCACCTTGAAGAAGTGTCTGGGGCCCTGAGGAGGGAAGAAGTAAGTGGGAACGTGTTACATCTTCTGCAGTTGCAGGAGAAGGTGCCAAGAGGCCGTGGGGATGTGTTGGGAGTGAAGAAGGAGTGGATCAGAGTATCATGGAGGGAACACTCTCTGCAGGAGGCTGACCGGGAAGGGGAGAGGAATTTGTCTGGTGGTGGTGGAGGAAACGGTTGCTCATGATCCTCTGGACGTGGCAGGGCCGAAATGCAGGAGATGGATTGGACCCGGCTAAGAGTGCTGTCAGCTGCGGTGTTGGGAATCTTTGGTTGTGGAAGAAGGAAGACATTTTGGAGGCCCTCCCTTGTCAAAGTTAGCATCATCGGAACAGAGGAAACAGAGACTGAGGAACTGGGAGAAAGGAAAAGTGTCTTTACAGGAAGGAGGAAGTGAGGATGTATAGTCCTAGGTAACTGTGGGAGGCAGTGGGTTTGTAAGTCAGAGGCATCGAATATTTTTCTTAGTTTGTGCACTTATGTTCGGTTTCTTTCATTAAATGAGGTACGTGTTCCTGGAGGTGACTGGAATGGTTTCTTACTGTCACCTTGAAGCAATGACAAGTCAGGAATTGGATGCTTTGATGCAATTTGAGATTCTCTGTTTAAAGAAATAGATAAGAGTGTTGCCCCAGCTTGCACCTCTGGCATTTACTTTCCTTCGTTTTCAACTCTTCTGCTTTAAATTGTCCAATTAGTGCCAGATTTGTGAGTATTTTCAGAGATGTACTTCCCAGCAGTCCACTGGGAATTGAAATTGCTGACTGAGAGAAGACTGATATCAAGAACCCACAGAATAAGGAATTCTAGATCAGTGCAATTAGTGACAGAGGGAAAGTGAGGCCAATTGTGGAATATGCCGCACATAACTGTAGTGTCTCAGATCTGTGCCTGTATCTTTGTTGGACCCTTCTCATAGCGACGAATAAGCTGGAATGACTGACCATCTCACATGCAGCTACAGCTATGACTGACTAACATTACAACTTAGTGCCATCATATCTCACATATTACATTTCGGTTTTCACAAGTAATAGATCATTGTCCGATTTGTCGAATTGAACCTTAAGCATTATAGTTCACTGGTAAATCAAACCTCCCTCCAATTCCATCTCCACAGCATCCTGATTTATTAAAATTTGTTAAATAGCAGTTTCTGCTGATTAGATATTTAATGTCTGAATGTGAATCTTAATGTATTCGTAAATAAACAAGATGCTTCTAAACTTTGCAGGATGTAAACAGATGGCAGGGGAGGCTGTGGGCAACAGATGGAGTTTCTGTTTTATTGAGACTGACCCTGCGGATAAACAATTATATCGCAAAAATATTGCTTCATTTTACCTCAGTGAGCAATGAGCTAACTTCTCTCCAGCCAGGCTTGTAGTTAGGTTTCCTCATTGCAGCTACACATTATGGGAATGTTTAACCCAACTGGAAAACACATCAGCAGGTAGACCACAGAAAGGCAGTGACAATCCAATCTCGTGCATTAAATGAGGGAAGGATGGGGGTAACAAAGAAAAGAGAAAGATAGAGGTTAAGAAGCAGAAGGACAGAGAGCAAGAGAATGGGAGAGAATTGAGTAAAGATGTAAACCAAGTCAGAGATAGGAAATGCAAGAGAGAAGGCTAAAGAAAGAGTTTGAGAGAAGAAGAGGACAAGCAGTGGTCAAGACAGAAAGATAGATAATGGAAGAAAGATAGGAAAAACAAAGAGGACGAAAGATAGAGATAAGGAGAGACAGAGTTCAAAAGAAAGGTAATACGAGCGAAAGAGTAAATAAATGATGGGGGGGAGAGAGAGCTTTATTCATTTATGGATGAGGGCGTCATTGGCTAGGTAGCAATTTTTGTCCATTTCCTAAGCGCCTAGACGGCATTTAAGAGTCAAACACGTTGCTGTGGGTCTGGAGTCACATGTAGGCCAAACCAGGTAAGGATGGCAGTTTCCTTCCCTAAAGGACATTAGTGAACCAGATGGATTTTTCCGACAATCAGTTCATGCTGGTCATTAGATTCTTCATCCCACATTTTTCTATTGAATTCAAATTCTACCATCTGCCTTGGTGGAATTTGAACCCAGGTCCCCAGAACATTACCTGGGTCTCTGGATTAACAGTCCAGCAATAACACCCCTGGACCATCGCCTCCCCCCGAGGGATCGAAAGAGAGATGGGGGAGAAAGGAAACTGTGTTTTTCTTTCTCACGTGCTGTCCTGGTCTGGAATTAGTGAGCAGTGCTGCTTACTTCTTGGTCCCTCCTGTCTGCGTGTGATGAGGGGTTCTGCTGTCCAGGCTGAGCCCAGGTCTGAAATGAGAGTTGATTCAGAGAGGCTATCCGTCCTGTCACTGAGGCAGCAATGTGACACATCTCAGGGAGTTTGGTTAAATGGAAAAACTGAAGATGCTGGGATTGTTCCTGTTACAGCAGAGATGTTCCTGAGGCAAACTTAGTGAAAGTGTTCAAAATAAGGAATGGTCTTGGTCAAGCAAATAAGGAGACTGCTACCATTGTCAGAATTGAAGGGCCTGTTTCTACACTGTAGGGAATCTAATCTAAACAAAAATAAATTGACAGTAATCAGATTTAAGACATTAAAGAGAAACTCCATAGGGGTTACATTGAAAGTGCAGTAGCTTGGGGCTAAAGCTGGCATGTGTAAGATGGGCCAAATAGCCTCAATCTCTGTGTATGATTCTATGATTAAGGTGGAAATTTTCTCTGCTGCTGGATTTATCCCAGTATCACGGAGCTGTGTTTGCACTGCAGTGCGAACACACAGGCGTATCTACCCGCCTGGACTTTGTGTGTACTGTAATGAAACAGCGATTCTGTCTTGATTCCATATTAGTAGTCGGCAGCAGCTGGGGAAAAGTCCTTCCATTTTTGTGAGAACAGGTTTGAGCTGCAATCTGCTGCCCATCGCTTCCGGAGTAAATCCATGAGAGTCTGTCAGCCAGCGACAGCTGTAAATCTAACCAGTCCCCCCCAACCCAAAGTCTGCAGCATGTTAAATTCCCTATTTCCCTGTGACAAATTTAGGCTTCCTGGTCGGAAATTCTTGACATCAAATTCCAGGGAGGGGACGAGAGACAGAAATGACAGCTGCCTCAGATGTTCGTCGAAGGATGATTTTGAAGGGGGTGGGATTGGTTTACATATTAAATGTTTCACTCCCAAACCAGTGACCCCCCTACGATATCTCAAAATTCCATTGGAATATAAGAGCATCCAAAGGCTGTTCAGCCCCTTGAACCTGTTACACAGGGGCAGGAGGAGGCCATTCAGTCCCTCAAGCCTGATACACAGGAAAAGGCCATTCAGTCCCTCGAGTCTGTTACACAGAAGGAGGCCATTCAGTCCCTCGCACCTGTCACACAGGGACAAGACGAGACCATTCGGCCCTTTGAACCTGTCATACATGCACAGGAGGAGGCCATTCAACCTGTTGAACCTGTTCCATAGGGATAGGATGAGGCCATTCAGCCCCTCAAACCTTTTACATGGTAACAGGAAGAGGCTATTCAGCCCCTCCAGCATGCCTCAGAACAAAAGGATGGAAGAATTCATACACGTCAATGGATGATTGTATTTCAACACAGTGAGGTGTTTGGTATTACAAGTAAAATGAGGCAATCACATCTCATTTGTAAAATGATTTGGATAATAGAACAAACGGATTTGGGAGTACAGGTACACAAATTACTGAAAGATTTGATCTTAGTCAATAAGACTGTAATTTAGAGAAACAGAGTTAGGTTTGGAGGGATAGACTGTGGAGTGGGGAAGTTATATTAAGCTCATATTCAACAATGGTTAAACTACACTTGGAGTAATGCGCACAGTGCCAGTCTCCATTTCATAAGAGGGATATTGAACTGAAATGTTAAAAACTCCAAAAAAAGCCAAACCATGGGGTGATTTTCTCTTAAAAAGAGATGGCTAAGTGGTGACCACATAGAGGTCTTTAAAACAAGGAAGGGGGTTAAGAGAATAGGTACTGCTCTTCACTTGAGGAAAGAAAAGAAAAACTGTCATTTGTATAGCACCTTTCACAATTATAGAACATTCCAATCACTTCATGGCAAATGCAGTACTTTTTGAAATGTAGTCCCTGTCATAATGAGGGAACATGGAAGTCAATTTGTACCCAGCAATCTCTTAGCAGCAGCAATGTGACAATGACCAGATATGTTTGTCATGTTGATTTGGGTGATTGAGCGGTTGACTATTGGCCAGGAATCCGGTGGTGGTGTTGGGGGCAGGGTATGCGGAGAACACCTGAAATGGTGGGCATGGGATGTTTCTGTGATCCACCTGAGAGACTATGTTCAGCTGTCCCTGGTTGTCTGAGGAGATTCTGAAATCATGTCACTTGAGCAGGATGTGGATCAACAATGCTTGGACTCAAGAGTTGTGTGTGTGTGTGTGTGTGAGACCCACCAAGACCTAGTCGGGAAGAGTGAAACTGGCGGTCAGGCGGCCACCAAGACATCAGATGGGGAATTCAGAAAGAACCTGTTTCCTCAGAGAGGGCTACAGTGCAGATCCTGCTGCTACCACACTATGTAGTTAAGACAAATGAAGATAAACATATCAAAGGCAAGGGTATGCGAAATGAAGGATACGCAAATAAGGCTAAGGAGGAAGGATGAGAGGATCCTCAATTGGAGCAGACACACAAATATGAATTGCCTGGTTTAAATTACCTTTTGCTGTGGCAGAGAAGGTTAGGCTACTGTCATTTTCCCAACTACATCGTGTCTTATTAGACAGAGAAAAAGATGAAGGTGATGGTTTAACCTGAGGGTCACCACACCTCAGACAAGGGGAGAGATTGAGAAACTGAGTCCTTCACTGTGATCTCAGCCAATAATGGAATTAAACCCATGTTGTTGGTTTTATTCTATATGGCAAATGAGATGTCCAACTAACTGAACTAATGGCAAGCACCACCTCCCCCGTGACCTCCCCACCCCACCCCACCCCCCCAACACACACACACACACACACACAGTGCTGTAGATTCTAAGGAGATTAACCATTATCCAGAAACAGGAGGAGTCCATTCGGCTCCTCCAGCTTGTCAGACAGGAGGGAGTGTATTCCTGAGTTGAGGTTGTGTTGAGGATGACAGGATTGTAGCAGCCATCAGTAACTGGTCCAGTTAGTGGGAATCTCTGGCTGTCTGGTTTAGGCCAGTGTTCACCATGCCCGGTTGTGGGTAGCAATCAGCACAGAAAAGACCAGCCACCTTTCCAGTGTAAAATTGAAATGTTGCTTCTATCCCAGTTTGAGGATACAAAGCTCTAGAAATAGCTAATTTTCACAGATCAAGGGCAGTACTTGATTTGATGAGGCTTCCGTGTAGCTGATGAGTTTGTCACAGTGAATCTTTTACTTTCTTCACTCAGAGATCAAGCTGAATCCAGACCAGGCTGTAGTGAACACAGAGTTTAGAATCAAGATTAGAGTAGTGCTGGAAAACATATCAGGTCAGGCAGCATCCGAGGAGCAGAAAAATCGACGTTTCAGGCAAAAGACCTTCATCAGGATTCCTGATGTGCTTTCCCAGCACTACTCTACTCTAATCTTGACTCTAATCTCCAGCATCTGCAGTACCCATAATTTTGCCTAACACAGAGTTTAGCACCATTGCCCATTGACATCAATTTTACTCAGGCTGCTTGATGCCACACTCAAACAAATGTCAGGGTATTTACTTTCCTCTCACCTCTCAAAATTGAGCTCTTTTTGTCCATATTTGTTGCAATGGTGCCGGGAGCTAAATGGCACTAACAGACCCCAAACTGAGTATCAGTAAGCAGCTTATTGCTGTGTTAGTGCTTCCTAACAGCAATACCTGTGGTTCCTATACTTTCAATCACTTCCCTAATCAGAATGGATTAATGAGCCAGGGCTTTTATTGCCCCATCTTGGTTTGTTTACTGCCTCTGTTACTCTTAAGTACAACAATTACAATACACCTCTGGACAACATTATACATTCTACTCTCTGTAAACTTCAGCTCATCCAAAACCCTGTTACTAAACCCTAACTCACAACCACTCCCTTTCCTCATCATCCCTGTACTCTAGCAATGATTATTGCCATACCCTGTAACATAAATGAAAAATAGTGTTGAAGAATCCATCAGCCATTTCCCACTAATTATGATATACAAACATTGAGTGTTTAAGCAAACATTCAGCTAAAAGGTTGACGAAGAGATACATTCTTCCAGTACAGCGTCATGCTTCATGTGATCTGAAGCAAGATGGAGTATGAGATTATTAGACCCCTCAGGTCACATGTTATGATATAGTAGGCCATTTGGCCCATCAGGTCCACACTGACCCTACAAAGAGATATCATGAGCATATCTCTTAAATGTACGCATCTTTAAGAGACATCTTCCCTCTTTTTCCAAAGATGAAAACTTACCCAAACAGATTCACATAGGTATGTTTGTCAACTCAATAATTATACAAATAGGTAAAACAGAGCTTAAAAAAAACTTACATTTCAAGTTTCATTATAAATTTCTGGAGGTCTGACAACTCGTCCTGATCTGATGTAGTGTTCCTGTCTGGAGAGGGACATGTTGTTTTCAGTCTCTTTTGGTTGACTACTTGGTTGTCTTGCCATCTCTCAATATCACCACACAATCATCATTGTTGGAATATTGTTCTTTACTATCTCCTTGTGACTAATCCGTGTATCGTAAGTTAGTCTGAGCTGACCTCTGATCCTTCACAATGTAGCACAAAGATTTTGTGTGACCTCAGATAGACACTCTAGAAATCTTTGCTAGCATCCTGGTATTTTCATTTGGACTTCTGACTTACACTGTCTGCCCAGTGCATAGTTGTGGTAGTTCTACCAGCTCACTCATCATATATCTCTTTCATTCTCTTTTGTCTTTAAAGGAGAATGTCCTGTGTCGAGGATAGTTAGACGATCGGTTGCTGGATCAGGTCATTCACATTCACCTTCTGAGTTTAGGCTGTGCTGGGCATGGTAATCCCTTATCCATGCATGGTGCACACAAACATTCAGCAATACAGCACAATAAAATCTTGCTTTGCTGCTCAACACGTGATGAGCATGGATTTGCTGCTGTTATACATTTTGTTAGGCTAGCATAGCATGGGGATAGTTGGGTGATGATGTGATGTGGGTCACTCCCAACTTTGACACATTGCAGTTTATTCAGCGTTGGCGATGACAATCACATGCATTGTGTTGCCAAGTTGTCAAACAATGGAAAATTTAGAGAATTAATGTAACCTTCCCCCAGCATGGTGAATTGTGTTAAGCAGTGGATGGAACATGGATTGGGTGTAAAGACTCCCTTTGCTGCTGGGCTTAGTGCAGTTGCCATTGCCTCACATGAATTCACGAGTCATTGAATTTCCTGGTTTGTCGCTGTTCAGTACACAGACTCCCACAGTAGCCAGCCATCTTATACTCAGAGGTGTGATCTTATAGGAAGCCATTGAAGAGCTGAGGAATGAAGAGGAATATAGTGGTATTAGGAGACAGTATAGTGATAGAGATGGCACTGTTCATTGCAGCAAAAAGGGTGAGTCTAGGTAGTTTTATTCTCTGCCCAGTGGCAGGGTTCAGGATATCTACTTTCGGGATGGAGAAGAACTTGCATGAAAAGAAAGGAGGAGCATCCAGTGGCGTGGTCTACATCCATACCAACAACCTCAGTAGAGCCAACAACCTCAGGAAAGAGTTCTGCTGAGGCAGTATAGAAAGTTAGATTCTAAAATAAAAAGCATAATCCCTACGACGTGGAAGTAGGCCATTTGGCCCATCAGGTCCACACTGACCATACAAAGAACATCCCAACCGGACCCACACATCCTATCCCTTCCTGGTTAACCCCACATTTCCCATGAATAACCCACCTAGCCTGCACATCCCTGGATGTTATGGGCAATTTAAGCATGGCCAATCCACCTAACCTGTACATCTTTGGACTGTGGGAAGAAACCAGAGCACCCAGTGGAAACCCATACAGACACAGTGAGAATATACATACTCCACACACAGTCTCCCAAAGGTAGAATTGAACACAAGTCCTTGGCGCTGTGAGGCAGCAGTGCTAACCATTGAGCCGCCATACCAGCATATCCAATGTGCCCAATGGCTGCACGTTAAAGGCAATAATCTCTGAATTATTACCTGAGCCATGTGCATATTAACACAGAATGAATAAGGTTAGAAAAGTGAATGTATGAATGGTTTGGAAGAATTGGCTTCTGGTGTCTGGGGCATTGGTACCAGTACAAGGGAAGTGGGAAGGGATTTAGTAAAGGGAGGTCATGCCTGACAAACCTGTTGGAATTTTTTGAAGAGGTAACAAGTAGGTTAGACCAGGGGAACCCAGTGGATGTGGTCTATCTGGACTTTCAAAAGGCCTTTGATAAGGTGCCACACGGGAGACTGCTGAGCAAGGTGAGGGCCCATGGTGTTTGAGGTGAGCTGCTGGGATGGATTGAGGATTGGCTATCTAACAGAAGGCAGAGAGTTGGGATAAAAGGTTCTTTTTCAGAATGGCAGCCGGTGACGAGCGGTGTCCCGCAGGGTTCGGTGCTGGGGCCACAGCTGTTCGCATTATATATTAATGATTTGGATGAGGGAACCGGGGGCATTCTAGCGAAGTTTGCCGATGATACAAAGTTAGGTAGACAGGCAGGTAGTACTGAGGAAGTGGGGAGGCTACAGAAGGATCTAGACAGGTTGGGAGAGTGGTCCAGGAAATGGCTGATGGAATTTAACGTGAGCAAGTGCGAGGTCTTGCACTTTGGCAAAAAGAATATAGGAATGGACTACTTTCTAAATGGTGAGAAACTTAATAAAGCCAAAGCACAAAGGGATCTGGGAGTGCTAGTCGAGGATTCTCTAAAGGTAAACATGCAGGTTGAGTCTGTGATTAAGAAAGCGAATGCAATGTTGTCTCTTATCTCAAGAGGGTTGGAATATAAAAGCAGAGATGTACTACTAAGACTTTATAAAGCTCTGGTTAGGCCCCATTTGGAGTACTGTGTCCAGTTTTGGTCCCCACACCTCAGGAAGGACATACTGGCACTGGAACGTGTCCAGCGGAGATTCACACGGATGATCCCTGGAATGACAGGTCTAGCATATGAGGAACGGCTGAGGATACTGGGATTGTATTCGTTGGAGTTTAGAAGGTTAAGGGGAGATCTAATAGAGACGTACAAAATAATACATGGCTTTGAAAAGGTGGATGCTAGAAAATTGTTTCTGTTAGGCGAGGAGACTAGGACCCGTGGACACAGCCTTAGAATTAGAGGGGGTCATTTCAGAACGGAAATGCGGAGACATTTCTTCAGCCAGAGAGTGGTGGGCCTGTGGAATTCATTGCCACGGAGTGCAGTGGAAGCCGGGACGCTAAATGTCTTCAAGGCCGAGATTGATAGGTTCTTGTTGTCTAGAGGAATTAAGGGCTACGGGGAGAACGCTGGCAAGTGGAGCTGAAATGCGCATCAGCCATGATTGAATGGTGGAGTGGACTCGATGGGCCGAATGGCCTTACTTCCACTCCTATGTCTTATGGTCTTATGGTCTTATGGGATCTGTGTCACAGAGTCATAGAGACATACAGCACAGAAATAGACCCTTCGGTCCAACTCATCTATGCTGACCAGAATTCCTAAATTTAATCTATTCCCAGTTGCCAGCATTTGGCCCATATCCCTCTAAACCCTTCCTATTCGTATACCCATCCAGATGCCTTTTAAATGCTGTAATTGTACCAGCGTCCACCATTTCCTCTGGCAGTTCATTCCATACTTGCTCCACCCTCTGTGTGAAAAAACTGCCCCTTAGGTCCCTCTTATATAATCTCCCTCTCATCTTAAGTCTATAGCCACCAGATTTGGACTCCCCCACTCCAGGGAAAAGACCTTGGCAATCTACCCTATCCATGCCCCTCATGAATTTATAAACCTCAATAAGGTCACCCCTCAGCCTCTGATGTTCTGGGGAAACAGTCCTCGCCTACTCAGCCTCTCCTTGTAGCTCATTGGGAGGATTTACTCCTGGACCATGCTAGGGAATTGGTGTTCTCGTGATCCCCATCAATAGAGATTGGGAGAGGACTCTAAACTAAGCAAAGGGATCAAGTTTGAATAATTGGAACAAATCAAGTATAAAATTCAGGCAGGAGAGCAAAACACTAATGTGGAAAATAAAGATCAGAGAAATGCAGTCAAGTCTATATGCTACAAAGATAACAAAAAAATCTAAAGACTCCATACCTGAATGTATATAGCATTCATTACAGAGTAAATGAATTAATTGTACATATGGAAGTGAATAAATATGATGCAATAGCCATTTTGAAGATATGTTGCATAGCAACAAAGATTAGATTCTGAAGAATGATGGGTATGTGGCTTTTAAGAAGAATATGAAGCCAGATAAACACAGAGGAATAGCTCTCCTAATCAAAGGCAGTATTGATACATTAGTTAGAGATGGCCTTGTTTCAGGAGATCAGGATGTTGAATAGGTTTAGGTAGACATGGAGAATGTAAGGCAAGGAAGTTACTATTGGGAGTAGCTACAGGCTCCCTAACTTATCCACAACGTAGGACACATTATACAGAAATAATATTGTGATAAAGAAATGGCAATAGTCACAAGTGATTTTCATTTACATATAGACAGGAAAATTCAAATCGGCAATGGTAGCCTAGATGAAGAGTTCTTACAATGCTTTCAAGGTAGTTTCTGAGAGGAACACATTTTGGAACCAACCAGGAAGCAGGCTACACTAAGCTGTGTTTTGTGTGAAGTGACAGAATTATTTAATGACCTCTGAGTCAAGTCACCTCAAGGTAGCAGTGATTGAAAAGATGATTAAACTTTACATTTTGCTTGGAAGGGAAGAGAGTGGGTCTAAGACTAATATTCTAAACTTAACTAGGACAACTATGTCAGCTTGCCTGCAGTTAGCTGAAGTAAACTGGAATATTAGGTTAGAAAATAGAGCAGTAGTGGAGTATAGAGTCATAGAGATGTACAGCATGGAAACAGACCCTTCGATCCAACCCGTTCATGCTGACCAGATATCCCAACTCAAACTAGTCCCACTTGCCAACACCTGGCCCATATCTCTCCAAATCCTTCCTCTTCATATAACCATTCAGATGCCTTTTAAATGTTACAATTGTACTAGCTTCCAACACTTCCTCTGGCAGCTCATTCCATACACGTACCACCCTCTGAGTGAAAAAGTTGCCCCTTAGGCCTCTTTTATGTCTTTCCCCTTTCACACTAAACTTATGCCCTCTAGTTCTGGACTCCTCCACCCCAGGCAAAAGACTATGTCTATTTATCCTATCCATACCCTCATGATTTTATAAACCTCTATAAGGTCACCCCTCAGCCTCTGACGCTCCAGGGAAAGCAGCCCTAGCCTATTCAACCTCTCCTTATAGCTCAAATCCTCCAACTCTGGAAACATCCTTGTAAATCTTTCCTGAACCCTTTCAAGTTTCACCACATCTTTCCCATAGGAAGGAGACAAGAATTCATGCAATATTCCAACAGTGGCCTAACCAATGTCCTGTATAGCCGCAACATGACCTCCCAACTTCTTTACTCAATGCTCTGACCAATAAAGGAAAGCATACCACTATCTTATCTACCTGCGACTCCACTTTCAAGGAGCTATGAACCTGCACTCCAAGATCTCTTTGTTCAGCAACACTCCCTAGGACCTTACCATTAAGTGTATAATTCCTGCTAAGATTTGCTTTCCCAAAATGCAGCACCTCACATTTGTTTAAATTAAACTCCATCTGCCACTTCTCAGCCCATTGGCCCATCTGAACAAGATCCCATTGTAATCTGAGGTAACGTTCTTCACTACACCTCCACTTTTGATGCCATCAGCAAACTTACTAACTATACTTCTTATGCTCACATCCAAATCATTTATATAAATGATGGAGCAATAACATATAATTAAAGTGAATTTAAAAATGCTCAGAATAAGTATATTCCTTCTATAAAGAAAATTCCAATGAGAGAGCCCACTATCCATGGTTAACTAAAGATGAGGAAAGCATGTAACTTAAGGAAAAAAGCATAGAATTGAACAAAGATAAGTGGCAGATACAATAACTGGTCAGAGTATAAATAATGGCAAATAATGACGAAAAGATAATTGGGACAAATAAATTCGAGCATGGGAGAAAGCTAACTAGAAATCTAAAATAAAGATAGCAAGAGTTTTTATGGATATCTAAAATGCAAAGGAGTGAGTAAAGTGATCTTTGGTCCCCTTAGAAGGGGAGAATGGAGAGCTGATTGTCCAGAATAAAGAAATAGTGGATGTAAGAAATAAGGATTTTACTTCTGCCTTTGCTATAGAGGATACAAAAAACATCCCAGTCATATATATAAATCAGGAGTTTGCATGAAGAGAGGAACTTGGTGAAATTATACTCACAATGGAAGGGATACTGACCAAATTGATGGAGCTATGGATTGACCAGTCTATGGGTCGTTATGGACTTCATCCTAGGACCTTAAAGAGTTATGATCCTAGACTAATGAGGCCATGGATGCATTGTTGTTAATTTTCCAAAATTCATTAGATTTTCTAAAGGTTCAAAAAGACTGTCAGGCAGCAAATATAAACTCTGTATTCACGAAGAGAGAAAGGCAGAAAAGAATTAATTAAGGAAACTGTTGGCCAGTGAGCTTGATGGCTGTTATTGGGGACATATTAGAATTTACTGTTAAGAAGGCTGTTACATTTTCTTTATTCATTCACAGAATGAGGGCACCCCTGCCTAGGCGGGCATTTATTGCCCATCCTTAGTTGCCCAGAGGGCAGTTAAGAGTCAACCATATTGCTGTGTGTCTGGAGTCATATGTAGGCCATTCAAGGATGGCAATTTCCTGCCCTAATGGACATTAGTGAACCAGATGGGTTTTTCCAACAATGTTCATCATTAGATTTTAATTCCAGGCTTTGTTTTATTGAATTCAAATTCCCCCATTTGCTGTAATGGGATTCAAACCCAGGTCCCCAGAATATTATCTGGGTTTCTGGATTAATAGTCAAGTGATAATGCCACTGGGCCATCATCTCCATCTGACCTGGGACATTTGGAAAAACTGAAAGTAATCAGCAAGCACAGTTTTTTGAAAGGGAAATTGTGTTTAACCAATTTGAATTCTTTGAAGTGGTTACATGTATTGTGACAAGGGGGTTGTTGTGGTGAGGGGTGGGCAGCTGCAGTATTGTACTTGGATTTCTGTAAAACATTTGATAACGTTCCACATCAAAGATTATTGTGCAGTGTAGGAGCTCATGGCCTGAATGTTCGAATATTAACATGTTTTGAATTTAAAATGCTCCATCTTTTCTGACACAGACTATTCTTCTGAGAGTGGTTGATACTTATACGATAACTATCCTCAGCTTTCAGTTCTATGTAGTGCACAGGTCTGTTCCTTGGCCCAAAATGAGATGGCAGCTTTTTTACAAAACAGTATTGAAGTAACCATAGGAATTAATTTTATATATAAACATTGCATTCCTCAAGCACAAGTGTCTGAGCTAGGATTAAGCTGATAGGTTACACAGAGAAGCATGTTTCCAGGAGAGAATCATGCTTCACGTGATCTGAGGTAAGATTGAGGATGTGATCCTTATATCCTCGTGTTACCATGATGATATAATGACCATGTCACTTCAGATTATACTGACATACTGTCTATGAGACATGACACAAAGTATTTGATTTGTTGGATTTATATTGTTAAATCTGTTTCCACCCCCATAATTCTTCAATGTTTCCCTTGGCTCAGTTCATTTCTACTGAAACTTTTATCGATGCCTTCACTACTTCTCAATTCAACTTTTGCAATGTGCTCCCGGCTGCCTTTGCAAATCCCTCCCTTTGTAAACCTCAACTGATTCAAACCTCGACTGCTTCCTCCTAACTCACAGCTTGTGTGGCTTTCCCTATCACCCATCTAACTTCCTGATTTACACTGGCTTCCAGTCAAGCAATGCCTTGATTTGAAATTCCAGTGCTTATTTTTAAAAGTCTCCCGATCTCCGTAACCCCATCCACTCCAAAAAAACCCCTGCAATATCAGTTCTCCTTCTGTTCTCCCGTGCAGCACTGCTTAGACTCTAAACTTTAGAAGTTCCTCTCTCAGCCTCACCACTTCTCATACCTCCCTTCCTGTGAGCCACGCTGTAAAATCTACTCCTTTGTTCATGTTTTTGCTGTGAGAAATTCCCATGTCAGATTTGGCTGTCTCCTGTGATGTGCCTTGCAATCTTTAATATGTTTCAGGGAATTTTATAAATACAATTTTCTGTTATTTTCCTTGACAGGACACACACTGGGTAATTTATTGGCAAATCTTAGATTGCTAGTTACTCGCTAATGTGTTAGCTTCAGTCTCTGACGTGTTCAGAGGGTTCTAACCTAACATTGAGTCTTATTCATGTTCAATGAGGCAAGGAAATGAAATGATCACATTGCCTGATAGCAGCTTTGTGCGAAAGGTGCCCAAGGGATGTGTTCACTTGATGAGTGTTTGTGTGTGAACCAGCTGTTCTATCATTGAGTTTATGCCTGGCTATTTCTACTCCAGAGAGAGAGTGAGAGGACTGTGAGGTAATCCTCAAGATCAGAACATTCACCTATCACTCTAAACAGCTGGTCAGCATTAACTGTGTATTTGACCGAGACTCAAGCCTTTAGACAAGTGTTCAATACATCCGTCACACAACTCAATAGCTTCCTGAACAGAAAGAAAAGCAACAATCTAGCTTTTAAACAGGCTGTCACTTTGTCCCATCTGTGCTGAGTACAGGAAGGTTACACATGGTTCAATCCTTGCAGCCGTTGTTATTTAGTGGGCAAGATACCTTCAAACGTTGCCTTCAGGTATGTAATTGATTTTAATGTTGGTGTCTCAGACCAGCTGAAATATCACAACAGACAGAGCAGTCTCGGACACTCCAACATTCTCAGTTTCTGAAATCAAATCAGAATTCAGTTAATCTTCAGAACAGTGTGAGAGTGTCCAGGATAGAGTGAGAGACTGAGCGGGACAATGTGACAGTGTCCAGGAGAGAGTAAGAGTGGGAGAGTGCTCAGGAGAGTGTGACACTGTCCGGGCAAGAGTGAGTGTGAGAGCATCCATGAGAGTGTGAAGGTGTCTGGGAAATTGAGACACTGTGAGAGTGTCCAGGAGACTGAGATTGTGTGAGAGTGTCTGGGAGACAGTGAGAGCTCCCATGGGAGTGTGAGTGTGCCCAGGAAAGAGAGATAGTGTGAGTGTGTCAGGGAGAGTGACCGGGAGAGTGTGAGTTTGTCTGGGAAAGTGTGAGAGTGACCGGGTGAGTGTGAGAGTGCCAGGGCGAGTGTGAGATTTTTCAGGAAAGTGTGTGTGTGTGTGTGTGTGTGTCCGAGAGATTGTCTCGGTTGCTCTCACAATGTGAGAGAGTGAGAGCATAAGGGTTGTGAGTGTGGTGCTGAAAAAGCACAACAGGTCAGACAGCATCCGAGGAGCAGGAGAATCGATGTTTCGGGCATAAGCCCTTCACCAGGAATGAGGCTTGTGGGCTAGGGGGCTGAGAGGTAGCTGAGAATGCGATAGGTAGATGAAGGTGAGGGAGAAGATGATAGGTCAGAGAGGAGGGCGGAGCAAATAGAGGGCAGTGCTGAGTTGGAGGCTTGGGACTTGGAGGGAGGGGAAATGAGAAAACTGTTGACATCCACATTGATCCCGTGTGGTTGCAGTGTCCCAAGTTGTCCTTCCTCCAGGTGGTAAAGGTTTGGCGGTGGAGGAGGCCCAGGACCTGCATGTCCTTGACGGAGTGGGAGAGGGAGTTGAAGTGTTCAGCCACAGGCTGGTGGGGTTGGTTGGTGCAGGTGCTCCAGAGATGTTCTCTGAAACAATTCGCAAGTAGGCGTCCTGTCTCCCCAATGTAGAGGAAACTACATCAGGTGCAATGGATACAGTAGATGACATTGTTGGAGATACAGGTAAATTTCTGTCGGATATGAAAGGACGCCTTGGATGGCAGTGAAGGGAGTGGTTTGGGTGCAGGTTTTGCACTTCCTGCGGTGGCAGGGGAAGGTGCCGGGAGTGGGGTGTGGGCTGGTGGGAGGCGTGGACCTGACAAGGGAGTCGCGGAGGGAATGGTCTCTCTGGAATGCTGACAGGGGTGGGGAGGGAAATATATCTCTGGTGATGAGGTCTGTTTGTAGGTGCCGGAAGTGGTGAAGGATGATACGATGTCTATGGAGGTTGGTGGGGTGGAAGGTGAGGACCAGGGGCTTCTGTCCTTATTGCATTGGGATGGGTAGGGCTCAAGGGCGGTGGTGCGGAAAATGGAGGAGATATGCTGGAGGGCATCGTTGACCACGTGGGAAGGGAAATTGTGATCCTGGAAGAAGGGGGCCACCTGGGATTTTCTATGGTTAAATTGGTCATCCTAGGAACAGATGCGGCAGAGGCAGAGGAATTGGGAATAAGGGATGGCATTTTTATAGGGAGTAGGTGGGAGGAGGCGTAGTCTAGGTAGCTGTGGGAGTCGGTGGGCTTGTAGTAGATAGCTATGGTTAGTCGGTCACCAGAGATGGAGATGGAGATGGAGAGGTCCAGGAAATGGAGGGAGGTGTCCAAGATGGTCCAGGTCAATTTGAGGTCAGAGTGTGAGGTGAGAAGGTGAGAGAAGTTGATAAACCTTCTCGTGGGAGCATGAGGTGGCACTGATACAATCATTGATGTAGTGGAGGAACAGCTTGGGGGTGGTGCCGGTGTAACTGCAAAAGATGGACTGTTCCATGTGCCCAAAAACAAGGCAGGCATAGCTGGGTCCCATGCGGGTGCCCATGGCTACCCTTTTGGTTTGGAGGAAGTGGGAGGATTGGAAGGGGAAGTTGTTAAGGGTAGGGTTCAGCCAGGTGGATGAAGGTGTTGGTGGAAGGGTACTGGTTGTGATGGCGTGAGAGGAAGAAACGGAGGCCTTAGAAGCCTTCGTCATGGTGGATCGATGTGTACAGGGACTGGATGTCCATGGTGAAGATGAGGCGTTTGGGGCCATGGAAATGAAAATCTTGGAGGAGGTGAAGGGCATGGATGGTGTCCCAAATGTAAGTAGGGAGTTCCTGGACTAAGGAGGATAGGATGGTGTTGAGGTAGGAAGAGATGAGTTAGGTGGGACAGGAGCAGGGTGAGACAATGGGTCAACAGGGAAATCAGGTTTATGAATCTTTGGTAGGAGGTAGAAATGGGCGGTGTGGGGTTCATGGACAATGAGATTGGAGGCTGTGGGTGGGAGATCCCTAGAGGTGATGAGGTTGTAGATGGTCTGGGAGATGATGGTTTGGTGATGGGAGGTGAGGTTGTGGTCAAAGGGGGCAGTAGCAGGAGGTGTCCGTGAATTGGCAGCTGGCTTCAGCAGCGTAGAGGTTGGTGCACCAAACTACCACTGCCTCCCCTTGATGGTGAGGTTGGGGTTGGAGCGGAGGGAGTGGAGGGCTGCATGTTGTGAGGGCAGGAGGTTGGAGTGGGTGAGGGAGTGGACAGGTCGAGGTGGTCAATGTCACAGCAGCAGTTAGAAATGAAGACATCAAGGGCAGGTAACAGGCCAGCACGGGATGTCCCGGTGGATAGGGTGTGTTGGAGGCGAGAGAAGGAGTTTATGAGAGTGTGAGATTATGAGAATATATGAGAGTGTGAGATTGTGAGATTGTCAAGGAGAGTGGAGGACATCGCATTGAGGAGAGTGTTCATGACTAAGTGTGAGAGTGACCAAGAGTGACAGTGACATGAGAGTAAGAGGAAATAGACCCCTGGGTGACGAAGAGTGTTTGGGTCAGTATGTGAACTCTCTGGATCAGTTTCTGGGTCATTGTGTACGTCTGTCTGTGCATCTGTCTCTGTGTCAGTGTCTCCAAGTCAGTGTCTGGGCCACTCTCTGTGTCACTCTCTGGATTGCTCTCTGGGTGGGACAGTGTATGTTGGTCTCAGTGCTGCCATTTCAGAGTCTCACTGTCCTCTGCTCCCCCCTTCCTCTGCCTCCTGTTCAAAGGAGACAGTGTATCTCATCACAGTGTTTATTCTGTGAGTGTTGGCAGAGCCCTGGTCAGTCGTTCTGTGTGAGGCTGTGCTGGTTCACTGTGAAGTGAATGGGGCGATTGGCCCAGCTGATCCACTCTGCGCCAGGAGCAGATCCTGGAGTTCTCCTTTGGACTGATTTCCTGGGACAGATGGTGATGTTGCAAGACCATGAGATGCTCGTTTAGTCCCTGTATTTCTCAGTGAGACAGGGAGTGGGGCTTACACCCAGCTGTTAGGCTTCAAGCCCTGGCTTAATGTTATTTTATCACCCAGCAGCATTCTGCTGTCTTGTCACAGGGTGAGAAAGCCCATAACATGCAACACAGGTGACCTGGACACCACAGGAAATGGGGACGTTGTCAAGGCTGGTGATTCCATGTGGGAAACTGGTGTTTCAGGATGAGTCACTGAGACTGTAAAGTCATCTCTACAATCAGTGACCATTGCACACCTTCCTTCCCCACCCCCCATCTTCCCCCCACCCCCAATATTAAGGACAGCACGGTGGCTCAGTGGTTAGCACTGCTACCTCACAGCACCAGAGACCTGGGTTCAATTCCTGCCTTGGGCCACTGTCCATGTGGAGTTTGCACATTCTCCCCATGTCTGCATGAGTTTCCTCTGGGTGCTCTGGTTTTCTCCCACAATCCAAAGATGTGCAGGTTAGATGAATTGGCCAAGCTAAATTGCCCGTAGTCTTAGGTCCATTAGTCAGGGGAATGGGTCGAGGTGGCTTACTCTTCAGACGGTCAATGAGGACTGGTTGGACCAAATGGCCTGTTTCCACATTGTAGGGACTCTAACCTAATCTTGTATAAAACACAGAAGGATTTACAGCAGAGATGGAAACCATTTGACCCCTCGATTCTGTGTTGGTTAAAATGAACCCTTCCAGCCAAATCACACCTTCCAGCTCTCACTCTTTACAATGCTGCAGCTTAAATGCATTCCCTAGTTAAAGGGCTTTTCCCTCTTCCAGCCTTTTGTAACTTCCCCACCACACTCTGGATTGAAATATGGGTCTCAGCCTCTCTCTAACTCTCTACCAATTAACATTAAATCTGTGTCCCAGGTTTCTGGTAATGGAAATAAGTCCTTCCTACTCATTTTATCCCTCATAATGTGATATCTTTAGTTAAGTCTCCCCTTAGCCTACTCAATTCCAAAGAAAACAACCCTATCTTATCCATTATTTTTCTCATTGCTGAAAATCTCACTTCATGGTAACTTCCTTCTAAGTGTATTTTACAGACCCTCTCAGGTGATCATGTCCCTCCTGTATCGAGGTGTTCAGAAGTGTACACTGTACTCGAGCTGTAGTTTATGATTTATGTAACAAACTCAAGCTTTCAGCTGTGTCTCAAGCCGTCTGAGTCTACTTTGTGCACTGAATATGAATTTAAAAGGAAATACAGGGAGAAGATTGGACAAAGGCTTCAGATTTGAAAATTCATGGGAGCTGCACAATATGCCATCACAGATCTTTTTCTATTTCAAAAATACACTTTACTCGTAAAAATATCTTTGTTTCCATACATGGTCACTAAAACAGTTTGGTGTGGTACAGCAGAATGTGAAGAAAAATGAAATATTGACTCTATACAACAAACAAATCCAAAATATTTATTATTTGGACAAGATTATATCGGGAAGGTCTGATAACTGAATGGGGCCCCATTGTACTCCGGCAGGAAGACCTCAGACAGTGGCCTTTCCCTATTGCACTTTGGCGGCAACTGCCCCAAACTTTAGTGCATCCCTCAGCGCATAGTCCTAGACCATGGAATGTGCCAGTCTGCAAGACTCAGTCAACACTCCTTATTCTGGAAGACCAATAAGTTTCAGGTAGACCAAAGAGTGTCTTTCACCGAGTTGATAGTTCTCCAGGAGCAGCCAATGTTTGTCCCAATATGTATCCCCCAGAACACACCATAGAGCACCGAGTGCTGTGTTATGGTGTTGCTCAGGATGAACTTGAACAAAAGCCAATGAATCTTCCTCCAACTTCCTTTGCAAAGGCACATTCCAGAAGGAGATGTGCAACAGTCTCTAGCCCACCGCAGCCACTTCAAGGGCAGCATACAACTGCGCAGACTGACAGGACATACAAGAAGGATTTCATAGGTAGTGCCATTCTGCCAAATGGCTTTCGACAGTCTGCTCAGGGAAAGATGCGACAGGACCCTTTACCCATAGGGTCTTAAGGAGCCTATGTGCTGACCTAGTCCTGATTGACTTATGGTTAAGGGTGCTTTTCTTTGCAAATTTCTCCATGGAGGACAAGTGAAATGGAAAGGTCCAACTGAATGCAGTTCTGGTCTCCTTCCTATTGGAAGGATGTTGTGAAACTTGAAAGGGTTCAGAAAAGCTTGACAAGGATGTTGCCAGGGTTGGAGGATTTGAGCTACAGGGAAAGGCTGAACAGGCTGGGGCTGTTTTCCCTGGAGCGTCGGAGGCCGAGGGATGACCTTATAGAGGTTTATAAAATCATAGGGGCATGGATAGGGTAAATAGACAAGGTTTTTTCCCTGGGGTGGGGGAATTCAGAACCAGAGGGCATTGGTTTATGGTAACAGAGGAAAGATCTAAAACGGACCTAAGGGGCAACTTTCTCATGCAGGCGGTGATGCATTTATGGAATGAGCTGCCAGAGGAAGTGGTGGAGGCTGGTACAATTGCAATATTTAAAACACATCTGGATGGGTAAATGAATAGGAAGGGTTTGGAGGGATATGGGCCAAGTGCTGGCAAATGGGACTAGATTAGTTTAGAATATCTGGTCGGTATGGACGAATTGGACCAAAGAGTCTGTTTCTGTGCTATACATGTCTATGACTCTACTTGGAGCATCCCATGACAATGAGGCCATTCCCACCCTTCTTAAGGAAGACCGGTAGAACCTCAGTACATAGTGACACTTGGTACTTGTATACTTGATTGCCATCACAGACTGCCCTGAAATGGCCTTTCAGCATCATTTTCATAATGTTGAATACCATACAGCTGAGGTCTTAGCAATATTCACATCTTTATTTGCATTGTGTTTAGAAACTGATTGACTCATTTAAGTGTACTATTGTGCGAGTTAGAATCATACATCACAGAAAGAGACCCTTCAGTCCAACCAGTTCATGCCAATCATAATCCCAAACTAAACTAGTCCCACCTGCCTACACTTGGCCCATATCCCCCCAAATCTTTCTTATTCAACTACCTATTTAAGTGCCTTTTAAATGTTGTCACTGTACCACATCTACTGCTTCCTCTGGGATTTGGTTCCACACATGAACCACTCTCTGTGTAAAAAACATCGTCCATCATGTGTATTTTAAATCTTTCTTCTCTCACCTTAAACATATACGCCCTAGTCCTGAAATCCCCCACACTACAGAAAAGATGACTGCTACTCACCTTATCTATTTCCCTCATGACATTAAAAACCTCAATAATGTCACCCCTCAACCTCCGACATTCCAGTAAAAACTGTCCCAGCCTATCCAGCCTCTCCTTATAACTCAAACCTTCCATTCCTGGCAACTTCCTGGTAATTTTTTTCTGAACCCTCTCCAGCTTAATAATATTCTTCCTATCACAGGACACAGTACTCCAGAAGAGGCCTCACCAAAGTCCTGCACAACCTCAAGATGACATCCCAACTTCAATACTCATTAGAGAGGATGAATAGTCAAGGTCTTTTCCCCAGGATAGGAGAGTCCAAGACTAGAGGGCATAGGTTTAAGGTGAGAGGGGAAAGATTTAAAAGGGACTTAAGAGGCAACATTTTCACATAGACGGTGGTGCATGTATGGAATGAGCTGCCAGTGGAAGTGTTGGAGGCTTGTATGATTACATCATTTAAAAGGCATCAGGATGGGTATATGAAGAGGAAGGGTTTAGAGGAATAAGGGACAAATGCTGGCAAATGGGACTAGATTACTTAGGATACCTGGTCACCATGGACACATTAGACTGAAGGGTCTGTTTTCATGCTGTAAATCTCTATGACTCGATAAGCTCCATCTGCCACTCTTCAGCCCATTGACCCAATTGCTCAAGATCTCTTTGTAATTATCGATAGCCTTCTTCACTGTCCACTATACCATCAATTTTGGTGTCATCTGAAAGCATACTAACCATGCCTTCAATATTCTCATCCAAAACATTTATATAAATGACAAACAAAAGTGAATCCAGTACTGATCCCTGTGGAACACAGCTGGTAATAGGCCTCCAATCTGAAAAACAACCATCCACTGTCACTCTCTGTTTCCTGTCATTTAGCCAATTTTGTATCCAACTGGCAAGCTCACCATGTGACCTAATTTTGCTAATCAGACTGCCATGCAGAACTTTGCAAAGGCTTGACTAAAGTCTGAGTAAGCAATTCCTACTGCTCTGCCCTCATCAATCTTCTTGGTTACTTCCTCTCAAGTTTGAGAGACAATTTCCTTCGCATAAAATCACGATGATCATCCCGAATCATTCCTTGCCTCTCCAAATGCATATAAATCCTATCTTTCAGATTCACATCCATCAATTTACCCACCACTGAAGTCAGACTCACAGGTCTATAAAGAGGAACCTCGATTATCCAGCATTCAATTATCTGAATATCAGATTATCCATGAAGATCGCAAGGTTCCAATGCTTGGCTAAACTATGTTATCCAGCATTCAATTATCCGGAATTCAATCACCCGAATGAAATACTCTGTGCCCATGTCCTTCGGATAATCACGATTCCTCTATAGTTCTCAGGATTGTCCTTACATCCCTTCTTAAACAATAGCACAACCTTAGCCACTCTCCATCATCTGGGCACCTCACCAGTAGTTATAGATGAAACATGTCTGCAAGGAGTCCAGCAATTTCCTCCCTACATTTCAGTTTTGACGTTTTTGATAGGAGTCTTAATTAAACGGCAACTTTGGATAGACTCCGATATATGTCTCACAGCTACTGCACACAAACATCATGGGCTAAACCATCATGGGCCTAAGCAGACATGCCCCTCCCCCAAGTCCCTCCTCCCTACCTTTTATCTTAGCCTGCTGGACACACTTTCCTCATTCCTGAAAAAGGGCTCATGCCCGAAACGCCGATTCTCCTGCTCCTTGGATGCTGCCTGACCTGCTGCGCTTTTCCAGCAACACATTTTCAGCTCTGATCTCCAGCATCTGCAGTCCTCACTTTCTCCTCGGCCTAAGCAGACACTAAATCAAACCTCCAAGCTCCAGTCAAACCTCCATTGTCATATTGATGCCAATTATGAGCAAACCAGGGTTAGAGATGAGTGATGCTATCACAAAATAGATCATCGATTTAGAATACTGCATTTCTTGAACTACGACGGCATACGTAAGCATCTGAGGCTCATCTGAGGGTGAATTCAGCAACTTTGGAAAACATTCTCTGAATTGCAGTCTGAAGAGTGGGTCAAACCATTACACAGAGAAAGTCCACAGTAAATCCAGACACTGATTGAGGTCAATCCAGGAAGCTGCAAGTTAATTTGGGGAAAATCTTTCAAATCAGATTAAAGTGAAACAAAAGATCCTTTCACAATGGTTTCATGCCTGTAGGGCTTATTGGTGTGAATGTAACTCAGTCTGAATTAAAGTTAAACCTTCTATTTATTCGAAAGATGGATTTTCTCAACCACCTCTTTACTGCTTTGACTATTTTACATAAAGAATGTTTTGGGAAAGTTCCCTGCTGATTTCCAGTCGAAATGCTTTCCAGGGTAAGCTAGGCATTGGCTAAAATTTGCTCCACCTCCTCCAAGACTTCCGTTTTCCCGGCTCCCAATGCCTCATCTTCACCATGGATATCCAGTCCCTCCTCCATCCGCTATGACCAGGGCCTCTAAGCCCTCCGTTTCTTCCTCTCCCAACGTCCCCAACAGTACCCTTCCACCGACACTCTCATTCATTTGGCCGAACTGGTCCTCATCCTGAACAATTTCTCCTTCGAATCCTCCCATTTCCTCCAGACCAAATGGGTAGCCCTGGGCACACGTATGGGCCCCAGCTATGCCTGTCTCTTTGTTGGCTACGTAGAACAGTCCATCTTCCGTAATTACACCGGCACCACTCCCCACCTCTTCCTCCGCTACATTGATGACTGCATTGGCGCCACCTCGTGCTCCCGCGAGGAGGTTGATCAATTCATCAACTTCACCAACACATTCCACCCTGACCTTAAATTTACCTGGACCATCTCTGACACCTCCCTCCCCTTCCTGGACCTCTCCATCTCCATTGATGACAACCGACTTGACACCGACATTTTTTTACAAACCCACCGATTCCCACAGCTACCTGGATTACACCTCTTCCCACCCTACCTCCTGCAAAAATGCCATCCCGTATTCCCAATTCCTCTGCCTCTGCCGTATCTGCTCCCAGGAGGACCAGTTCCACCACAGAACACACCAGATGGCCTCCTTCTTTAGAGATCGCAATTTCCCTTCCAAAGATGCCCTCCAACGCATCTCATCCACATCCCGCACCTCCACCCTCAGACCCCACCCCTCCAACCGTGACAAGGACAGAACGCCCCTGGTGCTCACCTTCCACCCTACCAACCTTTGCATAAACCAAATCATCCGCCAACATTTCCGCCACCTCCAAAAAGACACCACCACCAGGGATATATTTCCCTCCCCACCCCTTTCCGCCTTCCGCAAAGACCGTTCCCTCCGTGACTACCTGGTCAGGTCCACGCCCCCCTACAACCCACCGTCCCATCCTGGCACCTTCCCCTGCCTCCGCAGGATTGCAAAACCTGTGCCCACACCTCCTCCCTCACCTCCATCCAAGGCCCTAAAGGAGCCTTCCACATCCATCAAGGTTTTACCTGCACATCCACCAATATCATTTCTTGTATCTGTTGCTCCTGATGCGGTCTCCTCTACACTGGGGAGACTGGACGCCTCCTAACAGAGTGCTTTAGGGAACATCTCCGGGACACCCACACCGCCCTGTGGCCCAACATTTCAACTCCCCCTCCCACTCTGCCGAGGACATGGAGGTAAGGGCCTCCTTCACCGCCGCTCCCTCACCACCTGACACCTGGAGGAAGAACGCCTCATCTTCCGCCTCGGAACACTTCAACGCCAAAGCATCAATGTGGACTTCAACAGTTTCCTCATTTCCCCTTCCCTCACCTCACCCCAGTTCCAAACTTCCAGATCAGCGCTGTCCCCATGACTTGTCCGACCTGCCTATCTTCTTTTCCACCTATCCACTCCACCCTCCTCCCTGACCTATCACCTTCAACCCCTCCCCCACTCACCTATTGTACTCTATGCTACTTTCTCCCCACCCCCACCCTCCACTTTTCAGGGCACTCTGCCTGTATTCCTGATGAAGGGCCTTTGTCCGAAACGTCGATTTTACTGCTCCTCAGATGCTACCTAAACTGCTGTGCTTTTCCAGTACCACTAATCCAAAATCTGGTTTCCAGCATCTGCAGTCATT
This sequence comes from Chiloscyllium punctatum, assembly GCF_047496795.1. Taxonomy (NCBI): domain Eukaryota; kingdom Metazoa; phylum Chordata; class Chondrichthyes; order Orectolobiformes; family Hemiscylliidae; genus Chiloscyllium; species Chiloscyllium punctatum. The sequence continues at coordinate 122,778,508 of NC_092741.1, read as the reverse complement.
GTTTTTACCTGGAATTATACCATAGCCATGGTTTTATTGTACCATAGGTCTGGACTCTGAATAGGCTGATTACATGGGTATTCCTGATGAAGGGCTTATGCTCAATATGTCGATTCCTCTGCTCCTTGGATGCTGCCTAACCTGTTGTGCTTTTCCAGTGCTCCACTTTTCAACTCTGATCTCCAGCACCTGCACTTGTCACTTTCTCCTGATTGCATGGGCAGACAGGGCTAGAATTTCCACGAAGTGGAGGCCCCAGGTCAGGTGCAAAATTCACCAGTTTTCTGAAGTGAAATTTTGGTTGAACCAGAGCAATTGGGCAGTATAGCTTAACGGAATTCTTTTAGAATTTTCTTTTGGATTAAACATGAGATCTTAGGGTATTTCAGAGTGTAAGTGCATGTAGTTTTATTTGTACAACTTAACATGCTTCAATTGCAACAAAATAAGCATTTTAAACTGTGGAGGCACAGGCCATAATCTTCAAATATTCCTTACATGTGGGGCAATGCCAGCACTGTAGAATTGTAACTTCAGAGTTCAGAAGGTTGTCATGATAAGCACAGCAAATGTAAACTAGTCAGCAGTGGAAAAGGTCTTTGAAACAATAACCGGGGCACAAACAAAGGTAAGGGTGGAATAATTAAACGTACATAGGATTGTTCAAATCATTTTTAATGAACTAGGTTGAGTTTTTGAAGAGAGGGTTGATAAGAATAATCTTCTAGGAGAAAGTGAGGACTGCAGATGCTGGAGATCAGAGCTGAAAAAATGTTGCTGGAAAAGCGCAGCAGGTCAGGCAGCATCCAAGGAGCAGGAGAATCGATGTTTCGGGCATGAGCCCTTCTTCAGGAATGGTAAGATAAGAGTAATCCTTGATAAGAGTAATCATCTGATTACGGAGGCAATGGCCCAGTGGTATTCTCGCTAGACTGTTAATCTAGAGACCCCACTAATATTCTGGGGACCCCATTTTGAATCTAGCCATGGCAAGTGGTGGAATTTGAATTTGACAAAAAAAAATCTGAAGAATCTAGTGATGACCATGAAACCATTATCAATTGTTGGAAAAACCCATCTGGCTCATTAATGTCCTTCAGGGAAGGAAATCTGCCACCCTCACCTGGTCTGGCCGACATGTGGTTCCAGACTCACAGCACTATCTTTGACTCTCAACTGCCCTCTGAAGTAGTGTAGCAAACTATTCAGTTGTACCAATCCCTACAAAGTCTCAAAGAAATAAAACCCAATGGATCACTTAACATCGACCAGGCACCGGAAAACGCAAAGGCAGAAACAGCCCTGTCAACCCTGCAATGTCCTCCTCACTAACACCTGGGAGCGAATGCCAAAATAAGGTGAGCTGTCTCACAGATATAGTCAAGTAACAGCCTGACATACACACAGAATCATACCTCACAAATAATGCCACAAACATCACCACCACCCTCCCTGAATATGTCCTGGGCCACCGGCAAGACAAACCCAGCAGAGGTGTTGGCATAGTCGTATACAGGAAACCTTCTGCAGATAGAATCACAGAATCCCTACAGTGTGGAAACGGGCCCTTCAGCCCAAGTCCACACTGACCCTCTGGAGAGTAACCCACCCAGACCCATTCCCCTATTACTCTATATTTACCCCAGACTAATATACCTAACCTACACATCCCTGAACACTTAGCACGACCAATTCACCTAACCTGCACATGTTTGGACTGTGGGAGGAAACCAGAGCATCTGGACAAAACCCTTGCAGACAAGGGGAGAACATGCAAACTCCACACAGTCACCCGAGGCTGGAATTGAACCCGGGTTCTTGGCACTGTGAGGCAACAGTACTACTCACTGAGTCACCGTGCAGCCCACATTACCAAGTACAAACCTCCGGCAGCTGATGAATCAGTGCTCCTCCATGTTGAACAACACTTGGAGGAAGCACAGGTTTATAGTTTCTTGAAAGTGGAGTCACAGGTAAATAGGATAGTGAAGGCGGCGTTTGGTATTCTTTCCTTTATTGGTCAGTGCACTTAATAAAGGAGTTGGGAGGTCACAAGGGCGGAAAACGTATTCTAAGTGGGGGCTTTCAATGTCCACAAGAAGAGTGGCTTGGCAGCAGTACTAATGATCCAACTGGTCGGGTCTTAAAGGACATAGCTGCTAGTGTGAGTTTGCAGTAGGGGTGAGGGAACCAACAAGAAGGAAAAACATACTTGACCTCATCCTTACCAATCTACCAGCTGCAGATGCATATGTGCAAGACAGCATGGGTAAGAGTGACCACTACACAGTTCTTGTGGAGACTTAGTCCTACCTTCACATTGAGAATAACCTCCATCATATTGTGGGGCACGATCACCATGCTAAATGGGAAAGACTTCAAATAGATCTCATAACTTAAGACTGGGCATGTATGAAGCATTGAGGGCCATCAGCAGCACCAGTGTTCCAATATAATCTGTAACCTCACAGCCCGGCATATCCCTCACTCAACCATTACCATCAAACCAGGGATCAACCCCGGTTCAATGGAGAGTGCAGGAGGACATGCCAGGAGCAGCACTAGCCATTCCTGAAAGTGAGATGTCAACCTTGTGAAGCTACCAAACAGGAATACCTGCATGCCAAACAATATAAGCAGCAAGTGATAGGCAGAGTTAAGTAATTCCACAACCAACAGATCAGATCTAAGCTCTGCAATCCTGCCACATCCAATCATGAATGGTGGTGGAAATTTAAACAACTCTTTCAAGTTTCACATCATATTTCCTAGAGTAGGGAGACCAAAATTGCACACAATATTCCAAAAGCCGAACCAATGTCCTGTACAGCTGCAACATGACCTCCCAACTCCTGTACTCAATACTCTGACCGATAAAGGAAAGCATACCAAACGCCTTCTTCACTATCCTATCTACCTGCGACTCCACTTTCAAGGAGCTATGAACCTGCACTCCAAGGTCTCTTTGTTCAGCAACACTCCCTAGGACCTTACCACTAAGTGTATAAGTCCTGCTAAGATTTGCTTTCCCAAAATGCAGCACTTTATGTTTATCTAAAATTAAACTCTATCTGCCACTTCTCAGCTCATTGGCTCATCTGATCAAAATCTCGTTGTAATCTGAGGTAACTTTCTTCACTATCCTCTATGTCCAAATTTGATCTCATCTGCAAACTTACTAATTATATCTCTAAAGCTCACTTCCAAATCATTTATATAAATGTCAAAAAGTAGTGGACCCAACCCCAATCCTTGTGGCACTCCACAGGTCACAGGCCTCCAATCTGACCACCACCACCCTATGTCTTCTACCTTTGAGCCAGTTCTGTATCCAAATAGCTAGTTCTCCCTGTATTCCATGAGATCTAACCTTGCTAGCCAGTCTCCCATGGGGAACCTTGTTAAACACCTTACTGAAGTCTATACAGATTATGTCTATCGCTTTGCCCTCATCAATCCTTTGTTTCTTCTTCAAAAAAACTTAATCAAGTTTGTGAGACATGATTCCCACGCACAAAATCATGTTGACTATCCCTAATCAGTCCTTGCCTTTCCAAATACATGTACATCCTGTCCCTCAGGATTCCCTCTAACAACTTGCCCACCACTGATGTCAGGATCACAGGCCTATAGTTTCCTGGATTGACCTTACCACCTTTCTTAAATAGTGGCACCACATTAGCCAACCTCCAGTCTTCCAGCACCTCATCTGTGAATACTGATGATATGAATATCTCAGCAAGAGGCCCAGCAATCACTTCCCTAGCTTCCCACAGAGTTCGAGGGTACACCTGATTGGATCCTGGGGATTTTTCCACTTTTATAGATTTCAAGACATCCAGCACTTCCTCTTCTGTAATATGGACATTCTTTCAAGATGTCACCATTTATTTCCCTATATTCTATATCCTCCATGTCCTTTTCCACAGTAAACACTGATGCAAAATACTCATTTCGTATCTCCTCCATCTCCTGCAGCCTAACACAAAAGGCCTTGAAATGATGGAATACACATGAATGCAAAAGGTAATGCTGAAACATTCACAGCAATCTTCAGTTAGATATACCAAGTGGACAATCCATCTCAGTCTGGTCTGATGGTCCCTAGTGCTACAGATACCGGTCATCAGCCAATTCAATTCACATGATAGCAAGAAACATTTAGAAACACTGGATAATGCAAAAGCAATGGGTCCTGCCAACATTCCAGCAGTAGTACTGAAGGCTTGTGCTCCAGAACTTGCCACTCCCCTCACCAAGCTGTTCCAGTACAATTACAACACTGGCACCTACTCAAAAATGTGGAAAATTGCCTAGGTATGTCCTGTACAAAAAAAGCAGAACATCGTGGGATGGCACAGGAGCTCAGTGGTTAGCGCTGCTGCCTCACAGTACCAAGGACCCGGGTTTGATTTCAGCTTCGGGCGACTGTCTGTGTGAAGCTTGCACATTCTTCTCTTTCTCCAAAAAATGTGCAGGTTAGGTGAATTGCCATGCTAAATTGCCCATAGTGTTCAGGGATGTGTAGATTAGGTGCATGAGTCTGGGGTAAATGTAGAAGAACTGGTCTGAGTGGGATACTCTTTGGAGGGCTGATGTAGACTTGTTGGGCCGAAGGACCTGTTTCCACACAGTAGGAGTTCTCATTTTTTAAAAAATCCAAACTAGTCAATTACTGCCTCGTCAGTCTACTCTCGATCATCAGTATAGTGATGGAAGGTGTCATCAGTAGTGCTATTCAGCAGTATTTGCTCAGCAATAACCGACTCAGTGACACCCAGTTTGGGTTCTGCCAGAGCCATAAGACCATAAGACCATAAGACATAGGAGTGGAAGTAAGGCCATTCGGCCCATCGAGTCCACTCCGCCATTCAATCATGGCTGATGCGCATTTCAGCTCCACTTGCCAGCATTCTCCCCGTAGCCCTTAATTCCTCTAGACAACAAGAACCTATCAATCTCGGCCTTGAACAACAAGAACCTATCAATCTCGGCCTTGAACAACAAGAACCTATCAATCTCGGCCTTGAACAACAAGAACCTATCAATCTCGGCCTTGAACAACAAGAACCTATCAATCTCGGCCTTGAACAACAAGAACCTATCAATCTCGGCCTTGATAACAAGAACCTATCAATCTCGGCCTTGAACAACAAGAACCTATCAATCTCGGCCTTGAGACAACAAGAACCTATCAATCTCGGCCAGGAGCCACTCAGCTCCTGACCTCACCATAGCCTTTGAACAAACATGGACAAAAGCGCTGAATTCCAGAGATGAGAGTGACAGCCCACCACCTCAAGGCCGCATTTCATCGAGTTTGGCATCAAGCAGCCCCGACAAAACTGGTATTAATGGGTATCAGGGGGAAGCCTCTTCTGCTGATGGATTCATACTTGACTTATGGGAAAATGGTTATGGTAGTGGGAGGTCAGTCACCTCTGTTCCAGACAACTCTGCAGGAGTTCCTCAGAGTAACATCCTAGGCCCAACCATTTTCAGCTGCTTCATCGATGACCTTCCCTCCATCATAAGGTCAGAAATGGGGATGTTGGCCAATGATTGCACAATTTTCAGCACCAATCACGAATCCTCTGATACTGGAGCAATCCATGTTCAAATGCAACAAGATCTGGACAATATCCAGGCCTGGGCTGACAAGTGACAAGTAACATTCACACCACACAAATGCCAGGCTATGACCATCTCAAATAAGCGACAACCTAAACACTGCCCCTTGACATTCAATGCTGTTACCATCACTGAATCCTCCACTGTCAATATCCTGCGGGTTACCATTGACCAGAAATTCAATTAGACTCACCACATAAATACAGAACTACAAGAACAGGAAAGATGCTATGAATACTGTGGCGAATAACTCACCTCCTGACTCCCCAAAGTCTGTCCACCATCTACAAGGCACAAGTCCGGAATTTGAGGGAATACTCACCACTTGCCTGGATGGGTGCAGCCCCAACAACACTCAGGAAGCTTGACACCATTCAGGACAAAGCAGCCAGCTTGATTGGCTTGATTGACATCCACAAGCATCCACTCCCTGCATCTATGGTGCTCAGTAGCAGCAACTGTGTACTATCTAAAAGATGTGCTGCAGATATTCACCAAAGATTCTCAGATAGCACTTTCCAAACCCAGACTGCTTTCATCTGGAAGGGCATGGGCAACAGATATATGGGTACATCACCACCTTCAGGTTCCCCTCCAAGCTACTCAGCATCCTGACTTGGAAGTATAGCACTGTTCCTTCACTGCTGCTGGGTCAAAATCCTGGAATTCCCTCCCTAATGGCATTGTCAGACCACCCACAGCAGGTGGACTGCAGTGGTTCAGGAAGGCAGCTCTCAAGGGCAACCAGGGACTGGCGATAAATGCTGGCCAGCCAGCAATGCCCACATCCATAAATGAATTTTAAAAATGCAGTTGATGTAAAGTGCATGGATCCACAAAGATATTTAATCAAGTGTCATTCAACTGATTGTCAGCAATTTGGAGCCTGAGGAACAAAATTAATAACATCAACATAGATACAAAGTCACATGAGAGATGGGAGGCAAAAAACAGTAGCCATGAGCTGTGTTGTTTTGGTCAGGGAGGGTATGAGATACGGTTTCTCAGAGATAGATACAGGGACTGCTCCATTTCTTTACATATGTAAAGAGTCTAAACCTGAACATGCAGGCAGTTTGAAAGTTTGCAAAAGACATAAAACTTTGAAATATTGTGAACTGGAAGTGAGAGAGTGGATAGATTCAGAGAATATTGACAATCTGGTGGATTGAGCAAACACATGGTGGTTGAAACTTAATGGAGAGACTGGACAAATTAATGAGTGGAACTACAAAGAGGGTGTAAGAACAGAGATTTTGTGCAAAGTAGCTGAAGTAGTGGAACTACTTTTTGTCACTGATATAAATTATTAAAGCATAAGACGTATAGTTAGTAAGTTTGCAGACAACATCAAAATTGGAGTTTAATTTAGATAAATGAGAGGTGCTGCATTTTGGGAAAGCAAATCAGAGCAGGACTTATACACTTAATGGTAAGGTCCTTGGGAGTGTTGCTGAACAAAAAGACCTTGGAGTGCAGGTTCATAGCTCCTTGAAAGTAGAGTTGCAGGTAGTTAGGATAGTGAAGAAGGTGTTTGGTATGCTTTCCTTTATCGGTCAGAGTATTGAGTACAGGAGTTGGGAGGTCATGTTGCAGCTATACAGGACATTGGTTCGACCACTATTGGAATATTGCATACAATTCTGGTCTCCTTCCTGTTGGAAGGATGTTGTGAAACCTCAAAGGAATCAGAAAAGATTTACAAGGATGTTGCCAGGGTTAGAGGACTTGATCTACAGGGAGAGGTTGAATAGGCTGGGGCTGTTTTCCCTGGAGTGTCAGAGGCTGAGGGTTGACCTTATAGAGGTTTATAAAATCATGAGGGATATGGATAGGATAAAAAGACAAGGTCTTTTTTTTTCGTGGTGTGGAGGAGTCCAGAACTAGAAGGCATAGGTTTAGAGTGAGAAGGGAAAGATATAAAAGAGACCTAAGGGGCAACGTTTTCATGCAGAGGATGGTACGCGCATGGAATGAGCTGCCAGAGGAAGTGGTGGTGGCTAGTACAATTGCAACAGTTAAAAGGCATCTGGATGAGTATAGGAATTGGAAGGGTTTGGAGGGATATGGGCTGGGTGCTGGCAAGTGGGACTAGATTAGGTTGGGATACCTGGTCGGCATGGACGAGTTGGGCTGAAGGGTCGGTATCCATGCTGTGCATATCCACGACTCTATGACCCTTAGATATCAGGGCAGGTTGAAAACGAAGTGAAGAAGTCACCAAGTAGCATAAAACACAAAAGCAAGGAAGTTGTCATGAACTTTTCTGAACATTAGTCTGGCCTCAACTTAATCATTGCATTCAGTTCCAGACACCAAACATTCATAAGGATTTGAAGATTTTAGACAGGGTTCAGAAAGAATTCATGAGAATTGTTCCAGGGATGAGTGACTTCACTCCCCGCGATAAATTGGAAAAGGTGATGTTGCTTTCTGACAAGTGAACTTGAGGGGATATTATGCAGAGGTGCTTCCAGACATGGGAGGCTAGATCAAATAAATTGAAGGAAACCCTTCCTCATGGCAAAGACTTGAGAACGAAGGGACATTGATTTGAAATGATTGGCAAAAGAACCAGTGTCAGACTGGAGAAAACCATTCATACTCAGTGAATAGTTAGGATTTGGAACAAATGGCTTGAGAGAGGGCTGGAGGCAGGTCTTAGTGGGACTCCCAAAAGGGAATGAGATAAGCACCACACAAGAAATTTTTATTCAAAACACAGGGAAAGTGTGTGGGAATGACACTAACTGAGTTCATCATTGAGAGGACAGACAGTCCTCATTGTGACCCCTCACCTGTGACCTCCTGACCATCCTCACTATGACCTCCCAGATCATTCTCACTGTGACCACCAACCATCTTCACTGTGACCTCTTGACCCCTTCACTGTGACCCCTGATCCCCTCACCCTTATCGTCTTCACTGCAACTCCCTCACTCTCACACTGTGACCCCACTGACTATCCTTATTGTGACCCCAACCCTCCCACTGTGACCCTTGGACGAGCCATACTGTGACCCCTTGACCCTCTGACTGTGACTCTTGACTGTCCTCACATTGTCTCCCTGTCTGTCCTCACTGTGACCCCCCGACCCCCTCACTGTTCGTCCTTGACCACTTTGTGATGGCCTTGCGTGCCAATCTGACACTATTTAAACTCAGTCACGTAAGTTTGATTTATACTTGACACATCATACACATAAAACAACACAATATTTCTGGTTCTTTGTCTGGTTTTAGGTGAATTAAGATAAAATACTCAGCAATGGAGTGAAAGCTCCCGGAGCTGGTGCTAAACCAGCCCTCAGTGTCTCTCTGTGTGGAGGTAAGAACACTAGCCAGGGCTTCACAATCACTGACTCACACTGTGACAACACTGCAGCTGTGGGCAGGATTTGTGACCCTTCCTTCCTTAATTTCAGACATTTGCATTATCTCTTTATTGCCTCTGCTTCATTTGGTGAGCTCTGTCGAGGAGTTGTGTCAGATTCCAAACAAGGTCCACCTTGGCTTCTTCCATTGTGTTTCCACATCCACGTACTTGCAGATCATCCACAATAGCCTCCACTTAGGAAAGGCAACACAAAATTGCATGCTGTCTGCATTGTACTCTTGTGGAGCAGTGGAAATGCCAAATCATATGTGCAACCATCTATGATCTTCAAACAGCCTCTAGAATGTAGTTAGAAAACTTACTTTCATCCAGCCAATAACAATTCTTTCATTGAGATTGGTAAAGTATTTTGCCTTGGAATGCTGTAACAAAATTAATTCTATGGTTAACAAAGTCCTTTTAAAGTTTTCTCGACATTCTTTGAATCCATAAATACTCAGCTTTCCAGATGTTTTTTACTGCCACCATGCTGCTAGTCCAGTCTGTAGAAGTTGTCACTTACTTGACTATTTTCTTGTTCTCCAACTCCTCTATCTTGTCTTTCTGGCTGGACTTGAGGATAGCTGGAACTCTCATTAGCAAGTTAGGAGGTAAAAACAATGACTGCAGATGCTGGAAACCAAATTCTGGATTAGTGGTGCTAGAAGAGCACAGCAGTTCAGGCAGCATCCAAGGAGCAGCGAAATCGACGTTTCGGGCAAAAGCCGATTTCGCTGCTCCTTGGATGCTGCCTGAACTGCTGTGCTCTTCCAGCCCCAGTAATCCAGAATCTCATTAGCAAGTGCTGAGTTTGCCTCATGCTCTGTTCAGTTTCGCGATGATATTCACCAGGAAGATCTCAAAGAGCTGCAAAAACATCTTTGGAATCTTTTACAATCTGTTGCTGTTGACAGGAGTTTTTCAGGCCTCTCCGAACACAGGATTAGTCCTAGGGGACTAGAGGATTGCAGATGTGACACTGTTGTTTAAGAAAGGGGCAAAGGTCAATCCAGGAGACTACAGACCTGTCATCTTGACATCAATAGTGGGAAAACTGATGGAGGCCATAATACAGGATAAGGTAAATTTATACTTAGTTTAATACTAGACAGTCAACATGACTTTGTCAAGGGCAGATCATGTCTGACAAATTTAACTGAGTTCTTTGACGAAGTGACACAGGCAGTAAAGGAGAAGTGCTGTGGATATTTGGACTTTCTGAAAGCATTCATATGGTGTCAAATGGAGGTTGGTTAGCAAATTAGAAAGGTTTGGGATGGATGGGTTCTCGACAGCATGGACTATTGGTTAAAAGATAAGAAACAGAGAATAGATATAGATTGGTATTTCTCACATTGGAGATAAATTGAAAGTGGAGTTCCCCAGGAATTGGTGTTGGGACCCTTGACTTTTCTGATTTATTTAAATAATTTGGAGATGAGTTGAGGTGAAAATCTCTAACATTGCAGATGATACTAGGCTGTGGAGAATAATGAATCGTGAGAATGACTCTGAACAACTTCAGAGGGACATTGACAAGTTGACCACAGAATACACATATCTGGCAAATGAATTTCAACACAGCGATAGATATGTGAGGCTATGCATTTTGACAGAAGGAACACAGAGAGACAATGCAAGCTCAATGGGACAACTTTGAGGGGAGCAGAGGGACCTCAAGTTTCACCTGCATAATTCTCTGAAGTTGACCAGGCAAGTTGAAACAATTATTAAGAAGGCTTATAAGATTCTTGGGTTTATAAATTGAGGTATAACATTTTACAGCAAGGAATGATGCTGCATCTCTACAAATCATTGGTCAGGCCATACGTGGAGTAGTGTGTTCAGTTCTGGGCAGGAAGGATGTTAAAACCCTGGTAAGAGTGAAAAGGGGATTTATTAGAATGACCATGAATGAGGGATTTTAGATGCAAGGCAAAATAAGAAATTGGGTTTATTATCCTTGGAGCAGACAAGGTCAAGAGGTGACCTTATTGAGGTATTCAAAATTATGAACAATATTGACAGAGTAAAGGGTTACTCTGTTTGCATTAGATATGTCAGTAACTAGGGGGCAACACAATTTCAAAATTATCAGCAAGAGAGCTAGGAGTGGGATGAGGAGAAGTTTATTTACTCAGAGAGTTGTTCAGATTTTGTATGTACTGCCTGGGAGAGTGGTGGAGGCAGATTCCATAGGAGGTTTCAAAACAGTACTGGATATATATATATTTGAAAGTGATAAATTTAGAGGGATACAGAGTTAATGCTGGAAAGTGGAACTAGCTGGATAGCTCTTTCAGGAGCCAGTACAGACCCACTGGGTCAAATGGACTCCTTCTGCACTGTAAAATCCTATGATTCTTTGTCCACCAGTCAATTGCTTACTGACCTATGGAACTCTTCAAATTTCATCAAGCCAAGCTTGAGGCTTGCTTTTACTGAGATAGGGTGAGAGGGGAAATCTATAAAAGGGATCTCAGGGGCAATTCGTTCATGCAGAGGGCAGTGTGTTTATGGAATGAGCTGCCAGAGGAAGTGTTGGAGGCTGATGCACCTGGATGGGTATATGAATAGGAGGGGTTTAGACTGATCTGGGTCAAATGCTGGCAAATGGGAATAGATTAAATTAGAGTATCTAGTTGACATGAATGATTTGGGCTGAAGGGTCTGTTTCCATGATGCACAATTCTATAGTCTGACTCTTAGTTAGCTTTGCTTAATATTTACTATCTGAAACTTCACACCATCATTCTTCCCATTGCATTGGACTGTCAGCTTTGTTTTTCCTCCTGGGATAAATGTTATTCCATCTTATCGATTGGTCAATCAATCTAAATTGGAGGGCTCCAACTTTAGGAGAAACTGAGGACTGGAGATGCTGGAGATCAGAGCTGAAAATGTGTTGCTGGAAAAGTGCAGCAGGTCAGGCAGCATCCAAGGAGCAGGAGAATCGATGTTTCGGGCATGAGCCCTTCTTCAGGAAATTCCTGAAGAAGGGCTCATGCCCGAAACGTCGATTCTCCTGCTCCTTGGATGCTGCCTGACCTGCTGCGCTTTTCCAGCAACACACTTTCAGCTCTGGGCTCCAACGTTTGGTCACCACCTTGACCCACTTTGCAAAGATATGAGCAGGTCATGATTTGACATGAAGCATCACTGTCTATCTAACACTTACATTCATTCAGTGCTTTCCTGTAGTCAACATTCTAATAATCACATACTATTTCTCATGTTTAGCCCTGATGGTGCCAAGTTTTGTGGCTTTCTAGGCTTGGTCTGCTTCATTCTACTGAACACCCAAGCACAAAATGATTTCATGTTTTGCAATTGGAACACTGCCTTCCCAACCCTGAACACACTTCATTTTCTTTTGCATTATGTCCTCCTCAATATGTACATCCAGTTATCTGGTCTTGATCTTTCTACTGACTCTTCTGTAATTAGTCTTACTTTTCCCCCTACCTGTCATTTTCATTTAAGACCATAAGACATAGGAGCGGAAGTAAGGCCTTTCCGCCCATCGGGTCCACTCCGCCATTCAATCATGGCTGATGGGCACTTCAACTCCACTTACCCGCATTCTCCCCGTAGCCCTTAATTCTCCGAGACAACAAGAATCTATCAATCTCTGCCTTGAAGACATCTAGCGTCCCGGCCTCCACTGCACTCTGCGGCAATGAATTCCATAGGCCCACCACTCTCTGGCTGAAGAAATGTCTCCGCATTTCTGTTCTGAATTTACCCCCGCTAATTCTAAGGCTGTGTCCACGGGTCCTAGTCTCCTCACCTAACGGAAACAATTTCCTAGCATTCACCCTTTCCAAGCCATGTATTATCTTGTACGTCCCTATTAAGTCTCCCCTTAATCTTCTAAACTCCAATGAATACAATCCCAGGATCCTCAGCTGTTCTCGTATGTTAGACCTACCATTCCAGGGATCATCCGTGTGAATCTCCGCTGGACACGTTCTAGTGCCAGTATGTCCTTCCTGAGGTGTGGGAATCAAAACTGGACACAGTACTCCAAATGGGGCCTAACCAGAGCTTTATAAAGTCTCAGTTGCACAATGGTGCTTTTATATTCCAACCCTCTTGAGATAAGTGACAACATTGCATTCGCGTTCTTAATCACAGACTCAACCTGCATGTTGACCTTTGAGAATCCTCGACTAGCACTCCCAGTTCCCTTTGTACTTTGGCTTTATGAATTTTCTCACCGTTTAGAAAGTAGTCTATGCTTTTATTCTTTTTTCCAAAGTGCAAGACCTCGCATTTGTTCACGTTGAATTCCATCAGCCATTTCCTGGACCACTCTCCCAAACTATCTAGATCCTTCTGCAGCCTCCCCACTTCCTTCGTACTACCTGCCTGTCCACCTAACTTTGTATCATCTGCAAACTTTGCTAGAATTTCCCCAGTCCCTTCATCCAGATCATTAATATATAATGCGAACAGCTGTGGCCCCAACACTGAACCCTGCGGGACACCGCTCGTCACCGGCTGCCATTCCGAAAAAGAACCTTTTATCCCAACTCTCTGCCTTCTGTCAGACAGCCAATCCTCAATCCATCCCAGTAGCTCACCTTGAACACCATGGGCCCTCACCTTGCTCAGCAGCCTCCCGTGTGGCATCTTATCAAAGGCCTTTTGGAAGTCTAGACTGGGTTTCCCCGGTCTAACCTACTTGTCACCTCTTCAAAGAATACCAACAGGTTTGTCAGGCATGACCTCCCCTTACTAAATCCATGTTGACTTGTTCTAATCAGACTCTGCTCTTCTAAGAATTTAGAAACCTCATCCTTAACGATGGATTCTAGAATTTTACCAACAACCGAGGTTAGGCTAATTGGCCTATGATTTTCCATCTTTTGTCTTGATCCTTTCTTGAACAATGGGGTTACAACCGCGATCTTCCAATCATCCGGGACTTTCCGTGACTCCAGTGACTCTTGAAAGATCTCAACCAATGCCTCCGCTATTTCCTCAGCCACCTCTCTCAGAACTCTAGGATGTATCCCATCGAGGCCAGGAGATTTATCAATTTTAAGACGTTTTAGCTTTTCTAGCACTATCTCTTTTGTAATGACAACCATACTCAACTCAGCCTCCTGACTCCCTTTAATTGTTGGGATATTACTCATGTCTTCCACTGTGAAAACTGATGCAAAGTACTTGTTAAGTTCTCCTGCCATTTCCTTATCTCCCATCACTAGGCTTCCAGCATCAGTTTGAAGTGGCCCAATGTCTACTTTTGTCTGTCATTTGGTCTGGAAAACCTCGATACGTAAGTGTCATTTATTCTTCCATGAAAACTTCTAGGTTATGATCGGCAGACTCAGAGCTCCTGCACATGTCAACAGCTTTCTTGAGAGTACAATTCTCCTGTCTCAGCTGATGCGCTCTCACAGGGGTATCTATTATGCTAAAGAAAATCCTGTCTCTGATAAAGTATTATTCGGTTGTTCTACCTCACAGAGTTCAGCCTGATGTATCAATATGGTCATGCACTGATTAATAGTCTCACTCTCTTTCCCTGAACTTTGAAATCAAACGTAAGCTGATCGTAAGTATTATTGAAATGAAGTTCAAAATGTATGCGCAAAGCCTTCAAAACCTCTTGTGTCTAACTTTTCTGTTCTTTCATGAGATCTAAGCTACAATACAGCTTGTAGCCTTTGTTTTCTCAGCACCGATAATAAGGTCACTAAGCTTATTTGCTCAGATTTTTAAATTAATTATCTCGCCCCTTTGTAGTTTTGCCACAGAATGTAGAAAATATTCCAGTCCTGTCTCAGATTTTCTTTCATTTCCATAGCAGCAGAGAGCAGAAAATGCACAGCTATTTTATACTCACCTAGTAATTCAAAGTTGTAGGTTGCTTTTTTTTAAATTAACTTTTGTAGTGATTGTAAGGAGGTTCATCCAGCTGATTGGGACTGTTAATCTGGTTCAGTAGGGGAGCTCTAGCAGAGATACTGACATCCTGGTGCCTGACTTGTATGAGTCAGTACTATAGTCAAAGACAGCTCATTTGTAACGAATGGGTGACTTAGTGATGGGATACCATCTTCTGTAGAGTTATTTCAACTTTCTTGCTGTTTCTCTCTGTAGCTGGCTCTTTTACAGCTCAGAATATCCCCATGTGTTCAATTGGACATTTCTTGCTGACTTTTTCAATTTCAACAGGTCTCTTACAGCACTGAGAACCAAAGGTTTTTATTGTACCTTTCGTGACACCTTGTTATAGCTGATAACTGACTTGGGCCATAGACTGCACCGATACACACTAACAGTGGAGGCATAAGTCACATGACTAGGCCAAAGAGCCAGTACATTATAGGTGTCTAGATTAGAGTGGTGCTGGAAAAGCACAGCAGGTCAGGCAGCATCCGAGGAGCAGGAAAACCGACGTTTTGGGCAAAAGCCCTTCATCAGCCCTTCCTGATGAAAGGCTTTTGCCCGAAACATCGATTTTCCTGCTCCTCGGATGCTGCCTGATCTGCTGCGCTTTTACAGCACCAGTCTAAACTAGACTCTGGTTTCCAGCATCTGCAGTCCTCGTTTTTGCCAGTACATTATGGGTAATTGCATCTCTTCTGACTCTGAATATCCTGCCACACTCACTCTCCATAATCCTGCCACTCTAATGCTTCAATAACTTGTCTATTTCACTCTCCAATAAGCTGCTCCTCTGTGAAACTGTTTCAGTACCCTTACTGTGCAACTCAGTAAGACTGTTACAACTGCTACAGGATTGTTAGTCTCTGAGTTAGAGTATTTTGCAGTATTGTTATTTCATAGTTCACTGAATCTGTTACAGCATCTGTCAATTTCATTCTTCAATAAACGAATAATCTGTGAATCTGTTACAAGACTGTTAGTCTGTAAGTTAATGAGTCTGTTACAGACTATTACTCTAAGTTAATGACTGCTGCAGGACTTTTACTCTAAGTTAATAGGTTTCTTGCTCTACTGTTATTAAGTCTTGACTGTACTGTTAATCCATTCTCCATAATATAGTTAGTTTGTTATTTTTCTGTTATTCTGTGCATAACTCGATGATTCGTGACTGTATCCATCATCTCTAAGTAACTGTGCCATCTAAATGACCACTCCTTGTATCTAACAGCCCCTTGCACCGTCCACCTCATTAACCTGATCATTCCTTCCATTTGACTATCTCCCCTAATTTATGATCTCCTCTAACAAACCACCTCCAGTATCTAAACTTAACTTCTAACTCACTATACTCCCTCCAACTGACCACCTCCTCTAACTGACTGTGCCATCTAACTGATCACCCTCTCTAACTGACCACCCTCTCTAATTGACCACCTCTCTGACTGACCGCCCCCTCTGACTGACCGCCCTCTGTAGCTGTCAGCTCGCTCTAACTGACCGCCCTCTCTGACTAACCACCCTCTCTAACTCACTACTCCCTCTGACTGACCACCCTCCCTAACTCACTGCTCCCTCCGACTAACCATCCACTCTATATCACTGCATCCACTGACTGAACGCCCCCTTGAAATGACTGCTCCCTCTGACAGACTGCTCCCTCTGACTGACCACCACTCTAACTCACTGCTCCCTCTGCTTGAACGCCCCTCTAACTCACTGTAACCCTGACAGACCACCCTCTCTAATTCACTGCTCCCTCTGACTGACCCTCCCTCTAACTCACTGCTCCCTCTGACTGACCACTCCCTCAAACTCACTATTCCCCCTGACTGACTGCCCCCTCTAACTGACTGCTCCTTCTGACTGACTGCTCCCTCTGACTGACGACCCCCTCTAACTTACTGCTCCCTCTGACTGACCACCCCCTCTAACTAACCGCTTCCTCTGACTGACAACCCCCACTAAATCACTGCTCCATCTGACTGACCACCCCCTCTAACTGACTGCTCCCTCAGACTGACCGCCACCTAACTCACTGCTCCCTCTGATTGAACGCCCCTCTAACTCACTGCTACCCCTGACAGACCACCCTCTCTAACTCACTGCTCACTCTGACTGACCGCCCCTCAAACTTACTGCTCATTCTGAATGACCGCCACTCAAATTCACTGCTCCCTCTGACTGAACGACCCTCTAACTCACTGCTCCCTCTGACTGACTGCCCCCTCCAACTGACTGCTCCCCCTGACTGACTGCTCCCTCTAAATCACTGCTCCCTCTGACTGTCCGCCCCATCTCACTCACTGCTCCCTCTGACTGACTGCCCCCTCTAACTCACTGCTCCCACTGACAGACCGACCCTCTTTAGCTCACTATTCCCTCCTACTGACCGATCCCAGTAACTGACTGCTCCCTCTGATTGACCACCCCCTCTAACTGACTGCTCCCTCTGTCTGACTGCTCCCTCTGATTGACCACCCGCACTAATAGACTGCTCACACTGACTGACTGCCCCTCAAACTCACTGCTCCCTCTGACTGACCACCCCTCGAACTCACTGCTCCCCCTGACTGACCGACCCCACTAACTGACTGCTCCCTCTGATTGACCACCCCCTCTAACTCTCTGCTCCCTCTGACTGACCACCTTCACTAACTGACTGCTCATGCTGACTGACTGCCCCTCTAACTCACTGCTCCCTCTGACTGACTGCCCCCTCTAACTCACTGCTTCCTCTGACTGACTGCTCCCTCTAACTGACTGCTCCCACTGACTGACTGCTCCCTCTAAATCACTGCTCCCTCTGTCTGACCGCCCCCTCTAACTCACTGCTCCCCCTGACTGACAGCCTCTCTAACTCACTGCCTCTTCCGACTGACCTCACTGCTCCCCAGACTGACCACCCTCTCTAATTCACTGCTCCCTCTGACTCACCACCCCTTCTAACTGACTGCTCCCTCTGACTCACCGCTCCCTCTGACTGACCACCCCCTCTAACTCACTGCTTCCTCTGACTGACTGCTCCCTCTAAATCACTGCTCCCTCTGTCTGACCGCCCCCACTAACTCACTGCTCTGCCTGACTGACCGCCCCCTCTAACTCACTGCTCCCTCTGACTGACTGCCCCCTCTAACTCACTGCTTCCTCTGACTGACTGCTCCCTCTAACTGACTGCTCCCTCTGACTGACTGCTCCCTCTAAATCACTGCTCCCTCTGTCTGACCACCCCCTCTAACTCACTGCTCCCCCTGACTGACAGCCTCTCTAACTCACTGCCTCTTCTGACTGACCTCACTGCTCTCCCGACTGACCACTCTCTCTAATTCACTGCTCCCTCTGACTCACCACCCCTTCTAACTGAGTGCTCCCTCTGACTCACCGCTCCCTCTGACTGA